>NW_028227264.1:111592224-112192224 GCF_978045245.1 Mus caroli | reverse complement strand
ATTTACATTTCCAATGCTATCCCAAAAGTCCCCCATACCCTCCCCCCCCCCACACTCCCCTACCCACCCACTCCCACTTTTTGGCCCTGGCGTTCCCCTGTACTGGGGCATATAAAGTTTGCAAGTCCAATGGACCTCTGTTTCCAGTGATGGGCGACTAAGCCATCTTCTGCTACATATGCAGCTAGAGTCAAGAGCTCCGGGGGGTACTGGTTAGTTCATAATGTTGTTCCACCTATAGGGTTGCAGATCCCTTTAGCTCCTTGGGTACTTTCTCTAGCTCCTCCATTGGGGACCCTGTGATCCATCTAATAGCTGACTGTGAGCATCCAGTTCTGTGTTTGCTAGGCCCCAGCATAGTCTCACAAGAGACAGCTATATCTGGGTCCTTTCAGCAAAATCTTGCTAGTGTATGCAATGGTGTCAGTGTTTGGAAGCTGATTATGGGATGGATCCCCGGATATGGCATTCTCTAGATGGTCCATCCTTTCGTCACAGCTCCAAACTTTGTCTCTGTAACTCCTTCTATGGGTGTTTTGTTCCCACTTCTAAGAAGGGGCAAGGTGTCCACACTTTGGTCTTCGTTCTTCTTGAGTTTCATGTGTTTAGCAAATTGTATCTTATATCTTGGGTATCCTAAGTTTCTGGGCTAATATCCACTTATCAGTGAGTATATATTGTGTGAGTCAAATATTTACACAGTTCATTCCAGGCATTCAATCAATGTTTGGGTGAGAAGTAAAGTCCTTTGTTTCTAGCTACCCAGGACCTAACTGTTTTATTTCCTGATTCTTTATGTATTCTCATAGCCTGAGACAATTCCTGGTACTCAACCACCACAGCACCAGATATTCTCCAGTCTCTATTGAAGGGAAGCCTAGAACAATCTATCATTCAGAAGCACACGATTCCTGGATTCTGTCTGCTCTGTGGGGCTACATTCTCACTTATTCAACGGAAACCTTAACAAAAATGGCTGTAGTGATTAACAAAATCATATTGCTAGAGTAAATACAGAAACTGTCAGATTTTTTTCAGTGAAAAATGATAAAAACACTTGACCCAACAACCTCTGTATCTAAATATTTAACAGAATCCTTAAGATGTGAAGTTTTCCCGACTGTCCTAAAATCCTTCACCAGCACTAATTTCTTCCCTTTGGATATGTTGCATTTGATTTTGTCATGCTTACAGTAAAACTGGAATGAAAAGGAACACCATGGTTATAGTTAATAAGCTTTGTCTTAGACACTGGAGCATAAATAGATGTTAAGACCTAAGGGGATGAAGTAAAACAAATCTGATCTTTAGATCATAAGGTATTGTTTTTCTTGCTCTAGGATGATTTATTATTTATAGAAAGTTCTTTCAATATCATAGCAATGTTTCTTTGCAAACTAAATCCTATTGAATATTTCTGGATATATCTCATTTGATGATGTTACAGTATTGCAAATTTATACCCTTTACATCAGAGACAATTCTCACAACATGATAGTGGGTGATTTTCATGCCTATGTAAACATCTTCAGAGGTCCAGGGGTATGACACACAAACATTCTTAGCTGTTCCCCCTGAGCTCCAGAACTACTTGAAATTTTGCTCTATAAGTAGGCTTGTGACAATACATTCGAATTGAAAAAATAGAATTCTCTTATACTCCAAAGCTATTTCACATAAGTGTAACATGTGTTGATTATGAAAGACATGTTTTTGTGCCAATGAACACACATATATCTCACATGCACAGCCTTTCAACAACATACACCTTTTAGTCATAATGTTCTGGTTTTATTATCTTAGATTATGCCTCCTTAGCTTCATTTGATAGACATTCTATTTGAACTATTTTATAAATTAATTGCATTATTCATAAATATTAGCATAATTTAATCACTTTTTTGAACAGTGCAATTACCCTTTTTATTTCAACTCCCAAGTTTGACAAAGTCTTGTCATGATCGTTTCAAATTTCTCTAAGCAAAATTTGTGACATTTTACCACTGAGTGAATATATAAGCAAGACAAAGTAGGCTTTTTTTTTAAACAAGAATTCCATATATGAATACTGTAGTTGCAACACTTTCTTCCTCCTCCCATTCCTTCCTCCAATGCCTCCCATCCCTCCATCCATGCTCCCTCTCAAATCCATGGTCTCTTAAACACTTTTAATTACATCTAAAAATTCTCAATATGTACCTGGTATTAGGCATCTACTGAAAAATCAGACCAAGTTATAAACTAAAGCTTCATAATATAAACTAAATTTATTTTGAAAATAAGAATTTTTAAGATGTATACTCTATTCCTGAGAAATGTTTTTTTAATTCAAAAATATTTCTAAATTACATAATTTGTGCAAATTTTTGTTCTATATAGTCTACAAAATAGAGCAGATAGTCTCCTCCAGAGCTATTTAAGTATGACTGAAAAATAGAAAAGCCTGTTTCAATTGTCAGCGCCTTCTATCAGATGTGTTCTATGGTAGTGCAGTCCAGTCAGAAGCATCAAGTTCAAGAAGGGACTACTGATACTTATGAGTTACCATGTTGACTCCTGTAAACATCCAGTTTCACATTTTATTACTGATACTAGTGAAAAAAATGTCATGAAATACAAGATGTGCAATGTGCTATAAAGGAAACAGAGATGCTACGGTGCTCTCCCCTAGGCACTGACTCATAAAGATGAAGGCAGTATGAAAAATGCCCAACTGCATCAGATCGGAGTGGCAAAAAGATGCCAGAGAATCCAGGGATGAAAAGGGACAAGTTTAATGGGCAGTATCATTACGTTTCCTGAGCCTGGTGATGTATGGGTCTGAAGGTGACTAATGGGAACACCAGGTGCTGAGTCAGAAGATTCTCGAGTTTAGGAGAAGAAAGCGAGACAAACATAAACACAAAAGTATGAAACAGCCATGAACCACGTTCATAACTAGCCTCCTAGAAAAGATGGAAAATGAGCTGATAAATAGCATTCCAACATGTATGCCTTGTGCAGACCAGGATGAAAAACAAAATCTAAGGTGTGGCATGCAGGTGAATTAATATGCTTGTACAGGGAAGATGAAAGGAACCTTGACCAATAAACATCTTAGAATATTACTGTTTGGTGATGTCTTAGTTCACAAGTCTATTTTGAAAAGTTTATCATTCTTTTTTGAACTAAGAGAAAAAATGAGAATCCATGAAAAATACAGAAGACTAAAAATAACCTGGTATTTAGCCAGGGAGTGAAGTGATGCCTGCAGATGCAGATGTGACTCAAGAAAGATGGAGCAAGTCTGGATACCTAAAGGCAGCAATCCTTTACTTGTGGGCCAGGACCACTTTGGGGTCACATATGACTCTTTCACAGGTGCTGCATATTAGATATCTTGCATATAATATATTTGCACTACAATTCAGAACAGTAACACAATTAGTTCTGAAAGAGCAATAGAAGTGATTTTGTGGTTGGAGGTCAGCAAACCATGAGTACCTGTATTAAAGGGTCACAGCACTGTGGAGGTCAAGAACCACTGTCTTAGAGCAAGCTAATCAGTGCTGCACTCACTCAGCCAATCAGAACTAAAACTTCAGTGGGACGATTGTTTTGCAAATGGTAATACTTGAGAGCATGCCCTATGTGCCAAATGCTCTATTTTAATGTTTCACACATACATAAAACCAAGAAATGTATTTTGTAAGCTCAGTCCTTAAGAAAATTGGCTACTCTTTCAGAGTAGCCAAGTTAAATTCCCAGCACCCACATAGTAGCTCAGTTTGCTATTCCTTTCCCTGGAGAGCTGGAACTCTCCTCTGGCCTCCTCCAGCAGCAGGTATTCAATTAGTGCACAGACATGCAGGCAGGCACAACACCCATTCGCATAACGATTTTTTCTTAAATGAAGAGTAGTTTCCCATAACAAATTCATCCAGATGCCTGGACCTTATTTCCTTTGCATTTTATCTTCAATAATTCAACCACTTCATGTGTTTTGTTGTGCTAGAGATTAATACCAAATTTCTAGTCAGTAATAGAATATGGATGTTCGTGACTATGGTTTTTGATTCTTTCATTTATCACTTCAGAATTTTATCAAGGGCTTAACTGCTACAGACTATAGACGGAAAACAGCTTCTTTATGTTCCTCAAAGTCCCATGGAGGTGACACCACGCCCATGTAGACGCTTGTATGTATAATGGGTTACTTATGGAAAGAGGAAACTACTAAGTTTACTATCTGATGATATTAACTCATCACATATTAAGTAAATCAGCAAACAATCTGATTAAAGAGTTGAGACAAAGTCTTACTATCCAGAAAAAATATATAATTTCATTACATAGTTAAATAATACAGTTATTGCAATAACAGTGTAAAAAGATACATAATTAATTAAATTGCATATATTGTCTCTGAAGCTTCTATGAGATAGAGCAATAGGTACCTTCTAGATCAGTAAAATCATATGGCAAAACTTAGAAACTACTGGACTCACCATGCCTGAATCTCAGCTTCACAAACATTTTTTCCAAAGATTTTCTCTGTCTGAGAGTCCACCAAGGTTCTACAAGTCTAGGATGATGGCCTACATGGCCATGACTCAGTGTGAAGGTTTTAATCAGGGTTAAAAAATTCTCTACTAACCTCATGACTCTGGAAATACATAAGATAATCAATAGAAAATGAAATATTTTCATGTGTAAATGTGTACACAATTTTGTACTAGTTTGACACTCCTTTGAGTATCTATTGTAAAATATACTAAGACTCAGAAATGGGGAAATATTTATGCCTAGAATTATTAAGCCAAAGAAATATTTACTTAACAATGTGTGCTAACAGAACCTATTTATGAAACAGGAAAATATTAACAAAGCAAACCCTTGCTAATTAAAGCAAGTAAAGGAGATGAAAAGGACACTTTAAGAATATAAATAATACACATTGCATAATTTCAGGGGAAAATGACTGCTATACATTGGGAGGTAACTACATCATTGTAAACTAATCATGACAATTGATGGCCACACCTCACTAAACATTATCTAATATCTATTTAAGTTGTGAGCATCTGTGCTTTTCAGATATTATATAAAGCACATTTTCTGAAAATTGATACTTGCAGTTGAATAAAACTAATTGCATGATTAAACACTGAAAGTGTCCAGATAATAATTGTATTTTAATGATGTGTGTTCCTTTCCTAAATTAAGTCTTTAATGAGCAAAATTGGGGAAGGAGGGAAGGAAAAACTTGCAATATACTACATTTCAATCAAGGGCCTTTACATTCACAACTGAAAAAAATTCTGTATATTTTCTTAGTAGTAAATGAACATGATGAAGTCCTTCACAAAGAACACACATATATATATATATCACACACACACACATATATATATATATACATATATATATATCACACATATAACACACACACACACATGTGTGTGTATGTATGTGTATGCATATATATGTATATATGTATGTGTGTGTACATATATGTATGTGTATGTATATATGTGTATATATATATGTATATATATATATATCCTGAATATTAAAAGACATTTTAAAATATGGGAATAAATTCTACTCCTGTGTCAATAATACAAATTTACCATCAGACAGTTAGGGCTTAACATGTCTACTATATCCTTTATTTTAAATCCTGGCTAGCGTGATTCCAGCTATATACCCTTAGGCATAGTAGTTTGCTAATCCATGTTGGAATTTGTGAGAAAAAAAGATAAACACATTTATTAATTATCCTTCCCCTTTTTGGAACAAAGTAAAGACGTTAATATTAGCTCATTACACATACACACACACACATGCTTTGTATACATAGTTGTAATATATAGATATGCATGAGTATGTATATACATATGTACTTATGATGATATGTTTATAATATAGGGTTAGGTACTGGAGATATGAGTCCATGGTTAAAAGTGATTACTTTTCTTTTTAGACCAAGATTCCACTCCTTTGCATCCAGCTAACAGACCTGTAACTCTAGTTTCAGGGGACCTGACTCTCTTTTCTGTCCTCTGCAGGTTCCTCTACCCATGTAGGCTTATACACATAAAATAAATAAATATTTTAAGAATGTATATAATTATGTAATATGTGTCATATTTGTGCATATGTATAATAGTTAATCTTGGTAGGATTAAGACATCCCTAGGATATTAGGAAAGCCATGTCAGGACTGTGACAATGATTATGTCTCTAGAGAGGGTTAACTGATGAAGTGAAGCTCGACCTGAGTATGGGCAGCACCATCCTGTGGTCTGATAGTTGCTGCAATAAAAGGTGAAAAGAGAAGAAAGCCCACTGACTTTTTTTTTTCCACATTGCTTTCTAACAACCCGGAGGGAAACGGCCACATTGCCCTGTCCTCCTGCCACATGGTGGACTGAAATTTCTGAAAACAAATCCCTCTTCCCTTGTTTCTGTCTGGTACTTTGTCACAATGATGGAAAGTATAACTAGTAAGAAAAAAATGTGCTATCAAACAAACAGGGTCTTTGCAGTGACTTTACATGGCAGTATGTGTTTTAGTTATAGTCTCACTGCTATGAAGAGTCACATTGACCACTAAAAATCTTTTTTTTTTTTTTTACAGGACATTTTATTTATTTACATTTCAAATGTTATCTCCTTTCTCGGTCCCCCCGCCCCCATCCCATCTTAAAAAGGCGAATATTTAATTAGGAGCTGGCTTACAGCTTCAGAGGTTTAGTCCATTATCATCAAGCATGGTGGTTTGCAGGCAGTCATGGATGGTGCTGGAGGAGCCAAGTTCTAAGTCTTGATGTGCAGGCAGCAGAAGGAGAGAGACTGTGTGCCACACTGGGCTTAGTTTGAGCATAGGAGACCTCAAAGCCTGCTCCCATAGTGACACACTTACTTCAACATGGTCACACTTCCTAATAGTGCCACTTCTTATGGGCCATGCATTTAAATACATGTGTCAATGAGGACCTTTTCTAACCAAACCACCACAGCAGGATGCAATTGGATTTGGTTTGTGGAAGAAATGTGTAAATGTTTCAGTATCTGAGCCACAGAAGCCCTAGAAAATGCTGTAGGCAGAACTTAGAAGGCTTTTGTCTAGGGAGCCCAGAAGGCCAGCATGCTGCAAAGATGCTTACAATAAAGCTCTACTCATGGGGTTCCAGATTGAAAAAAAAAAGACTCTGTTGGAGAGTAATAGAAGCTGTGCATGTTATATTTTGAAAAGAAATCCTCTGTGTTTTATCTGCACCCTGAAACTTAGTTGGAAGCTTAGTTTAAGGATGAAAGAGAAACTAATATTGTAGATGAAATTTCTAGGGAGTTCAGTTTTCCAGAAAGGACATGAGTTTTGCTCACTGTTGTCAACCCAGATTACAGAAAGAGATAGATTTTAAAAAAGAAAAAAAAAAAGCAGAGCAGAATAGATTAAATAAACCCAAAGCTAAGAGAAGTGTAGTTTCTCCGGAGTAACTGCAGAAACAAGGAAAATAAATGGTACCATAGGGGAAGCATGAAGGAATTATAGAGAGGTGAATAGCCATGTACAAACTATTTGAAGGGGCAAATAGAAAATAGAGAATGTTTTAATTAGGGATATGGAGGGAAACAAATACAGAAGATGGAGGGAGGAAAGAAAATAGACATAAAGGTGTCTAAAAATTTGATAATCATGATATTTGTCCAAAATTATATATAATGTAGATAAGTTCATGTATACACATACATATTCTGTTTAAACAACAACAAAGGAACTTTTCCCACTATGGCTCTTCCTGAGAGGCATAGACTAAGAAAAACACCAATACCCACCCCCATTTGGAGTTGGTGGTCCAGTTTTACATTTTCCAAAAGACTCCCAAAATACTATCAGCAGTTGCTATTCGCCATTGGTATTTCCCCAAAGGCAAGTCCCTATTGTTAAAGGCATCATGGTCTTCAGAAAGAAGACCCACATGATCAAAGTTGGGTTGGACCTCAAACACTCTATCCCGAGGACTTTCCTTTTACCAACATGTACCATGCAAGCTTGCAGGGAGGGAGATGAAGAAGAGTCATAGCAGCTACGACAACTATGAACTACAGCAAGCAGTATGGCATGATACCTCCAAGGAAGGGTACAGTAGTGCCACTCGTATCTCAGCAGTAACCAACAATTCTCTAATTGGGCTTAAACCCTGATAATCAAGAGTAAAATCATGTCTGTTACTGGAAACCCAGCTGATTACACTGTCAAGGAAAGCCACTGATCCTGAAGGAGAACTTTAACTTTCCTAAACCAGCATAATTCCTGTCTACATTCTAAACATGTGTCCTTTAACTCATATGTAAGTATAAGTGTCTGGCCTTTGCCAAAGAAAAGTCTCTTTGCAACAAGACCACTCATTATAGAATTGACTGAAATGCAGAGAACTGACTGTGTGGTAGTCAAGCTCAGCTGTATGTACAATTACAACACAACTCTTCCACCTAAGGTTTAGGGATCATAGTGGTGGAAGGGCAGAAGGAAGATAGAAGCTGGAGGAACAAACAGTGTGCTGTGAGATAATATATTCTAGAAATGTCAGGGAAAGTATGCCCATCAAGTCTTATCAAAATGGCTGCCTAAATATAACTATACAGGATGACAGCAATGGACATATGAATATGGAAGGGGAGTGTTTCATGGAACATCAACCCTACACAAAGAAATATGGCCAAACAAAGAATGCTGGGAGGAGGAGAAATAGTCTTCCCCAGAAAGTGTCTCCCAGATGTGAATGCTCACAGCCAACCATTGGTCTAAGCACAGTGTTCCCAATGGAGGAGATAGAGAAACGACTGACATTGATGAAGGGATCTATAACCCCATAGGAAGAACAACAGTATCAACCAACCATATCCCCCCAGAGCTCTCAGGGACTAAACCACCAACCAAAGAGTACACATGGGAGGGACCCATGGCTCCAGCTTTATATATAGCAGAGGATGGCCTTGTTGGGCCTCAGTGGGAGGAAAAGCCCTTGGTCCTGTGAAATCTCGATGCCCCAGTGTAAATAAATAAAATGCCCAATTAAAAAAAAAGAAGAGGTAATCCCATTATCTTTATAGAGATCAGGGCTATTTTTTTCCTTTTTAAGTAGTTAAAATGCCATTTACTGGCATATAAAGCAAGTTATTCTTGCAGTACATTGCCATGAATTTTTTTTTATTAAGCCCCAATGGTCATTTTTTGAAAATTTGATTTTTCCAGGAACATCTTCTTAGAGCTCTGAATGCCCCTGTCTTAGTTAGGGTTTTACTGCTGTGAACAGACACCATGACCAAGGCAAGTCTTATAAAAAACAACATTTAATTGGGCTGGCTTACAGGTTCAGAGGTTCAGTCCATTATCATCAAGGTGGGAGCATGGCAGTATCCAGGCAGGCATGGTGCAGGCAGAGCTGAGAGTTCTATGTCTTCATTCAAAGGCTGATAGTGGAAGACTGACTTCCAGGCAACTAGGGTGAGGATCTTATACCCACACCCACAGTGACACACCCATTCCAACCAGGCCACACCTTCAGATGGTGCCACTCCCTGGTCCAAGGATATACAAACCATCACAGCCCCCAAAATACAGTTTAAGGCAATCACATGTCTTTTTAAAAATTTTTTAAAAATAATTTTTAAAAAATTATTGGGTATTTTCTTTATTTACATTTCAAATCTTATTCCCTTTCCTGGTCCCCCCCTCATGAATCTCCCTATCTCATCCCCTTTCCCCTGCTTCTATGAGAGTGCTCCCCATCCACCCACACACACCTGCCTCCCGACCCTGGCATTCCCCTACACAGGGGCGTCGCACCTCCACAGGACCAAGGGCCTCTCTTCCCATTGACTCCTGACAAGGCCATCCTCTGCTACATATGCAGCTGGAGCCATGTGTACTCCTTGGTTGGTGGTTTAGCTCCTGGAAGCTCTGGGAATACTGGTTGGTTGATACTGTTATTCTTCCTATGGGGCTGCAAACCCCTTCAGCTCCTTCAGTCCTTTCTCTAGCTCCTTCTCTGGGGGCCTGTGTTCAGTCCAGTGGTTGGGGGTGAGCATCTACCTCTGTATTTGTCAGGCTCTGGCAGAGCCTCTCAGGAGACAGCTATGTTCCTTTTTAACTATCCTAATCATGCCTAAGAAACACTGGATCTTCTTCCAAAAATTTCCTAATACTATAATGTAGGTATTTAGTGGGGGAAGCCTGAGAGAGAGATAAGAAAGCACAGATGGACGGATGTCCCTTCGGAAAAACTCTCTTGAGTAAGGGTGTAGGTGTGTCTATTTGTCTTTCTGTCTCTCAGTGTAAAGGACACATCGACTCAATCACTTGGGTCATAATGATGTAAAGACAAAGGAGGCCTGTGCAAACAAATTATTGGCAAACTGAAAGAAAGTCTCTAAATTCTGGAGCCTTATGTTTTGGTTATTTCTTCTTGAGTGCTTAAGCCAGCTCAGGGAAGTCAGAGCTGGATTTTGCCTCAGTGGAGGACTTAGAATGCAGGCCCAAGCTTTGAGGAACACAGGCTCTCTCCATCTTTACATCCATTATAAGCACGACAAGAACACTTAATCATGGTTTCAGTAAGATTACTCTTCAACAACTCCAATATGGAAGTATATGTTCTTAGGAATTTATACACAAATAAAAATGTTATTAATGTATTCTTGTAAGTCCTATATATTTCCTAGGCTTTGAAACCTGGGAGTATGGCAGCAAACTTACCTTTTCATAAATATCCTAATTATATTGAAAACTTTAACCTTAGCAGAGAAGCCCTTCATTGGTAACACCTGAATAGAACAAAGCAAAAGGACCCAGCTTTGATAACAGGAGACACCTGCAACTGTCTGTTACCGAAGGTTCCAGAGAATCTTGGGTATTTGTATCAAGAACCCTCAGCAGTTTCAAAAAGAGAAGAGCTGTCATGCTCTGCCCCCACGTTTGCTATCGCACAGTGCTGAGTTTCTTATTCTTTCAGTAATTAGTTCATTTAAATATATAAAATGTAAATGAGGACTGTAGTATTCCTATAAGATGAAGCAACCTTGTGAATGACTGAGTAAATGAATGGCCCACTGACAGAAAGAGTACAAAATGTCTGACATGTTTTCTTTTTCCTGACAACTCTAGTTAATCTTCCATGGCAATAAGGCCTGCTCAATGAGAAAGACAATTTTTCATTGGCAAAAATAACATTGGCCTAAAATATCACTGGAACATTTTTGAACTGGGGAAAGACATGCCAAGTGGAAGGAACTTACTCAGTCAAATATTTGGTCAGGAGAAATGACAGAAGTAGTTGATAATAAAATATCCACATTTAAGGAAAAATAAATACAGAAGTGGATGCTCACAGTCAGCTATTGAATGGATCACAGGTTCCCCAATGGAGGAGCTAGAGAAAGTACCCAAGGAGCTAAAGGGATCTGCAATCCTATAGGTGGAACAACAATATGAACTAAACAGTACCCCCCTGGAGCCCGTGTCTCTAGCTGCATATGAATCAGAAAATGGCCTAGTCGGCCATCAGTGGAAAAAGGGGCCCATTGGTCCTGCAAACTTTATATGCCTCAGTACAGGGGAACGACAGGGCCAAGAAGTGGGAGTGGGTGGGTGGGGGAATGGGTGGGGGAGCATGTAGGGGACTTTTGGGATAGCATTGGAAATGTAAATGAAATAAATACCCCCCAAAAAACTAAAATATATATATATAAGTTTAAGTATACTTATACTGTAAAAGTATACAGGAGAGACTTAAAAAATATTAGTTACTTTTAATCACTACAAAATTACCCATTTCTATTAGACCAAGCAGTCAAGTTAATAAAGGAGGTGTTTCCTGTTGATAAGGTTTAGTGTTTCCTATACTTTGTAGCTGGTATTGAGCTGAGGTTTGAAAACATGATCCATGAACATAGGGACTAAAATAATATTCTCATGTTGATAGTTTAAAATTTTGTGTTTTTTACATGGCAAGCATACATAGAAAAATTAAACATTAACTTTAACATGATCCCCATCATTGTACAACCTATATTGCAAACACGGAGACAGCCAGGAAATCACAAGAACCCCAGAGCAGTGCTGTGTTCCTAGCTTAGCCATAAAAGAGTAAGAACAACTTTCTGATTTATAATAACCATTGAAAACAAGAAATTATTTATAACCTTGATTAACAAATATATACAAATAACCTTTTCATTTCATAGGTATTAAATATGGAAATTACTGTGTATGCTCTAACTGCAGGTCCATTGAAGAAAAGCTATCTCAAAGCACATCTCCAAGCTGTGACTTATGGGGGAAGGAAATTCACTTCACCAGGTCTAGATGTTCTCCGATCCAGCCTTGCACATCAATGTACATATTCTTAAATACAAAAGACCACCTGATCAACCTGTATCATGTTGTTTGTATGTGTATTTTCAGGGCTGATCATTTGGTATTGGATAACAAACACTGTCTAAACATGAGACAAACAAGACAATAGCAAGAGACATGCAAATGTGTTGAAGCTAGCCCAAGAAGCCTCAGCCCTGTGCAAAACACTACAGGCAACTGCAGAATGTGGAAACAGAAGAAATTGTTCTCACAGAAGAGCACATTATAGTTTTAAAATAAAGTTACACCAGTTGAGATGATAATATCTCCATCAAGAGCTACAGACTAACAAAAATTCCAGTACGAGTTTCAAGAAATCTCTTTTCTTTTTTTCTCAATTTTTTATTAGATATTTTCTTCCTTTACATTTCAAATGCTATCCCAAAAGTCCCCTATACCCTCCCCCCCCACCCTGCTCCCCTAACCACCCACTCCCATTTCTTGGCCCTGGCATTCCCCTGTGCTGGGGCATATAAAGTTTGCCGACCAAGGGGCCTTTCTTCCCAATGATGGCCCACTAGGCCATTTTCTGCTACATGTGCAGCTAGAGACATGAGCTCTGGGGGTACTGGTTAGTTCATATTGTCAACCCATATCACCTATAGGGTTGCAGACACCTTCAGCACCTTGGGTACTTTCTCAAGCTCCTCCATTGGGGGCCCTATATTCCATCCAATAGATGACTGTGAGCATCCACTTCTGTATTTGCCAGGCACTGGCCTAGCCTCACACAAGACAGCTATATCGTCTTTTCAAGTTGTTGGTCAGAGGAGTCCCAAAGATTCAAGACAATACAGAGTTTGAATATTGCCCTTGGTTGCCTCCCAGAATTTGAAAATAAGGCCCTATCATTGAAAACACCAATTACTCAAGTCTAAGTGGATCAAGGAACTCGGCATAAAACCAGGACACTGAAACTTATAGAGGAGAAAGTGGGGAAGAGCCTCAAAGATATGGACACAGAGGAAAATTCCTGCACCAATGGCTTGTGCTGTAAGAACAACAACAAATGTGACCTCATAAAGTTGCAAAGCATCTGTGAGGCAAAGGACCCTGTCAATAAAACAAAAAGGCAACCAAGAGATTGGGAAAAGATCTTGACCAATACTAAATCCGATAAGGGGCTAATATCCAAAATATATAAAGAACTCAAGAAGTTGGACTCCAGAAAACCAAATAACTCTATTTTAAAAATGGGATACAGAGCTAAACAAAGAATTCTCAACTGAGGAATACTGAATGACTGAGAAGCACCTGAAAAGTGATCAACATCCTTACTCATCAGGGAAATGCAAATCAAAACAACCCTGAGATTCCACCTCACACCAGTCAGAATGGCTAAGATCAAAACTTCAGGGTCAGCTGGTCATAGTGGCGCATGCTTTTAATCCCAGCACTCAGAAGGCAGGGGCAGAAAGATCTCTGAGAGTTAGAGTCCAGTGTCATCTACAGAGTGAGTTCCAGAATATCCAGGAATACACAAAGAAACCCTTGCAAAAAAGATATCAGGGTCATCGGACTCAATGTAATATCTACCATCTCCTAAAGATAACCTTTCAAATGACAAAAAGGTAAAGTTTAGCGGATTTGTAAGGGTTAATACTAGAATATAGCAAGGTGGACCTTCAGCCCTAATGTGATAGCAAAGGCAGGCAGAGAATCCACTCAGCATCAGCCAGGTAACAGACTGTGCTGCTTGGTGAGGTGGGCTTAAATTAGAGCATCTCCCAGCCCCCAACAGTCCTCTCCTACAGCTCCTGACCTCACTTACCTAATCTAGCAATTCATCTCGGCTCTGGCTCATTTTTATTTTCTATACTAAATATATCTCATGGGTGTATTTTGACAGTTGAATGAAATAAGAGAAGAAAATTGCCTGACACAGTACCTAGAACACAGTGAATAGTAAATAGTAGCTTTCTCTTCTCTAAGTTAAATATAATTGCAGTTAATTATTGTGTGCACTTTGCATATGTACTTTGTGTGTGTGCATTCTGTGTGTGTGTGTGTGTGTGTGCAGTGTGCGTGTGTGATGGGAAGAGACAAAGAAAAGTTAAAATTGCTTTCTGTCAATGCCAGTAGCATAACAGAAATAGAATCTTTCATGCTCCATTTCTCAGAAGCACCAAGTAATGATGGATAGGTTTATTCCAGGATATTGTGAACGAGAAAGTCTACTCTCATTTCATAGTGGCATGTGAGAAGCTACTTGGGAAAACTCTCACCTTAGTTTTCTACTGCTTTGAAGAGACACCATGACCTCAGCAACTCTTGTAAAGGAAAACATTTAATTGCAGCTGGCTTAAAGGTTCAGATGTTAAGGCCATTATTGTCACAGTGGGAAGCATGGTAGTGCACAGGCAGATATGGTGCTGGAGATAGAGCTGAGATGTGTATACCTGGATCTTCAGGCAGAAGAAAGAAAGAGTCAGCCAATGAGCCTGACCTGAGCTTCTGAAACTTCAAAGCCCACACCTCCTAACACACTTCCTCCAAGAAAGCCACACTAACCCAACAAGGCCACACACACACACCATAATAATTTCAAATACTGCCACTACCTATCTGCCTATAGTTAAACCACTACAACTCCCAAACACCAACAATGGGGTGGTTCTGACACTCTGCTTTCTTATACCTATCTCTCTTCCCTCCAACAGCATTCTCCCTTATATCATAGCACTCGGCATGTGTGTATGTGTACTATAGGAACAGTTTTATCCTATATTATAACCAACTGAAGGATGGGAATTATTTTAAACTTACAGTTTTGTTATATAGCAATGCGTAGCTCTCTGTTCATAGTGAATGCTTTATAAATAATAGCATAACAATAAAACAAGTAATGACAATGACATACTAATTCATGTACCTAGTATTTTTAGTGTTTTCTCTTCTCGTGAATTGACATAGCAGTGCAATCAATCACTTTAACATATCATTCATATGTGTGTGTGTGTGTGTATACATATGTATATTTATATGATGTCATTTGACAACATATTGGGAATATTATAGGAATTTCTTTCACTATTGGACCTGTGATTCCAGGAGGAATAGCACAATGCATTAGTGCCTGGGTCCACGTGAAACTTACACAGGATCACGGCCCCACAAATATCTGAAATGAGTTATGGTTGCTTCTATTTAACTAAAACATGGCTGGCTTAACCAGGAACAAGTTGGCAATGCAGAAAAAGTTGCTAAGAGGCTTGAAATATGTCCCAATGACAGAAAAGAGATTATCGATCTAAAATACAATACAATTAGAATACCTCAGAACCAAAGTATGCTATGGTAATGTTTTCTGTTTGAATCCAAATGTTCAGAAATAAGGTCATCAGTATCCACTAGCTTCTTTCCAGAGTCTGAAGTGACCCAGTTTATCTGAATCTGTCACCATTAGTTTTTGTACCTGAAAAGTATGCCTTTAACTGCCCTCCCCCTTCCATTGCTCACTCGCCTTTATGTAAATGACTTAAATGCTACCAAACAGAAGAATAGTCATAGCCCTAGAGAAGGGCTTGATCTACTCCTGTGTAATACAACAATTCATAAGCAAAAGAAAGGCCTCTAAGGTATTTTCTGTACTATGAGAAGTTTGCACATGCAACACTGAGATCATTATATTGAACAAAGCCAATAAAGCTCCCCTCCTTCACATCAGCTGGGTTCTATTCATTGTTCTGCTTTTCAGATAACAAAGAGGAAAATGATGAGAGTCTGGAAATGATTCCTGGTAGGCAGAAGGGAGGCCAAGGATCTAGAAAAAGAAAAGTATTAAGATTAGTTTTTTAACAGAACCATTGAAGTATAGGCCACTGCCAATTTGGTTGTTGAAATCCTTCAAATTATTTCTTCTTAAACTTCATCATTACACTTGATGATTGGGGGACAATGACAGAATGATATAAAGTCTAAGTAAAATGCCCATTAGTTGGCCACAGAAACTAGACCAATATATGTAAAGCAATAAGAAAATGCAAATGCAGAATATTTCTCATGAGTTCTGAATTTCTTGGTAAATCACAAGTCTCATGGAGTTCAAAAAAAAAAAAAAAAGGAAAGATTAATGTAGCCTGACATGATTCTGCAAAATTGCATAGGCAAGAACTTTGTGTCTTAAAGAATGATATCAATTTGCAAAGGAAATGAGGTTAAGGAGATGTTATACTGTCTATACTGAAGTTCTCTATGGTAAAGCACAAAGGTAAACAATCTCATTATTAATGACTTGATTTTCTTATCAATAATACAGAAAGAATATTTTTATAAAATTATTCTGTACCTTTATGGTAATATAATTAATGGTGAACACACAGAAGCTCTGATAACCCAATGCAACCTGCCAAGATCAAGGCAATGGACATGCTGGCATAGATGGTAAGCAGTTAATGGATCCCCACTGTCTTAGTCAGGGTTTCTATTCCTGCAAAAAACATCATGACAAAGAAGCAAGTTGGGGAGGAAAGGATTTATTTAGCTTACACTTCCACATTGCTGTTCATCACCAAAGGAAGTCAGGACTGGAACTTAAGCAGGGCAGGAAGCAAGAGTTGATGCAGAGGCCATGGAAGGTGCTGCTTACTGACTTGCTTCCCCTGACTTGCTCAGCTTGCTTTCTTTTTTTTTTTTTTTTTTTTTTTTTTTTTTTTTTTTTTTGGTTTTTCGAGACAGGGTTTCTCTGTATAGTCCTGGCTGTACTGGAACTCACTTTGTAGACCAGGCTGGCCTCGAACTCAGAAATCCGCCTGCCTCTGCCTCCCAAGTGCTGGGATTAAAGACGTGCGCCACCACCGCCCGGCTTCAGCTTACTTTCTTATAGAACCCAGGACTTCCAGCCCAGGGATGGCACCACCCACAATGGGCCCTCCCACCCTTGATTACTAATTGAGAAAATGCCTTACAGCTGGATCTCATGAAGGCATTTGCTCAAGGAAGGCTCCTTTCTCTGTGATAATTCCAGCCTGTGCCAAGTTGACACAAGCCAGTACACCCGCCTACTCTTTACTGAAACACTAGTGACAGTCAATAGTCTCTGGGGGAGGAAGAAACATTCCTCTTTGAAGGTATCATCACTGATATGTTTCTCATGCTCCAGTGCATGACCCCCCCACCTTTGCACATAAGAGAAGCAGTAAATAGGAGCTAGTGGCTTATTTTTAAAAGGACGTGATGTTACGAGGCACCACACATGGAGAAGAGATCCAGGAAGAGTAAAAAAGTGACATAGGGGCCGATCATGATCATATTTCATCAAAAATGAAAACCAAAAAGAAATGAGATAACTTATTTTTCTACTTACAAAAGAATATTTATTATAAAAAATTAGGATTCTATTATAAAATAAAATTGTTTATAGTAATCACCCACTATGAGAAAGATCTTAGGAGCCAGGCCACACCTGCCTCACCAAGCTGGCACACTAGAACCCAGTCAGGCTCACTACAAGTATGATGAACAAATATAGCACAGAGAGGAGGGATCTTACCATGGAGGTAAGAAAACACAGCTGCCTGGAATGGTGTGGAACTCAGCCAGTGGGTAGTAATAGCTAGAAAATAGATCTATTTCATTTCTGCTCCTCTGGCTTCACAAAAGATACATCCTTAACCTGCAAGGACAAAAATCCCAAAGATTGCTATATAGCATTTTTGAGGTTGATTTGGTTGTTTCAGTTTGAATGCTTTATAACATCAAGAAAGGTTAAACTTGCTTTTCTTGGGGTTTGTTTTCTTTTGAGAATCCCCAGCATCACAGAGAGAGGTAGAATAGAGAAGGCTTTTCTACTGTGAGAGGTAAGATTTTTATTTGAACTAAAAAAATGTGTCATTGAATTGAAGATCCTTAAAAGGGTAAAAGAAAAAAATCTTTCCCTCTGGGTAAGAAAAAACATCTTGATGTTAGAAATGTTTATTTCTTAGAATGGCTTGCTGTTTACACAGGTGTTTGGTTGACAGTTAGTCAACAGATACAGGACTGATAAGAGATATTCCTAGAAACATATATAACTATACAACAAATTAGTTAATATATATATATAAGCTTCTACTATAGTAGAGGTCCATACAACCTCTCATATGAGCATTAGTTTTAGGTATCCCTCCCTGTATTCTCCCCATTACTCCCTCTTCTCCCTCTTACCTCTCCCTCCTCATTCATTCATCCAATTCTAGTCTCGATCCATCCATTGAGGGCTCTCTAGTTGATTTCCCCTGACTAGAGGAAACACTTGATAGTTCCTTACCAGGTGAATAGTAGTTCATTGTACAAATGTGCCATCTTCATGGGCATCTAGGCAGTTCCCACTTTATATTATGATTAGAGCACCAAAGGACGTGGTTGAGCAACTGCCCTATAACACGATGCAGAATACTTTGGGTCTATGTTGAAGAAGGATAGACAACTTCCCTAATGCTATGCCCTTTTAATACAGTTACTCGTGTCATGATGATCCAAAACCAGAAAATTATTTTGTTGCTACTTCATAACTTTAATTTTGCTACTGTTATGAATCATAATGTAAATACCTGCATTTTCCTGTGGTCTTAGGTGAGCCCTGTGTAAAGGTGACTAGACCCCTAAAAGGGATCCCCAGATTGAGAAAGATGTTATAGCTGAATATTGAGATATTTCCCACTAGAACACATGATGTGCCTACAGCATGATAGTAATGCAGAAAACATGTTTCTCTGGGCACTGATCATGAATCCATATTGGGATAGATGAAGGTGGAAAAGAAAGCTTGACATATAAATACAGTTACATGTGTGGGGTCTAATCATCTTAATCAGATCTTCAAACAGAGCCGTGTCACCTTCAGATGAAGTCACTCATCTTCTCTATGCGTTGATAACCCTGGGACTATGATTTCACAGAGATAAGGTAGATAAAGGGATTAAGTATAAGAGATAATAGTTATGTTGACCTAATGGACTATGTGCAATGGATTGCTTAATGCATAAATTAAAAGCCAAAAATTTAACTTGAATATGAATGTTCATTTTGATGGAACTTGGGAGTTAATACATTACAATGCTGTATATTAATAAGTTAAAATATTTGAATATATTCACAGAGTAACTTATATAATAAGTGATTATGATTACATTTGTAATGTCTTAATCAATATTGACATTACAATAATCCCAGGACTCTCATCCTGGTGACAAACCCATCACCCTTGGTATGACAGAATCAAGATCGTCTTGCTTATTTATTAAAACAGTCGAGTCATCTACCTAACAGAGCTGGGTATTAAGATTCTAAAACAAATAAATATTCTCTTTTCTCATAAGGCTTTCTCTCCCAAAGAGGCAGAGCACCTATGCTTAAGGATGGGCGGGGCAACATTTAAGACGTAAATAAATTAAATAATTAGTTAATAAAAAGGACATATTCAGATGACTACAACTTACTAATCCCAACCTATGAGCTTTATGTCATCCTTGCTTGGTCTAAAATAAAACTTTTCATTTTCACTGTTTCATGAAGCCCATGCTTTAATATTTGTTAAACAGTGCAGAATTTTATGCTGAACTCGAGGTGACCGAGGAGCATACAGAAGGCAATTTAAGGTCAAAAGCAACGAAGCCTTGGATAACTGAAATTCTAAAGCAAATCTTGAATCTACCTGGATCAAAGTCCGCATCTTCCTGCCCATTACCGTCCCTTATAGTGCCAACGTCCCATTCAATTATTTAAGCAAGACTTGGTTTCTATTTAGAGCGAGCTCAGTAAGACTGTTTGTTTAAAATGTATGCTGGACATGTCAAAAGTCATCAGATTTTGTCATGTGCTAGTTTTATGACAGATCCAGGCCACAGACCCAGAGCCTGGCAAGTACCACATAAATTATAGCTGCACTGAAGCCGTCAGCAATGGCATTCAACTCGGGCCCACCTTCCAAACACTTCTGCAAAAATAAAATGATGCAGTTACCTAACACAAGGAAGCAAAACCCAATTCTTCCAAACAACTGTAGGCCAAGCACTCAATAAAACTCCTAAATTCTTTATAATATAGTTCTTTTCTAAGAAGCCTAAAACTGTCACTATTAAAACAAAATTAAAAAAAACACATTATGTAATGCTTTTCTTTTTCTGTTTTTACACTATTGTCTGTGTGTGTTTGTGCTTGCACATGCGTATGTGTGCACAAACACTCACACTTGCATCAGCATATGCAGAGTTCAAAGGACATCCTGCACCAGTACTTTCCCTTCTTGCCCTTCAGAACTTCAGGCTTGGCAAGTGGCTTTTCCAGTGACAGCCTCTGTGCATCCTGCAGAGCTATTCTTTAATTTTTAATAGGCCCACAGCTCAGTTGTTAACAATATCTCAAACAAAAAAATAAGACATGACAATTTTGCTTGTTATGTTGTATTGATCACTGAATTTGATAAGTTTTCAATGTAGATGCATATCTGTGTTGTTTATATTCCATTTTGTAAGAGGGCAGGGGGAAAGGTCATTATTTGTAGAATCCACTTCTGTAAACTCACTAACACATAATAATTGTTCTGAGTTAAATGTTTAGACCCAACACAATTCCTCCACAAATTTGAGTACATGGATAGTAAAATAAATGTGAATACTAATGTAAAACTAAGAAAAAAACTCTTTAATGAAGTTTTGAACTCATTTTGAGCAGTAAGAAACACAACCTTTGCTTTTGGCTACAGTTGTACTTAAATATTCATATTTAGAAGTTCTTCATAATTTACTTGTGTAGACTTTAAAAATTAAACAGAAGTAAGCCTCAGATGAATTTTATTTAATGTTTTAAATATGCTTAAAATTTTCTTCACTTTCATATAAGCATCATAGATTTGTTATATATTCTAATTGGGCATCTAAACTATTATTTTTTTTTCTAAGAAATACGCACAATACGTGATCATTTTCAGATTATCAGAAAAGACGAATTTCTCTTTCTTTAATATCATTACAGAATGACTTCTCCAGCAATAATAGGTTTTGTAATAATCAAACTCCCCAAATCTTCAGCAGGCAGGCAGGCAGGCAGGCAGGCAGGCAGGCAGGCAGGCAGGCAGGGAGGGAGGGAGGGAGGGAGGGAGGGAGGGAGGGAGGGAGGGAGGGAGGGAGGGAGGGAGGGAAAGGAAGATGCAGGCATATTTCAAATCAGTAAAATAACCTTTAATTCTTTCTTTACATTGTTGCCGGATGGGAGACTGCATACACATGCTACAGCATGATTATGGCAGACATGAGACAACTTGCTGGAATCTACTCTCTCCTTCCATCTTCCACTGTGCAGCTTCCAAGGTAAGACTCAGATGGTGTGGCTTGGTTACAATATCTTGTATCTGCTAATCCACTCGGTTAACCTGCAGAGAAATCTACTTTTTGAAGTATTATTCAGTGTTTATTGTGGGAAAGCTAGAAAAAAATATGTATGATTCTGATACGCCAGTATTATTCTCCCCATTTTCTATGTTATTTTCAGAATAATGGTATCTACCCTTATGGGAACATGTTCATCACCTAGATGACATATCTAGGTGATGTATATCACCTCAGTGGTCATAAAGTTTCCTTGTAAGTACTGAAGAGATCAAATAATAAGTTTGTTATGAAACATTTTATTACAAAACAATAATGGTCTGATTGTACTGACTTCAAATGAACACTATAATATTCTAAAAAGAAATCCACCAGCATAGCATTCTCTTTCACTTCTAAACAGATAAAAACAGTAATATGGGAAAAATAACCAATAAAAAAGAAAATAAGGATACTTTACTGGAAGCCCCAATGAGAAGTCTGTGTTCTTTCCAGTTAACAACCAGTAAAGTGAACAAAATTCTCAGAAAAAGCAGAAGCTGAGTGTATTGGTCACTAGCTGAGTCGTACTGTCAGACACATCAAAGGAAGTCACCTGGCTGCAATAATTCCATCTAGAAAGCCCTATCTATGCAAAGGAATTAAGTGTTGAAATGAAACTTCCTGGAACCTATGAGGGTGACCCTAGCAAGTATTCCCAGTAAAGGAGAAGATGGAGCCTGAGACTGCCATCTTCTGTAAGAAGGCTTTCAGTGATGGGTCTCAAAGACCAACCAAGCCACAAAACTTTGTATGCACAATTTGCCCTGCCTGCAATATATGTGGAGCAACGGTGGCTCCAAACCTGTGGGAGTGGCCAAACAACGATTGGTCTAAATGAGGCCCAAGCCAGAAAAGGGAGCCCATCCTGACACTACCTGGATAGCCAGGAACTGGAACACAACTGACAAAAACAAACAATGAAATTATTCCTAATGATATTCTGCTATACTTACTAGATCAGTGACTAGCCCAATCAACACCACAGAGACTTCCTCTAGCAACTGATGGGAGCAGATGCAGAGGCCAGCATTCCAGCATTAAACAAGGATTTGAATACCCTGAGGTAGATGGTGAGGAGGATTGTAAGAGCCAAAGGGGTTGAAGACACCAGAAGAACACAGTCCACAGAATCAACTAAGTATGACTCATAGGGACCCACAGAGACTGAAGGGGCAATCACAGAGCCTGCATGGGGCTGTACTAGGTCCTCTGTATACAAGCTGTGGTTGATTTGCTTGGGGGTTTTGTCGGATTCCTAACAATGGTAACATTGGAAGTGTCTCTGACTCTTTTGCCTGTTGTTGGGACCCTTTTCCTCCTACTCGGTAACCTTGTCTAACCTTGATTGTATATCCTTACTGCATCTTGTTATCCCATTCTTTGATATCACTGGGAGGCCTGCTTTTTTTTTTTTTTTTGAAGGGAAACAGAGAAGTAGAGGATCTGGGAGAGGGGACATATATGCGATGTGTGTGGATAGGGGAGGGCTGTTGCTGGGAAGAGAAGATGGAGGAAAAACTACATTCAAGATGTATTATGTGAGAGAGAAATACATTTTCTTAAAAAATTGAAATCATATAGGTTATTTCTTAAGGCATTTCTTGTTCAACATGTATTTAAAGTCAAAACATTCACTATTCTGTGAATCTGCTACAAAGGTTTATCTTCAATGGAAACTGAAGATAAATTGCTTTTGAGACTCGTTAGGTTCTCAGTTTCTAAAGAGAAGTCTGACTTCCTGGATTCCATCAAACATATTTTTGGACAGTCAGAAAAAGAAACATTGAGACATACAGATTTACAAAAAGATAAAACTCAAGACTCTCCGTGGTACAAACTCATTCCTAGAGGTTATGCTCCACTACTCCCAACCTACTGACAGCATCCCAACAGATACAGCTGATGCCAGTTTCTTAGTATCTGTATCACCTAAAATGAAGTCCTCATGAGGTCCCCTTCCTATACTGCCTTTGTGGTTAACCAAAACTGACATAATTTGAAGCCTTTTTCAAAAGTGATAGCCTGTATTTTTCTTATTTTCCTATTGAAATGATAAAACACCATGACCAAAGAAACTTATGGGAAGAAAGGCTTTATTGGGGCTTATGGTTCTGGAGAGATAGGGTCCCTGATGTCTAAACAATCATGGCAACTTGAACAGCTAAGGTATCACATGCTGAACTACAAATAGGAAGCAGAGAGAGAACACTGGAAATTGCATGTGAATTTTGAACCGTCAAAACTTTACCCCAATGACATACTTCCGCCAGGAAGAAGACAAATCCTAAGTTTATCCAGTGTCATGTACTGGGAATCTATAATTCAAAAGCCCACAAATATGGAGAAAATGCCATTTAAACTGCAACAACAGCCAAAGAAGCTTTCTTAAATTTTCACACACACACACACACACACACAGGCACACAGACTTCTGCACAAACATGCACATGCTCACATGAGAGAGAGAGAAATTCAGATCTTGCCTTGAACATGCATGACTCATTATCAGAAGCCTTCAAGGTACCTTGTGTTGTCTATGCACTTATGTTACATTCTATGGCTAGTAACATACAAAGATGGCACCTTATGTACTGTGCTATCCACAACACAATCTTACTCCATGGTCACAAGTTACAAGGTTAAAGGAGATGAATTACTGAATTGCTGGAAATCTACCAGAATATAATCCAGGATTCTATGACTTTAAGGCACATACATGGAACATGTGTGTGAGGAGAGCAAGAGCCAGAGGAAGGACAAGGACAAGAGAAAGGGAACAACAATGCAAATGAGAAAGAGAGAAAAAGAAAGAGAAAGACTGACTACTTGATATCCCAGGCTTACCTGAAATTCACTGCAATCTTCCTGCCTCTCGATCTTGAGATTCTGGGCACCAGCCACCAAATCCAGCTCAAGTTGTATGCTTGTTGCTTCCAAAATAATAAATATAATTAATACAGTTTATATTAGTAAAATACTAAGATATTTTAAAAAAATAGAAAAGAGAGACTTAGAGAAGTCAGGGATGGAATGAATGTTTTTGAAGCAAAATTTAAAAGCATTTTAGATTAGGCCATTTTTATATAGAAAAAGTGTTTTATTAACTCCAAAGTCAATTTTATAAATCTCTGAGCAAGGAAATATATTAATTTCAACATTTAAAATAGACCAACTTTTTAAATATGTATTATATATATGTGAAATTAAGTTTTAACCTAGGTGATAAAATGATGAGACAAGTTGTGTTTCTGTATTGTTTAGTGAAGTATCCCTAGTGCTCCCAAAAGTGTCCAGATGAGAAAACTAAAGACATTTTAGATAATATTAGTTAATAGCAGTGATTTTTTTAATGATAAGAGCAGGGCTTTATTTTGATGGGTAATATACACATTCTCTCTGTGTGTCTCTCTGTCTCTGTCTCTCTCTGTCTGTCTCTGTCTCTGTCTCTCTGTCTCTCTGTCTCTGTCTCTCTCTCTCTCTCTCTCTCTCTCTCTCTCTCTCTCTCTCTCTCAATCTAATTACAAATATCCCTAAATCTGTAACAAAGCAGGATGAGAATTTTGGATATTAAACCAAAGATAAATAATTCTGCTGAATCTTAATTATAATATGTTGTAACAAATACTATCTATCTCAAAGGGTAGAGAGGGACTATATTCATGATTTCATTTTGATCACGATAGCTCACAGATGTGCAACGTGTCCTCATCTTGTAATTTATTGATATAATCTGATAAGTCTATGAAACCGTATGTAATCAGCATCTAAAGGTTGCATACTTATAAAATGCACACTAAGTGAATATATGAAAAACATAAATATTTTACCTATCTAAAATGGTAGCATATTTGGCTGTTTTAAATAAGTATATTTACTGAGACTTTCTCCTCAACAACCATTCCAAAATGCCCATAATAGCAATAATTAAAATTTAAAATAATGATGATCTTCAATAATTGGAAGCAATTATTATGGTAATAATCTGTAGAAGATAACTTCAAGCAGCTAATAGCAAATGCCTAATTGTAGGGCCTGAAAATGGGAGCAATCAAATGAATTATTTCCCCACTAAACATGCATATTTGATAGAACCCTGATTAATTGATATTGTCAGCTGCAAATCAACTTGGAAATAAACAAACCAGATTACCTTTTAAAATAATTGACAAAACTAGAGCTAGGGGTATAGTATATTGGTTAAGTACATGCCAGACAAATATGGGGACCTGAGCTGGTATCCTCAGAACCCATGTGAAAGACTGGGCATAGCAGTGTGCATCTATAATCCTAGCTCTGAGGATGCAGAGGTAGTCAGATCAACAGACTCAACAAGCAGTCTAGTTAAATTAGTGAGTGTCCAGTTACATGAGAGATCTACTCTCAAAAAGCAAGATGGAATCAATTAATGAAGACAGCCAACATCAACTGGCATACACACAAACACACACACTCTAGCACACGTGTGTATATACCAACATGAACACACACGCACATACACACGCAACTGAGAAAACCACTAATACACACTATGGAATTGATATTAGTTATGATAATACGTAAACAAATAATTATAAATTCAAGGTTCAATTATTAGCCATGGTGATAGCTGCTGGAATTTTGATCCTTTAGTAAATACTACATAATGCATCAATGCACGAGGTGCCAGACTTCATCTTATCTCCCTCTTTGTCCACTGATATAGCATTTGGTGCAATTATAGGTATTAAATATTTGCTGAAGAACTTCTCTAGTCTTTGAAACATTTCTAGGAATGTCTTTCACAGTTAAAGGATCTGATCTGTATGTGCTCTTTAATACAAGGGCAGTTTCTAGGGCAAAGGAACACAAAGAATAGTAAATTGCTAACAAGGTGCCCAGTGGATTATTGTTCTTCAGCTTCATTGCACTGAACATGTCGCCTCAGGGAGCTGGAAAGCTTAATACACAGGTTAGCATGTCCTTTTGCTGTTTCACTGGGTTAAAGCACAGTCAAGTTTTATGTGCTGCAGACAAACAAACGAAAACAGTAATTCAGACTCAAGTCTGAATAGCTCCATAATGTCTAAGCTTTGCTCTCCATTGTAGCAAAGTCCTGAGAGTGTTCACACCACAAAATTAAAACCCCACAATCAACTCAACAATATAAACTGCAAAGACCTTCATCCCCTTACAGAGATCTGTTATGCAGAGGACAGTGAAGGTCGGAAACTTTGTCCATTTTATTCTTATAGTTTCAGGACTCATTTACCTTGGTGTCCCATGCACTAGTAGAACTAATTGGTATTTATATGTTGAAATGCATCTCTTCAGGCCCTAGAGTCAGCCCTTCTACAATTAAGATTTCATAAGAAAATGACTTTTATAGCCTTGGATGCAATTCATAAATAGATCAACAGTGTTGATGTTATGAATTTAAAGGCATCAATATTTTTAAAAAGAACATTTGATCCTATGCAAAAAGTGAAATAGCAAATTCAAATGAGTGTAAAAAGGACCATTGTTACTGAGAATAAGGTAAAAGGTGGGCTGAGATGTGATTACCATGCCATGGGATGAAATACAGCACAAAGCTAGTTTCTCATATCTTGTCTCTTCTCTTTGCAGTTTGGGGACAGTTTTTCCAGCATTTGGAAAAGTTTAATTATCTGTGAAGAAATATAAGTGGTATGTAGTCATCTTGGTGAGATTTAATGAATAAATAAATATTACATTTTCATTCAAGACATACCTGAAATATCTGCATTCCTATATTAGGATTTTCTCGTTTTTTTTTTTTTTTCAATATTTATGTCATGGGAAGTGAAATCAGCTTGAATTGACACCCTAATTTTCCATTTTTCACTAGAACTAATGTGCTTGAACTATGTGTTGGATCCACTTTGACTCTCTATGAGAAAAAAGAATAGTATATATTTAATAGCCTTCTAAAAGCTAATGGAAAAGAGAATCATAGAAAATACTTCCAGGACAGAATTGTAGACAGAATCTCATCTAGACAGAACAGTAAACTGCTACCTATCACACTAAATTTATAGACATCAATCCTGTACCATCATATGAAGGAATTGATTAAAAAATAAAAACAAAACACAAACCTCACCCATGAGCAAGAACAGAAACACATGCTGACTGTCGGGATCAAGGATGAGTTACTAGTTTGTGGTCCATTGTTGGTTGTAAATTTTCTAAGATTAGATTCAGAAGGCAATGCTCCTTACTCTTTGACACCACTAAAATTAAAATACCCTAAACTTAGGCACAAAAGCAATAAAAGTGGTTTTCTTAGAATTTCTAAATACTATTTTACTTTCAGCTACTTAAAAGGAAGGACCGATACTTAAAAATGTAGAAAAGTTCCTGATTTTGTTTGTTGTTTTTAAGATAAGTAATAGTTAATCATAATAGATTTAAAGTTGACCTATCTGCAGTATTTCTAGAGTAAGATTGATATAATTTACCCCCTTTAAATAATTAGAATGATCTTGCTTCTCATTCGTAGACCACTAAAAATTTACTACCAAAGTTGAAAACAAGAAATACCATAGATACAGAAATTCTGTGTTGTTCCATTTGTTTATTACATTGAACGCAACATATGCACATCTTTATCCTCAGTCTCTCTGTCTCTCTGTCTCTCTCTCTCTCTGTCTCTGTGTGTGTGTGTGTATGAGAGGGAGAATTTCAATTATCTGTCTCTCAGTATGTTGTATACTTCTTTAGAACATGCAAATATATTTTAGGACATTTTTATGCTGTAGTGCTTGGCCATATAGATCAGATAAGTAAAAATCAGTCTTAGTAAATGTGCATGATTATGTGGGTGAGGAAAATAAAATCTTGGCTTTTATGTCAGACTTTGGAATTCCTTGTAATTCCAACATGGGATGAGTGGGCTAATGGGAAGATACTGAGTTCATCTAGGCTTCACAGAGAGTTCAAATCCAACCTAGGCTATGTTGTGAGAAAGAAAAGTTAGTAAAGTTATCTTAGCTTTTTACAATGATATGAAGATGAAGTAGAGCTTATTTATTTTTTAGGAAATTACTAAGAGGGGCTTTCAAGAGAAAAACAATAGAATTCATTGGTAGGAGGTTAGGGGGAATAATGGAATAGGAAGAGTTAACATGGGGTGGTGGAGCAGAAGGTAGGGGAAAGGAGGAATATGAGGATGATTAAATAACATTAAAGACTTTTGGAAAAAAGATATGAAAAACTACTAGAGAAGCTTCATAAACACCAAGACAGAGTGGGGAGGGAAGAAGACAGAGACACAGAGAGAGACAGACAGACAAATGGATTTACCTTGCAACTCTATACCAGGGCATCGATGTCCCTATGACACAACAGAGGCTAAGTAATAAAAAGTGCACTGCCAGGAATGGGCTGCTTATTTTTGAGCCTTTGGCCACTGAGTTTATAGAGCTATCCCTTACCATTACAAAGTGCTATCACTGCTGTTGGTTATCCTCCAGAGCTTAATGGTAAGACCATTAAGAACATGATGGGTTCAAGCTGGTAAGGACCTGGAAGCTTCATCCCAAATGGCTCTATTTCATATTTCCAGAAGGTGCTATGAAAGCTACGAGAGAGAGAGAGAGAGAGAGAGAGAGAGAGAGAGAGAGAGAGAGAGGGAGAGAGAGAGAGGGAGAGAGAGAGCGCTAATCATCATCTATCGCCAGCCATGAACCCTACTAGTTAGTGGCCTGGTCAGAATTGCCCAGTCTTACAAGAGTGGTACAATCATTATGAGAATAACCACTTTCTAAGTCATATCTTTAATGGTAGCATCTAATATTTTTCTGCCCTAACCCCATGCTTTCTAAATTAACATACCCATCTAAGAATTATACAATGCTCGACAATTGCCTACCGTATTGTTACTTCCTACTTCTGGGCATTGAACTACCCAAGAGTATAGATTAATAGATGATATAGCTAGTAGATAGATAGATAGATAGATAGATAGATAGATAGATAGATAGATAGATAGATAGATAGATATAAGTAGACAATATGTTTTTATTTATATGATACTGTCTAGTATTCAAAAATTATTTTTAATTTTAAGAAATAGTGGTATCAAGTAACATAGCTACAGCTATAACTTTGAGTACTGTCACCTTAACAGAAATGTGCCATGTGAACATGACATAATAGAAGCTTAAGTTTGCTGAACAGAAGGAAAGCCGATAAGAATAGTGGCATGTCTTATACAGTTTATAAGGCTCTCAACATCTGGCTGGGTCACAACCCTAGTCCAAGGCTGCTAACAACAAGTCTGGTCATCTCTGCCTTCAATTCTTCATTTTCTATCCCAAGCATGCTTTTTCCCAGTATTAAGAGATTCGACACAAAACCACTACTAGTTGAAGACAAAGATTCAGTAAAAATCCTAGATATCTAGTTTTATTGCATCATCCTTTAAATCTAAAATTATAATGTAAGTCCATCTTGCCTTTTTTTTTTTTATAGTTCCTCAGAGACATTCCTTTCTACTCCCCATCATTGAGATTTATTGGTATCATTTCATTTACCAACTGCCATGTTCATTTTACATTAGAGCAGATGTTCAGTCTGGCATCATCCCCAGATGAAATCAATGTGCAGAGTGTTATGGCTTCCTTGGTTCATTTCAAAACATTTTCCCATCTACACGTAGGAAGACAGTTTAAGGTTTTGATGGCACAATTCAATGAGGCTGCTTGCATCATCTGCAGTTCATGATTGCTTCATGCTAATCTTTAAAAACCGGCTTCTTGAAGTTCAAAACAGAAGTGATCATTAGACTAAACAAGAGACTAAAACCATAGTTGGTACCAACTGTTGACTAGAAGTTAGAAAGCCACCAACTGATGACAAAATAGCTCACTGTCATTGTTGACGACCTGTTCTGTTGCTTTGTACTGCTCTCAGGTAGGAAATAGGAATTTTCTTAGCAACACTTTCAAATTATTTCCATCACTCTCAGAAAAATTATTTTAAATCCACTGAAGATGAGTATTTTCAAAATAATTGCCACATTATATTTTCACATAATAATTTTTTTGCAATTGCTTCAAATAAACTTAATGTAATACATATTATATGGTTAATACTTTTATCAAGTTTTCAGTAGTTTGTAAATGCTTTAATTTAGGGGCTGGGGTGATAGAGCACTTGCTAGGCAAGTTTAAAGAGCTGGATTCCTACCCACAGCACCTATGGAAAAGAACAGGATTAGATGCACATGTCTGTAATCCATGCACTGCAGGAGTCAAAGACGGCAGATCTCCAGATCTGCCTGGTCAGCCAGCCTTGCTAAAACAGTGACTGAGCTTATTTTCGGTTTAGTGAGAAACTCTGCTCAAGGCAATGAGGCAGAGAGCAATAGAGGATGACACCTGGCATCTTTCCTCTGAATTCCACAGGCACACACATATGTGCATGCACCAGACATGCATATCACACCATACACACACATATACACACGCAAACACACACACACACATACACACAGGGTGGGGGCGAGAGAGAAAGAGTTAGAGAGAGGGAGAGAGAGGTCAAATGCACAAAGTTTGAATTTATAATAAAATATAAATATGTATATTTTGGCTAAATTTTATCTCATATGAATACTTTTATTACAACTTTACCAGTTATTTAGAACCTATTGATCTAAATAATTTGACTCTGCCACAAAGTCTATCTCTGGCTATCTTAGCTTTTATAGCAAAATCACATGAAAAATTCTAATTTTAGTTGGCAAGTAAATCCTTTCAAACCACATAAAAGAAAATGCATGTCAAGTATGTCAACTTATACCTGTCATCTCCCAATACTTGGGAGAGCGGAGGCAGGAGGATTGCTCTGAGTTTGAGGCCAATCTAATCTGCATAGTGAGTTTCAGGCTGTTGAGACTACTTTTAAAAATGGGCCTGGGATATGGTTCAGGAGTTTACACACTTTTTATATGCTTGTAGAATAAATATGAGGGCTGGAGTTAAAATCTTCAGAGCCTACCTAAAAGCCATGTGGGTATAACAACCACTATGTAATTATAGCCACCCAAAGGCAGGGCATCCTGGCAGCAACTTTGCTAGCTAGACAAGCTCAATCCCTGAGCTCTGAGTCCAGCAGGTGACATTTCCTCAATATAAGAGTAGAGCATGATATAAAAGGGAGGCAATGGTGTCAACATCAGGCCTCTACATGTGCAAATACACAGGCGCACCCAAACATGAGAACAAGTATACACATACATATATTGAAAAAATAGAATGGAAAAAATAACAGTTATACATCCTCTCACAGGAGAAAAAATATTCCTTTACATTCTAAAGCTTTTTGTTTCTCACTTTATTCCTTCTGACTGTTTATATGTCAATTAAACTATTAGAAAATCCAGTGGGTGGACTTTTGTAGGTTTCACATATATATATTGTAACATACCTAAAATAAACTTGAGCAGTGTTTGTGCCAAATAGTATGTTACATCAGAAGGGAATGAGGTAGTTGCTTCTGAAGGGACAGATGCAAGTGACTAAGACAGGAGAGAAAAAAAGATTCATTTGTTCATCATATTGATTTGAATTCTTGGAGGACATAGATCATCCAAGTCTGAAGGAGAAATGCAAAGAGTTTTTGCAGATGGGCAGCTCAAAATCCCTAAAATAACTCTAGAAGAAGATGGAGGCACAAAGGAGGTTGCCTTATCTGAAAACAACTTCAGCTTCCACCTTGGTAGATTTCCAAGTTCCTGAGACATCTTGAGTCTTCTCATAGAACAGGGTGTTTATAAAGGCAAGGTAGTATTCAAGCCGAATCAGATGATTCTAGTTTGAACATGAGCCGTTTTTATGGATTATTGACTCTGAAGAAGTCACTGAAATTCTCCAAGCTCGAATTATCTACCTAAGGCAGGGTTTATTGAGAATGATACACAGAAATCAGAGGTACGCTGTGCAGGTTGAAGCCCCAAACACTGTTATGTTCTCAGATCCTTGTTCCATGTCTTACTAATATATATGTGTATATATCTAAATATCATCTCTCTATCTCTATCTATCTGTCTATCTATCAAGAGATCTGTGTGTGTGTGTGTGTGTGTGTGTGTGTGTGTGTGTGTGTGTGTTTGTATCATGTAGTCATTCCAGAAGGTTCTGGTGATATGGTACATTATGTTTCTTACAACAAACCTCTAAACATGTATGTTAGAATACACTAAAAATGATAATTTATGTATAGCCAGAAGAAACTGACAAGCTTTCATGTAGGTACATAAATTTCATCTTGGCCAAAAATGGTATTCTGTCTTACCAAATGACCTTGGGCATCCCATTAACTTCTCTGAACTTCATTTTTATTTAATTTTTGTGAGCTATTAGTGGCAATCCATATCTCAATTATTTCATGGAGTTATAAAATAGAAATAAAACAATGAAAACAGTATCTAGATTTACTATCCAGGAATACACTGTTCATAAGCAGAAGTTAAATATGTTTTATAAGCAAAAATTGCTTTCCTATCATAAAAATTGGAATTGTTAGGTGAAATTCATTAATTTATTTATATACTCAGACAAATTTACTTCAGGTGTGCATGCTAGTGTAGACAACTGAGATACAAAATATACAGAGTTTCCTAATTTCAAGATATATATGGTTGAGTAAAGGTTGTAAACTTGACTCCTTGTGGTCCACAGTATATATGCATACAGTTTGAATTTTAAGACTTTAATATACTGTTATATCAAATCTTAACAAACACTTGATCTATGGAGAAGTTTCAAGATTTCTTAGAAACTTGGAAATCTTACATAATCTTATATTATATTATATTATATTATATTATATTATATTATATTATATTATATAGGCTTACCTTCTCCCTGTTGTCTTATTTCTTAAATGTTCTGTTAGCATATAAAGCAATAGATTTCACTATGCTGTCTTTATAGTCACTGTGGTGGTTTGAATGAGAATGGTTCCCATAGGTTCTTATGTTGGAATCCTTGGTTCCCAGTTGGTATAATTCTTTGGGAAGGATTAAGAGGTGTGGTCTTGAGCCACTGTTGCTGTTCCTCTTCAAGATACTGCTATTGCTGAGAGGCCCTGGAGCTATCTTGGAGACTAAGCCCTATCCTGCACATCATCACCTGCAGCTGGTTCCAGGCTCCAAGGATGAATTGGTGCGAATGGACTTTCCTCCCTCTTTTATAAAGCTCCCTCTTTTCTTTCAGTTCCAAGATGCCTTCCAGGTTCGAACCCGGATATGTGAGCTGCTGGCAGGCCCCAACAATTTGGCAAACCAAAGCGGAACCTGGGAAAGGCAGAGGACATTTGGAAGAAGCACTGCTGGTTTGGAGCTCCATGGAAGAAGAAAAGAATTAAAGAAAATTCATACCGGAAGAGGAAAAAAAAAGAAACACACCTCAATAACAAAGACACACTATCTAAGAGCAAAAGGATGGAAAAAGTTCTTCCAAGCAAATTGTCCCAGGAAATAATCAGGAGTAGCCATCCTAATATCCAATAACAATGCCTTTCAACCAAAAGTTATCAAGTGTGATGAAGAAGGACCCTTCATATTTATCAAGGGGAAAGCCACCAAGAGAAAGTCTTAATTCTGAACACCTATGCCCCAAATGCAACAGCAAACACATTCATAAAAGAAACTACTAAAGCTCAAAACACAAATTGAACACCACACAATAATGGGAGACTTCAAAATGCCACTCTCACCAATGGACAGGTCATTGAAATAGAAGTGAGAGGATCCCACAATACCTCTCCTGGGCATATATCCAGAAGTGTTTCACCTGGTAATAAGGACACATGCTCCACTATGTTCATAGCAGCCTTATTCAGAAGCTGTAAAGAACCCAGATGTCCTTCCACAGAGGAATGGATATAGAAAATGTGGTACATTTACACAATGGAGTTCTACTCAGCTACTAAAAACAATGAATTTATAAAATTTCTAGGCAAATGGATGGACTTGGAAGGTATTATCCTAAGTGAGGTAACCCAATCACAAAAGAACTCACATGATATATACTCACCCATAAGTGGATATTAATTAGCCCAGAAACTTAGAATACCCAAGATATAATTTGCAAAACACATGAAACTCAAGAAGAACAAAGACCAAAGTGTGGACACTTCGCCCCTTCTTAGAATTGGGAACAAAACACCCATGGAAGGAGTTACAGAGACAAAGTTTGGAGCTGAGACGAAAGGATGGATCATCTAGAGACTGCTGCACCCAGGGATCCATCCCATAATCAGCCTCCAAACACAGACACCATTGCATATGCCAGCAAGATTTTACTGAAAGGACCCTGTCTCTTGTGAGGCTATGCCAGTGCCTGGCAAACACAGAAGTGAATGCTCACAGTCAGCTATTGGATGGAACACAGGTCCCCCAATGGAGGAGCTAGAGAAAGTACCCAAGGAGCTAAAGGGTTCTGCAACCCTATAGGTGGAACAACAATATGAACTAACCAGTACCCCCAGAGCTCGCGTCTCTAGCTGCATATGTAGAAGATAGCCTAATCGGCCATCATTGGGAAGAGAGGCCCCATGGTCTTGCAAACTTTATATGCCCCAGTACAGGGGAACACCAGAGCCAAGAAGTGGGAGTGGGTGGGTAGGGGAGCAGAGGTGGGGGGAGGGTATGGTAGACTTTCAGGATAGCATTTGAAATGTAAATGAAGAAAATATCTAATAAAAAATTGGGAAAAAAAGAAATGGGACAGAGACACTGTGAAATTAAGAGAGGTTATGAAACAAATGGATTTAATAGATATCCACAGATCATTTTACCATAAAACAAAAGAATACCCCTTCTTCTCAGCACTTCATGGTACCTTCTCCAGAACTGACCATATAGTTGGTCATAAAACAACCCTCAACTGATACAACAAGATTGAAATACTACCTTGCTTCTTGTCAGAACACCAAGGCCTAAGTCTGGTATTCAATAACAGCAAATACTACAGAAAGCTCACATACACGTAGAAACTGGACAACTCTTTACTCAATGATAATTTGGTCAAGGAAGAAATAAAGAAAGAAATTAAAGACTTCCTAGAATTTAATGAAAATTTTGACACATCATACCAAAACCTATGGGATACAATGAAAGCAGTGCTAAGAGTAAATTTCATAGCAGGAAGTGTCCTGGTAAAGAAACTGGAGGGATCTTTCACTAACAACTTAACAGAACACCTGAGACTTTTAGAACAAAAAGGAGCAAACTCACCCAAGACAAATAGAAGGCAAGATATAGTCAAAACCAGGGCTGAAATCAACCAAATAGAAACAAAGAAAACAATACAAAGAATGAACAAAACCAGAAGCTCCTCCTTTGAGAGAATCAACAAGATAGATAAACTCCTAGCCAAACTAACTAAAGGGTCAATATGCAGTATCCAAATTAACAAAATCAGAAATGAAAAGGGAGACATAACAATAGAAATGTAGGAAATTAAAAAAAATCACCTGATCCTCAAAAAAACTGGAAAATCTAGATGAAATAGATGGTTTTCTAGACAGATGCCACATACCAAAGTTCAATCAAGAGCAGATAAACTATATAAACAGGGTTCTATGCAGTTGGCTCTCCACAGGCTCTTGATTTCCACTGTAGGCCCTCAAATCTATTGTAAGTCCCTAGCTGAGTTTATATTTTAAACGGAACTTAAAGAACATTCCATTATAATTGATAAGCAAAGAAAGATACTACATGGATATCATGACACAAGCTAATCTTTTTCTTATTTCAAGCAATGAAGGCATAAATAATGAGCATTTAAAAAATGCTAGTGAATTTCAGCCAACCATTGGACTGAACACAGGGACCTCAATGGAGGAGTTAGGGGAAGGACTGAAGGAGATAAAGGGGCTTTATCTGGCATCAATGGGAGGGGAGGCCTTTGAACCTGTGAAGGCTTGATGCCTCAGTATAGAGGAATGTAGGGCAGTGAGGCAGGAGTGGGTAGATAGGTGGGAGAGCACCCTCATAGAAGCAGGGTAAGGGGGGATGGGATAGGAGACTTTTAGAGGAGAAATAGGGAAAGGGGACAACATTTGAAATGTAAATAAAATATCCAATTAAAATGCAAGCTAATATTAACAAACTGCAAAAAAAAAAAAAGAAAGAAAGAAAAAGCAAAAGGTGTGGCCTTACTGGAGGAGGCGTGTCACTGGGTACAGGACCTGAGGTTTCAAAAGCTCATACTGTTTCTAGTTAGCTCCCTCTGTCTCATGCTTGTGGGTCATATTAAATGCTCAGTTCTGCTTGAATTCCATGTCTATGGGCTTGCTACCATGGTTTCTTCCATGATAGTCATGGACTCTAACCCTCTGATACTTTAAGTACCAAATAAACGATTTCTTTTATAAGTTGCCTGGGTCATGTATCTCATCACAGCAGTAGACAAATAACTAAGACACATGTGTCATTATTCTTTGTTCTCTTTCCCTCCCTCACTGCCCTCTATCCATTCTTTCTTTTCCATGGCTGGATCCTTTCCCTCTCCTATATATACCTCTTTATAATTTCTTACACATATATTGACCTGTTTACTCAAACATAGTATGTGACCCTGTCTCAAAAGGTCACAAGCATAGGCATACCTCCTCTTAGACAAATTAGTGCTCTATTTATCTAGAACCACTTTCTGTTGCAGCTTTACACCAAGGGTGCATTCGAGGTCCCCTTAAACCTGCAGGAACAACAGTCAAACACTAAATTATTTGTATTTTTTCCCCAAATTTCATGTTGGTTGGTTATTTTTCTTCCAGACCAACCAAGGTTATTCATCATTTGACCCTGAACTGTCATACAGTATACAATACATACACACTCAAAGCTCTTATGGGACATAAATATGGTCACTTGTGCACATTGAATTTTCTTTGTTAGGCTACTGTTTTTATAAGTTCATTGCAGTCATTTAGGATGGTACACTTTTCTCAGATCCGTCCAGGCCCTGAGCTTTCCCCAGACTTAATGTGCCTGAAGTCTCCAGCAGGTTATACTTGTACTGGCTGGTTTCTCCTTTTTAAAAATTATTATGATGTTCCTCATGCCTATACCACTTACTGGGGAAAAGAACCATACGTGAAAACATTTCCTTCATTACTTCAGGTCAGCATCTTTCTAAAACCATAGTGCTTATCTTTGCTTAAAGTCAGAAATTAGGTCTCAAATTCCCTGGCTTCCAGACCTTCTCCCACTGAAATCTTAGTGTAATAAGCTGATAAATAAGTAATGTATGATTACAAAGCTTAGTCAGATAAGTATTTGTAAGCATAATAGTTAAGTATAATATATATTATATTTAATATATATCTATTAAATTATATTTATATAATTTATAATACATATAAATAATTTATAATATATAATATAATTTATAATATATAAATAATGTATAATATATATAAATTATAAATATATAATATATATATTATAGGGTCTTGTAATTTTCAGAATCAGGTCAAGAATGATTGGTATTTGCCCTTCTCCTTGAAAAATAAACACTCAAAAAGAGCAATAAACAAGTAATCAGAAAACTCTAGGTGTCAAAATTCTTTGCTAGGTATCAATTTAGTTATTCTCAACAGCTAGTAAAAGAGCACTGTCTACAGAGACATATTGTGCGTATCATGTCCTGCTGTGCTTATTTTAATGTAAGCAGACACTCCCGGGGCTATCTTTGTAGAATTAGATTTGAAGCCTCTCTGCAAGTAAAGTGTCTTGTATTTAAAAAAAAAAGAAAGGAGAAAGTCTTTATCTTAAGCCACTAAACATGTTTTAAATATTTTTAAAATTTTTATTAGATTTTTTTCCACTTTTTTTAACTAAATATTTTCTTTATTTACATTTCAAATGTTACCCCCTTTCCTCGTTTCTCCTCTGAAAATTCCCTATCCCTTTCCCACTGCCCCTCCTCCCCAACCCACCCACTCCTGCTTCCTGGCCCTGGCATTCCCCTATACTGGGGCATAGAACCTTCTAGGCAGCTCCTTAAGACATGGCTCTTGGGCATCTGGGATGTAGCTCATTGACAAGGACTTTTCTACTATGCAGGAGACACAAGATGTGTTGCACACATTGATGTACAAGAGTTTAGGATGGCATCCATGAGGTCTCCGCTACTGCACCATGCTTGGCTCCTCCTGTCACAATAATGGTCATAGACTCTGACCCTCTGAAACTGTACATCCCAATAATTAACTCTTCTATGCATTGTCTTGGTTATAGTGTCTGATCACAACAATAAAAAAAAAGTATTTTCTTTTATCTTTTCCTATTTTATGCAGTGAGGATTTTCCCATTTATCTGATCTCATTTTCCTTTCATTTGTCTTTAATGTATCACTACATGCTAGCCAGGAATTCCCCCAACGACATAAATGAAAGACAGATATTCTGGGTGTTTATAAATAAATTTCCTATAGTAGTATTCTATATGTAAATGGAAAAGTAACAAATAAACAATGACTATGAATGAAAAAGGATTAGACTTCAAATATGACAATCGAAGTTTATTATTTCTTTGCCAGTAATATCTATATGACTTTGGTTATATGTGATAATGCTTTTGTGTTTATTTTTTGTTGCTCAAGTACTGAGATTATAACAACCTACTGCCTTTTAACTATAACTGAAAAGGTGAGACATTTTAAAGAAAGTTGTTTTCAAACAGTCAAGCATTCAAAAAAAAAATGCTCTCTCGGGTGTCTGGGATGTAGCTCATTGCCAAAGGCTTTTCTACTATGCAGGAGACACAAGGTTTGATCAACACTACAGAATACAATCATAGTATGAATGCCAAGTATGAGTCGCAATCATTAATGCGTTATATTTATCGTTATTTATTCCTTGACATCTATAGGAGAAGAAGCATAGAGTAAAGCCAATATCCTATCCAGGCCCAGTGCTAATAAAAACATAGGAAAATTAAATTATTTAAAATGTGAACATAAAAAAAAAAGAATTTGAACTTAAGTCCACAACCAAAAGAAAATTTCCTTGCAGTGAAAGCAGCAGATGAGATGAAATGATACAATTGCTACTGTTTTAATTATGACATGAATATTCAATCAGTGTCCAAATCTCAGAGAGTTTATCCAAACATAAATATAGCAATGACAAAAGAGCTGGGCATGTGGCAGCATTCAAATCAAGTAGAGAGGAAGCCAGCATTCATTTGAGCGCCCAGGCTTTGATGGGCTAGACATTAGAACACTTGCTTAATCTATAAGAAAGAAAACACAAAAGAAATGTTTCTAAAGATTTGATTCTACTTTTACTTAAGTGTGTAGGTGTGGTATGTCCATGTGTATGTATTCTGTGTGTGTTGCAGGTACCTGTGGAGACCAGAAAGAAGAGGGCATCTGACCCACTGAGAATAGATTGCAAATGTTTGGGAGTGATTCAATGTGGACGGCTGGAACTCCAACCAAGTCATCTGGACAAGCAGGAGGTGTTCCTAACCACTGAGTAATCTCTCAAGCCCCAGGAGGACCTCTGTGTTTCTTAAGGAAATACAATGCAGAAATTAAAAGCATCAGTGATTGAAAAAAATATAAACAAAAATCTCTGTAGGACAAACCAAAGGCAAATTCAGTATTTGGTTATGCAATCACACAATAATGGTCTCAAGAATCTTTTAACCCTTATTAACCATATCCTTGACATTTAGACTAGTACTTGGGGACTTTAAAGTGAGATCAAAGATGACAATTATAGGCAATGTTGGAAATAAGAATTTTATTGATTTTTATTGTGTTATGGTCACTAGTAAAGTTACTGTTTATTAGGTGAGAAATAAGTATGAGAAATATACAAGGCTACAAAATTAAAACTGTCACAGTCATATAACAAAAGTTGATAGCAGTTGTCTTCGAAATATGGCATCTAGTTATTTGTCTCTACTGGAGAAATTTTCCTGAAAAAGCACTAATTGAGCTATGGTGCAAGTTAGAAGTTAGGTGGTGGACAAGATGAAATTAGGAGCTGATCAAGCAGAAGCAAGCATGGACTCATTGGACTGTCAGTAAGTCTAGATGCAGAGATGGAGAAGATGGGCAGAAAACAAAGCTGCAAAGGTAAGTGTCAAAGGCCTTATTTGTAGAGTTTATCTAATATTCTGTTCCTATGAGAAGATACTTTTGAGTATTTTAAGGTAAGAAATAGCATCTTTCCTTATATTTCATAAACACTGGGCTGTAGTAGGTAGGTGAGATTTAATATTGCAATTTAGGCATGAGGGGAATTAGTTGCATATGACTGCAGCAGGGAAGAGAGTACCCAGTAAGACTAAGTCAATGACAATGGAGATGGAAAGACTGACTGGAGAAATATTTACAAGGTACAATTAATTTAAAGTGTAAAACTATAGGGGAGAAATAGGAGTGTGATGTCATAAGTAGTCTGTGCATGTGTTTGTGGAAAACACATCTGTAGTGCAGGGCAGTGTATGTGTGTGTGTGTGTGTATGAATGCATGTTACTGTATATGCATCAGTGGAATCCAAGGAGGAAATGGTATGTCCTGACCTACCGCTCTGTACTGTGTTTCAATAGGAACAATATTTATCATTGGACCTAGAGCTGGGACTCCAAACTTGGGTTCTCTTGTTTGTTCACTAAGCAATTTGATCCACTGTGATAATGGCTGTGTTTCCCAGTGTGATAAACACTAGAATAGAATTAGTTTAGTGTCATAATAACAAACTCAGGGATGTTGACTCATGGGTATTCTGACATTATTTAAATACAGATGTCAAGTCTCTAGTTGGGATAATATACTGGATTTCAGAAATTCCAAGACTATGGTTACAAATTTGTATGTGATTTGAATACATTCAGGAGTAGAATTGTTGCACATCCATAAATAACTTAACTCGGTAATTCTTGGCCATTTTTTCCCTCAAAAGTGCTTTTTGGTATGTGTGTAAATGCATTCATGAAATCAGCAAGAATTATTACCAACTGGAGTGACACTGGATTAATGTGACATACTAACAAAACAGATTTGATAAGTCTGGTAGTTTGAATGACAATTGCCCCCATCGGCTGGCACATTTAAATGATGAGTCACCAAGGAGGTGTGGCCTTGTTGGACTAGATGTGGCCTTGTTTGATGAAGCTTGCCACTGGAGGTGGGCTCTGAAGTTTTGGAAGCCCAGTGTCTCTCTTTCTTTGTGTCGGCTACCTACAGATCAGGATGTAATGCTCTCAGCATGTGCTCCAGTGCCCAATTATATGCTTTCCACCATAATGATCATGGACTAACCCTGTAAAACTGTAAGCAAGCCAGGAAATGAAATGCTTTATTTCATAAGAATTGCCTTGGTCATGGCAATGCAACAGAATAGTAGCTAAGATAGTAACTGTAATATTATTAAAAGTGTGTTGAAATATGAACAGTGCACACTAACTAAACGTGAATATTTTAAATCAAAGAAGAAGAGGTGGCCAAGTGATTTGTAGTTCCTATGAGGTCAGTTATAAAAGCTGCAGTAGAAGTTTATGTTGAGGTTGGGATATGCCATTATCACTAATCTAGAATAAAAACCAATGCCAGCAGGGTGAGGGGGTAGAAAGGAAGCTCATTAGGCTATGAGGTCAAGGAGAGTTTGCCTGATGGAGGATGGGATCTCAAAGCACTAGTGAAGGGGAAGAGAAAGAGCAACAGAAATAAGAAGAGAAGACATTCACATGCTATTTCCTTAAGCAAAACAATCACTGAATCATGGGATATGTTCTTCCAGGAGATGGAAAGAGATGGTCACAATATGCTCCTTGAATTCCTTAGGTTTGGCATCTCAATACTGAACATTCTTCGGATCCCAGCATCTTTGAATATCTCCCATTCCAACTAACACACACACACACACCACCTAAAACATATAGGAGAGAACAGAGAAAATGCCTCTTTTGACAGTTTTAATTGTGTAGAAGCAATGAAGCCAGCTCCAGGATGCTTTCTCATAGGCTCTTGGACAGAGAAAGGAAGTGTAATTAAGATGTTGAATAATTTAGTGACGTATATTCCCCAGAGCATATCTACTTTTACTGCTGTTGCTATTTCCAGAACCTATTTTCCAGCCAGTGATTTTTTTTATGAGTTGTGATATTCATTTGAAACCTGACTCATTCTCTGAGATTCAACTCTCAAATGGAAAGTAGGGCTTTTCCCTCCACCCAACACTCACTTGAAAGAGCAAGAGCTGCTGTGTCCTACTGCTTTCAAGAATTATGGAGGCCAAGGCAAAGGACATGTTTAAGAATGATGTAATCGTTTTATTAAAAGGCACTAGTTACCTGACTTACCCTGTAAAAATCTTAATGCTGGATCTCCAAGTCCCAGAGGAAAAAACACTGCTTAGATACATAAAATAACCTTGCTAACAATTTCTAATAAGCACCACGTGATCATAGGATTCATCTGGTAGACTCTAAAATAATGTCACTGCAAATTAAATGTGAAGCAAAATATTTACAAATGAAATTCTAATTTGGAAAACTCTGCTAATTAACTTATAATTTGCTTTTAATGTTGTCTTAATGTATCTGAAATCCAGCTCCTATTTATTCCTAATAGTGTGCTGTCTACTCTCTTTACAGTTGCCATTAGTTTTAAAACACCATCTTTTACTTGTGCCCTACATGTCTACCAGCTCAGCATCATCTTCATTGCTTTCTTAGAATTATCATTTTCTGCACTGTCTTTCTTTCATAATAATCTCAAAGGTGACTCCCAGGTTTGTTTGTTTGTTTTTGTTTGTATGTTTGTTTGTTTTCAAGGACTCTTAATGATACCATTTAGTTTTCACATTACCAAGACAAGATACTTGAGAAAACCAACTTAATGCAACATCTTAAGATTGACAGTACAGGCCTTGTGTCGGGGAGGTCTTGGTGGCTGAAGCATGAGGTAGCTACTTACATGGTCTCTTCAGGAAGTAGACAGAATTTACTGATGGTACTCTGCTATTTCCATCCCTCTTATTCAAAGAAAGACCTTAGCCCATGTAATGGTGTCTCTTATAGTCTGGGAAGACTGATCCTCTTAGTTAAGCCTTTCTAGAAATGACCTCATTGACATAGCCAGAGATGTCATTCCATGGTGATTCTAAATCCAGTCAGGTCTACAATGAAAGCTAACCATCACACTCTTGCATTCCCAAAATTAAGTAAAACAAAATGTTTATTCTCATCTCACCATTGAGTTCCAGTCTGTGGTAAGCAGACTAATGGCCTTGTCCATACAAAACTCTGCATGACAATCCTAATATATAGATTTGCTATAATTAGCAAAGGAGAATTAAGCAAGACAATAATTAACATCCCAAACAGATGATCTGAACATAGAGATTGTCCCAGATATATTGTTTGCACCCAATATAATCACAAGAGTTCGTAAGTGTGGAAGATAGAGGCAAGCAAGGGTATAGCTGTTAAATATTTATAATGTTCTGTGTATAGAGGAAGACCCTTTGAGCTAAATAATGCAAGGGGCCTCTAGATGCTGGGCAATGCTAGAAAATATTCTCTTTTGGACTCCTTAGAAGAAAAACAGTTTTTCAATATCTTGAACTTAAATTATCAATGCATACTAAGAGATTTTGAGATACAGAATGGTAATACCGTCAGTGAGTATCAACAGAAGCTGTTACATTTGTTGGAATTAATCACACCAATCATAGAATACAGGTAGGCATGTTTTGAAATCCGGTCCATTGACAAATTTGTGTTTCAGAATCTTCATCTTCAGCATCAGCATGCCCCATTGGTCTACATACATCATTGAGGAGCTTTCTTAGCAAACCCCACAGCACTTGGTTTTCTGTGTAATGATTATGTTTTTCCATTGCTTTGTAGCAACACCATAACTTCAAAGATGTAAAGGTTCTTTAGAAATGATCATGGTCTTCTGAAATAGTGACTAGAAGATTCAGTTTCCTCCTCTTCTGCCCATAACATCCCTCTGTTGCATGATCTTTGTGCTGCTGCCTCCCCCCTCTACCCAGATTTCCTTCTCTCATTGTTTGCCAGGTCCCTTTATACAGGTCTCCTTATACTTTTATTAGTGACCCACTTCTGTTTCTAGGATACATACCAGGGATGCAATATGCCTTATTTTTCCTGTTGCATATTAAAACAATTCATGAAGTATTTCTTCCTCCAATGTGTACCCCCAAATAATCACAAAAGCATGTCTAAACTAGTAACATTCTCCCATACACAGAACCAATGTCCAGCAATACTATCAGAATTTATTTTAGAAAGCCTTCCTAATTAGTAATTCACCTGGTGAAACAAAAAGTTATGCAAGCAAGAGGAAGAGAAAATCTGATTTATCATGTATTTCGACAATACCAAGTTGAATTTTTGAATCACTCTAACTAATATAGCTTGCAGTTGCCACATATGGGAGTATTTTTCTAAAAGTGACAGAAAAGACACAAATAGACTATTTCTCTTTACACTTTGTTACAGATTTAAAATGGGAGAAAATGGTGATATATACAAGTGTCCTTCAAGAATGCCGATCACTAGGATTTCTTATCATTTATTTCTGAGAAACTAGAAAAATTTTGTGCTCAGAGATAGTTATTCAAGAATAAACAAATACCAACTTGGTTGTATAATGACTTAAGGAACCCAGGTATATTGTGAATTTCTCAAATCTTTGTGCAAAGCTGTAGCTTTTACTATGGCAAAACCTTGCAGCATCTTCAAACAGAATCCTTGAGTAGGAAATGTGTATAGGATTTGATGTGTCAGCTGTGGTAAGGTGGAGATGGATCCCAGAACTGCCCACAGAGTCCTTGGGGGTTTCCTTATCCTTTAAGGATCTATACTTAGGCAAAGCTGGATTGGTTTCACTGCAGAAAAGAATTTCAAGATAAGTCAACGTGAAACAGAGTTTTAATAAAGCTTAAAGGAGATTTGAAAACAAAACTTTGTGTATATGTTTGTGCACATGAGTGTAGGTGTCCAAAGAGTCAAGAAGAATGTTGGATTCCTGTGTTTGTAAACCACCTGATATGGGTGCTGGGAACAAAACTTGGGTCCTCTAGGAGAACAGAAAGTGCTCCTAACAAGTGAACCATCTCTCCATCCCCTAAACAGAGAATTTTAATAAATAAAATAATAAAGAAAAGGTAGCATCACACTTGGAAAATGGGTATGACCTTCTCAAGGAAGAGCCTTAGCAACAGCCATGTTGGTAACTTTCACGTTGCCCTGGAGGTGATCTGGATGGGATGATAATCTGGTAAAGTAAAACTGTGGTCTCAAGGGTTGTAAAAGGAGATTAATCAGATCATGTTATTTATTGTAAAGATTGTTTCTTAGGACATTATAAGACAACTGCTGACTTAAAGCTGAAAAGGGAGAATGGACATAAATGCTAAGCTTTAAGCATGATTCTTTGTAATTTGAATGTTCTTTGAAAACATGTTCATATGAAATAGATGTCTCTGTGTAGATAAGCTTCATAGAAAATATTAACTATGCAGAAATTCTTTAGTCAAATTTGGCTACAGGTCTCAACCATATGTAAGAGTTCAGGATGTCTTTCTATCCCATGTGAACCACTGTGAAAAAGAAATCTCACATTATTATTGACAAAGGCAAATTGAACTAGTATTCACAAAATAACAATTATTTATTAATCACCAATGATAGAATTTGGGCCTTATATTAATGTTGAATCAGAAAAGTTATAGGAAAAATCTCCTCCAAGAATATGACAATATTTAAAAAATATTTTCTTTTCTTCTCATCTGACAGTCTTTGAAAGAATTTAACATGTGTGTAGGTCAAGTTGAAATAAACTCAAATTAAATTGAAAAAATAAAGCTTAGGGGAAAAAAAGAAAAGAATAAAACAACAATCTGAATGTTTTCTTCTCACAATTTTTTTTCTTCTTCTGGATATTCAAGAAAATTGTCTCAGCTTTCTTTTATTGAAGGAAAACAGCTACCACTTCCAAAAGTTATACACAACTATTTTAAAATAAGGTCACTAGATTTTAAGTATGTCGAGTAAACAGTGCACTTTATTTTCAGTAGTCTTATTACCATAGTTAAGCATGAGAGAGGAAAGAAGTAGAGGAAGGAAGGAAGAAAATACACAGAAACACATCTAAATATTATAGCAGAACATAAGTGGGTTGCAGCAGAACATGAAGGTCTGGCATCTTTACGCATAGAGAGATGAACCCATTGTGTCCAGCTAAATGTTTCAGTAGGAATATCTGATGATCTCAACTGAACTTCTACTTCTAAAACAAAATCTTTCCTACCAGGCGTATAAAAAGAATACAAATAAATCCCACATTGTTTCTTGAAATTTTGAGTCATTGAGTGGTGAATGCCACTTTAAATACAGAGATTTGTAAAATAAACACTTTATCTCAATACCATAGGCTCTTTGTAGTCAGTATTCCTACGCTTGCTTCTACATGAAGCCTATGTACATCACACAATATAATTCAATTTATATAATCATCAAAAAATTCTAATGTAACATGAGCTGTAAATAAAATTACATGGACCCTGTATTAGTCAGTGTTTCTATTCCTGCACAAACACCCTGAACAAAAAGCAAGGTGGAGAGGAAAGGGTTTATTCAGCTTAAACTTCCATGTTGCTGTTCATCACCAAAGGAATCCAAGACTGGAACTCAAATAGGTCAGGAAGCAGGAGCTGATGCAGAGGCCATGGAGGGATGTTACTTACTGACTTGCTTCCCTTGACTTGTTCAGCTTGCTTTTTTATAGAGCCCAGGTATAGCACCACCCACAATGGGCCCTCCTCTCTTGGTCACTAATAGAGAAAATGCCTTACAGCTGGATCTTATGGAGGCATTTCCTCAACTGAAGCAACCTTGGCTATATCTGGAACACAGCCTCTTTGTACTCTCAGAAAACACATCCCAGAAGATTTCACCTCAGTGATGCTGGCCTCTTCTTAATCACCACTAATTTCTTAGCTCCAGCTAACCAGCATCAATTGTCCAAGTTACACAAAGTTTTTGTATTAGTAGTTCTGGTATCTTGTTAATCACAGCTGATTCTTTAGCCCCAGCTAACCAAATCCACAGCATCTTTACAATCGAAAAAGCAATGGCCCTGTTAAGAATCTTTAAGCATCCCTCTTAAATTTCACAAGCCAGGCCTCCATCTTCTGCACTGTTCTCAACATTATCATCCAAGCTCCTACAGAACATCCTACAAAGCTCTTAACACCCAATGGCTATTCTAGCCCAAAGTTCCAAATTCCTTCCACAATCCTCCCCAAACCATGGTCATGTTGGCACAAGAATACCCCACTATGCTGGTACCAATTTGTCTTAGTCAGGGTTTCTATTCCTGCACAAACACCCTGACCAAGAAGCAAGTTGGGGAGGAAAGGATTTACTCAGTCTACATTTCCACATTGCTTTCCAAAGGAAATCAGGACTGGAACTCAAGCAGGTAAGGAAGCAGGAGCTGATGCAGAGGACATGGAGGGATGTTACTGGCTTGCTTCCCATGGCTTGCTCAGTTTGCTTTCTTATAGATCCCAGGACTACCAGCCGAGGGAGTCCTTGATCACTAATTGAGAAAATGCCTTACAGCTGGATCTCATGGAGGCATCTCCTCAAGGGAGGCTCTTCTCTCTGTGATAACTCCAGCTTGTGTCAAATTGACATACAAAACCAGCCAGGAAAGACCCATTGTAACAAAATTCAGCTTCCCAATTTTTTATTAACATAACAGAACGGCCACTAAATCTGAGAAATTAGAATCAACTTACTTTCATGATTTAGTGGTATGGGTAGGGGTGTGCATGTTGGCATCTGAAAACAAATTTGAGTGTTAGTGTTTGCCTTCCAACTTGTTTGAGATGGTATCTACCCTCTGTTGTCCACTGCATAGAACACTAGACCGGCTGTCAAGCAAGCCTCATGGAGTCCCTTCTCTGTCTTCCACGTCACGTTGGGAGCACGACTTAGCCTGTTAGTGAAGAGGGTTCTGGAAAGTCAAACCCAGGTTCTTATGCTTACGTGGCATGTGCTTTACCGACAGAGTGACCTCCCTAGCCTTGAAATTTTGAAATAATCTTCATCTCTAGAATATTAGGTTATGTTTAAAAGGTAATATACTTGAAAAATTTTTGCAACTCTTTCATAAATTGCATTGTGAAACAAATTTGACTCGGGTACTTGTTTAACTATAAGGTTATGGTCATTTGCATTTTGGCACATCTATACATTTTCTGTGGTCTTTAAGCCAGAACACATTAAAGAAGTGATAAGACAATGAAGAATAATGTTAATCGAAACGCCTGTCACTAAGTGATAAATAGGAAAACTGCTACTTCCGTTAATTTTGCTCCAACAACGTAAATCAGAAAAGAGCCTTGAATTCTACCTTTAAATATTTTACATCTTTTCTATGCCCTAACCTACTTTTTGCCTGAACAAGAGTTTTGGATGCTATTTTGTCTGTTAATTGCAATACTAAAGTCATCAATATGGGAGATCTAGTCCCCAATAATTCCCAAGCAAGGCAACTATAGAATTTCTTTCACTATCTTTTTATAAATTTTATTTAATCTTTTATTACAACCCAGATGTTATTCCCCTTCTCGGTCTACCCTCTGACTGTTTTACATCCCATACCTCCTCCCCCTGTCTCCACAAGTATATCCCCCCCTACACCCCACACCCCGCCAAACCTCCCCAGTCCCTGGGGCCTCCAGTCTCTTGAAGATTAGGTATATTTTCTGTGACTGAGTCCAGACTTGGCAGTCCTCTGCTGTATATGTGTTGTGGGCCTCATATTAGCTGGTGTATGCTGCCTGGCTGGTAGTTTAGTAACTGAGAGATATCAGGGGTCCAGGTTAGTTAGGACTGTTGGTCCTCCTACAGGGTCACCCTCCTCCTCAGCTTCTTCTGCTTTTCCCTAATTCAACCACAGAGGTCAGCAGCTTCTGTCCATTGGTTGTGTGCAAATATCTGCATCTGACACTTTTAGCTGCTTGTTGGGTCTTTCAGAGGGTAGTCATGATAGGCCTCTTTATGTGAGCGCTCCATAGCCTCAGTAATAGTGTCAGGCCTTGGGGCCTCCCCTTGAGCTGGATCCCAATTCTTTTTACAGTTACAAAACAGTTAAGTAACCTAAAGTATCAGTCTTATGAAGGAAGCAGCTCTCCAATCTATATTGTTTGCTGATATAGCCTGAGCACTGTTTGAAAGGGACATCTGTAAAAGAGCGAGCAAAGGACAAACGTTCTGCCTCACTACTAAGACATCACACACTCAGTACACCCTGCAGAAAAAAGTACTTTGTCTTTGATCTTTGGACACCTGTGTCCCAATGCACATTTGTGCTATTCTATGTCAATGAGATGTGTAACTGATTTAAAATTGCATTTATAATATAACGGGCATTTTAGGTATCTAGATGTAATGCTCATGCCTGTGACTCCCAGCACTTAGAATTTTGAGGCAGGAGAAGTGCACTGGAAGTCAGCCTGGGTGGTGGTAGAATGCTAACTCTCTAAAAACCATAACTGATTTTCAGTATACTGTATACTTTTGATGTTCACATTTAGGAAACAGAGGTAGGTAGACCTCTGTGAGTTTGAAACCAGCTTAGTCTACATAATGAATTCTAGGCAAGCCAGGGCTATATAGTAAGAACTGTCACAAGAACAAAACCAAAGAAAATACACACGTACACAAATATATACATGTAGTATAAGTATAATAATTTCTAATTTTTTATAACTCTTCCTTTCAAAATGTGTCAAGTGTTTGAAATATAATATGAATAGTAACTAAACCAAGACATATTAACTGTTTCTGTATTTTACCTTTAAGACATTTTCAATTTCAAAAGCAGTATCTTTAAATTTTTCTTTAGCATACTGTGAATATAAAAGAAAATTTTACATACATGCCTGCAATCCTCTCTATACACCAATCCTTCTATGACTGAAAAGCGAAAGAGCCAATTCTTTAATGGGCATTGCTTTTCTAAACAAAGTGATTTTATTCAAAGCATCTGGCTCTTCAGGCTCTTCACAATGTGCTCTGTCTCATAATAAAGATAAATCTCAAATTGAAAACTGATCCCTTGAAACATGTGGGATTAGAAATAAGTAATTTTTATTATTGTATTTAATGCACAAAGTATAGCACTGTGTAAAGTCACCTGATTCATATTTTAGTACTTATAACATAATTGGCCACCACACATAGATAACACTTAAACTGTTTCATTCATTGTTTCAACATTTGAGTTCATTTATTTGTTTTGTGTCTCCGTGTGTATATATGAGAACAAACATAAGCAGAGGGGTGAAAGGAATTGAAAGCATCAGTTCTCATCTTTCATCATATGGGTCCTAGGGATGAAATTGACATCAGCAGGCTTGGCAGCAAGGTCCTCCCACCCCTGAACCATCCATTCCTCCTCCTTTTCTCTTCATAAAAGAGGAAGCCTCCCATGTATATCAACCAACCTTGGCATATCAAGTTACAGTAAGGCTAGGTGCATCTTCTCCTATTGAGTCTAGAAAGGACATTCCAGTAGAGGGAAAGGGTCCTAAAGGCAGGCAACAGAGTCAGAGACAGCCCCTGCTTCCATTGGTAGGAGTCCCACATGAAGACCAAGCTGTTACACATAGGCCTAGGTCAGTGTCATGCATGCTCCCTGGTTGGCAGTTTAGTGTCTGGGGACCTCTATGGGGCCATGTTAGTAGATTCTTTAGATTTACCTGTGATGTCTTTGACCCCCTTTGTCTCCTTCAATCCTTCTTACACCCATCTTCCACAGAATTCCCCAAGCTCTGTCTAATGATTGGCTGTGGTTGTCTCCATGTGTTGGCATCAGTTGCTGGATGAAGTCTGTCTGATGACAGTCATACTAGGTTCCTGTCTACAAGTATAGTAGAATATCATTAACAGTGTTGGGGGGGGCTCACTCTCATGGCATGGGTCTCAAGGTAGAGCACTCATTGTTTAGCTATTCCCACAGTTTCTACTCCATCTTTGCCCCTGGACATCTTGTAGACAGGAAAAATTGTAGGCTGAAGGTTTTGTTGCTGATTTGTGTCCCAAAATCTCTCTATAAAAGTCTTGCCTGGTTACAAGAGATTGCCAGTTAAAGCTCCATATCTCACATTGCTAGGATTCTATCTAGGGTGCCTGTCATAGAATCCTGGGAGTTTCCATTGCCCCAGATTTCTAGCTCCATAATTCTCTGCATTCAAGAAACACACCTCAACATAAAAAATAAACATTATCTCAGAGTAAATAGTTGGGAAAAGATTTTCCAATAAAATGGACTCAATAATCAAGTTGGTATAGCCATTCAAATATCTAACAAAATAGACTTTCAACCAAAATTAATCAAAGAAGATGGGGAAACTTCACACTCATCAAAGGAAAAAAAAGTCATACTAGGGACTTAATAACATACCTAAGAGCTGTAGAACAGAAAGAAGCAAACACACCCAAAAGGAGTAGACAGGAGGAAATAATCAAACTTAGGTTGAAAGAGACAATTAGAACAATACAAAGAATCAATGAAACCATGAGTTGGTTCTTTGAGAAAACCAACAAGATAGACAAAGCCTTAGCCAAATAAATTAAAAGGTAGATAAAGAATATCCAAATTAACAAAATCAGAAATGAAAAGTGGGACATAACAAGAGACACCGAGGAAGTCCAAAAAATCATCAGGTCCTAAGTCAAAAACTTATACAGCACAAAATTGAAAATCTAAATGAAATGAACAATTTTCTCAATGAATATGCCCTATCAAAAACTAAATCAAGAACAGATAAACAATATAAATAGGCCTATAACCCCTAAGAGAAAAAGAAGTAGTCATTAAGATTCTCCTAACCAAGAAAATCCGAGGGTCATATGGTTTTAGCACAAAATTCTACCAGACTTTCAAATAAGAGCAAAAACCAATACTCATTAAACAAAATAAAACCAAAAGGAACATTGCCAAATTCATTTTACGAGGCCACAGTCACCCTGATACCTAAAACACATAAAAACTCAACAAAGAAAATTTCAGACCAATTTTCCTCATTAATTTTTATTAAAAATATTCAATAAAATACTCACAAAATGAATCCAAGAATACATCAAAACTGTCATCTACCATGATCAATTAGACTTTATCCCAGAGATGCAGGGATAGTGCAGCATATGAAAACTCATCAATGCAATCCACCAAATAAACAAACTGAAAGAAATAAACCACATGATCATCTCATTATATGCTGAAAAAGACTTTGACAAAATTCAGCATACATTCATGATAAAAGTATTGGAGAGATAAGTGATACAAGACACAAGCCTAAATGCAATAAAGACATTATACAGCAACCTGATAGTCAATCAAATTAAGTAGAGAAAAATCAAAAGCAAATCCACTAGAATCAGGGACAAGAGGCTGTCCACTCTCTTCCTATCTATTTAATATAGTACTGGAAGTTTTAGCTAGAAGCAATAAGACAACTAAAGGAGATCAATAGGATATAAATTGGAAATGAAGAAGTCAAAAAAACTTTACTTGCAGATGATATGATAATATACATAAGTGACCCCCAAAATTCTACCAGAGAACTTCTACAGATGAGGACCCTGATATAGCTGGCTCTTGTGAGACTATGCCGGGGCCTAGTAAACACTGAAGTGGATGCTCATAGTCAGCTATTGGATGGATCACAGGGCCTCCAATGGAGGAGCTAGAGAAAGTACCCAAGGAGCTGGGGGGATCTGCAACCCTATAGGTGAAACAACAATATGAGCTAACCAGTACCCCCTGGAGCTCGTGTCTCTAGCTGCATATGTACCAGAAGATGGCCTAGTCAGCCATCAGTGGAAAGAGAGGCCCATTGGTCATGCAAACTTATATGCCTCAGTACAGGGGAATGACAGGGCCAAGAAGTGGGAGTGGGTGGGTGGGGGAGAGGGGGGCTATGGGGGACTTTTGGAATAGCACTGGAAATGTAAATGATGAAAATACCTAATTAAAATAAAAGGTTTGGACAGTTAAAAGAAATAGAGAATATTTATCCTCAAAAAAACAAAAAATCTTCAGTGAAGCGACTGGATACAAAATGAACTTAAAAAAAAATCAGTAGCCCTTTTATATACAAATGATAAACAGGCTAAAAAAGAAATTAGGGAAGTAACACCCTTTAGAAAGAGTCACAAAAAAATCTTGATATAATTCTAACTAGGCAGGTTCAAGTCATGTGTGACAAGAAATTCAAGTCCCTGAAGAAAGAAATTGGAGAAAATACCAGAGGATTGGAAGATATCCCATGCTCATGGATCAGTAGGATTAACATAGTGAAAATTGCCAACTTACCAAAAGCAATTTACAGATTCAATCCAATGTCCATCAAAATTCAAACACAATTCTTTACAGACCTTGAAGGAATAATACTCAACTTCATATGGAAAAACAAAACCCATGATATCTAAAACAAATCTGTACAATAAAAGAACTTCTGGAGGTATCACCATTCCTGAACTCAAGCTATATTACAGAGCAATAATGATAAAAACCACATGATATTGGCATTAAAACATACAAATTTCTAATAGTCAAGAAACATTTAAAGAAAAATTCAACAACCTTAACCATCAGTGAAATGCAAATAAAAGTGTCTCTTTGATTCAATCTTATACACAGCATTATGGCTAAAATCAAAGCCCAAGTAACAGCTCATACTGGGAAGATGTGGAACAAGGAGAACACTCCACCATTGCTGGTGGGAGTGCAAACTTGTACAGCCCCTTTGGAAATCAGTTTGGTGATTGCTCGGAAAATTGGGAACAAATCTACCTCAAGACCTAGCTACACCACTCTTGGGCATATGCCTAAAGAATGCTCCACCACAAGGAGACTTACTCAGCTATGTTCACAGCAGCTTTATTCGTAACAGCCAGAAACAAAAAATAACCTAGAGATTCCTCAACTAAAGAATGGAAAAAGAAAACATGGTATATTTGTTTATATAATGGAGTCTTACTCAGCTGTTAAAAAAGATGACATCATGAAATTTGTAGGCAAATGCATGGAAACAGAAATGATCATCCTGAGTGAGTTTGATCCTAGAGTCAGAAAGACAGACATAGTATGTAGTCATTTATAAGTCAAGATTAGCCATCGTGTAAATGATAACCATGCTGTAATCCACACACCACAAAAAAAGGTAAGTAGTAAGGAGAGCTGGGGGCAGGGAGGGATGTGTGACTATCTCTGAAATAGAGAAGTAGAATAGTCATGCTGGGGTGGATGGGGAAAGAGAATAGGTGGAGGTAGAGGTAGGGAAGGGAACAGTGGAAGGAAGGACACAGGAAGAGAGTACTGGGAGAGACACCTGGAACTGAAAAAGGAAAGTCAACTCTGGGATGAACTAGAAGTCTAAGTTTTAAATGGACTTTTTGGTTTATTTTTCAATTTAGTTGGAGAAGTTTCAATATTTAGTTTAGTTTGAATATTTTTAAAATATTGTTAAGTATGAATACAAAGACTTCAAAATTTATTTTTTCATTCTTTATAATATTGGGTATTCTAAAATTAATATTTATATTTTAAAATTTAAAAATAACATTTATATAATTGTTATAATATATTATACTGTATTATAATTATTATAGTATAATTATAATTAAAATATAATATTCTGGAAAGGGGCTTTACATTTATACAGATTTATTCAGTCAGAGCTCTGAAATCTGATATGATATATCCTGTGCAGGGGAGCTTTACACAATAGAATATACTCTCTGTTCACATTTTGTACTCATGCTGATAATGTCCAGAAATGAAGTGTATATATAGTAATTGGGCCAGGTATGTGGTATTTTTTAAAGCTGACTGAATGTTATTTTTAAGCCAGTTATTTTGGACATACTTTGTTTGTTTTTCTCTGCTGAAGCTATTATTCAATGCTGAGATAATTGTCAGGGAGTTATTTTGATCTGGTTTGTGATGTCTGGTTTGAGGGAACAGGAAAAGAAGAAAACTTCACCCTAATACTTGCTTTATCTATAGCTATGGCTATTCCTCTGATAGTGATGAGACTTTCTCAGGTAGGTAAGGTGTAAGAGAGTAGAGGAAGCCGGTAGATCTCATTAGGGAAGGGAAATAGAATAAATGTTTACAGATGGGTGGGAGGTATTTGGGATGCGTGGATCTGGTGGGTAATGAAAAAGGAGAGGGCGGGCTGAAGAGATGGCTCAGTGGTTAAGAACACTGGCTGCTCTTCCAGAGGTCCTGGGTTCAATTCCCAGCAACCACATGGTGGTTCATAACCATCTGCAATGTGATCTGATGCCGTGTTCTGGTGTGTCTGAAGACAGCTACAGTGTACTTACATAAAATAAATAAATCTTTTAAAAAACAAAAGGAAAAAGGAGAGGGGGCATGAGAGAGGATATGGGAAGAGACAGCTAATCAATGGGCATTTGAGAGGGTAGAATGGAAACATAATAGAGTTGGACAGACAGACCTAACCGGCCATCTTGTCACCAAGCAAAGCTTCCAAAAGTGGGCTTGAGTCACATCTAATTGACTTATTGGTCAGAGAGGCCCCATGAGAATCCCAAAAGAACTCAGGTTGTTGCCAAGACAGGAGGTTGCTCTCTATAAACTGGCACAATGGTCCCATTGCTGGAGATCACACCTACATAGCTTACTGAAGACGGAGATGTCATACTGGTGCCTACACAGAGAGAGCTTCCACCCTAATCCCCAACGTCTTTGTTACAGAAGGTACTGCATAATGTCTGGCAGTGGGTCTCTATATTTGTGCCTATCTGCTGGAGGAGGAAACTTCTCTTACCGAGTGTCTCTATCAAATTCCTCTCCTTAGAGCTTAGAAAACCATAAGTTTCTAAGTTTCTAAGCAAGTGGAGGTGGGAAAAATGCAAAAGCCAGAGGGAATGAAGGACACCAAGAAAATAAGACCTTCTAAATGCACCTGATTAAAGCTCATATGAACTCACAGAACAGTATACACAGGTGTTCACAATGTCTTCTATGTATACATTGTAGCTTTTGGGTTATTTTTAAATGGGATTCCTGAGAGAGTGAATGAGTGGGTCTCTGACTCTTGTGTCTTCTTTTGGGCACTTTTCCTTCTGTTTGTTTATCTTGTTCAACTCTGGTGTGTTAGTTTTTGTTGTGATTTGTTTTATTAGATCACATTTTATTGTATTCTTATCTCTTATAATCTTATAATTATAAATATATGATTATTTTCTCATAAGAGACAGAAAGGGGGTAGATCCAGGTGGGAGGGGAGGTGGGGAGGAGCTGGGAGGAGTAGAGAGAGAAGAGACCATAACTAGGATATATTATGTGAGGGAAACATCTTATTTTCAATAAAAAGAAAAGCAGATGAAATGTGTACGTATGTATGAATGTGGATGTGTCCATACGTTGTCTTGGTTACTTTTCTATTGCTGTGGTAAAAAAACATAACCAAGGTAAGAAGAGAAGGAGGACTTATATGGGACATACAGTTCTAGAAGGATATGAGTCCATTACCATCATGGCAGGGACATAACAGCAGACATGACCCTGGAGCTGCATCTGAAAGCTCACATTTCAATCTACAAACAGTAAGGTGAGAGCTTAACAGAAATTGTAGGAGTACTTTGAAACCTCAAGAAGGCTTCTAGTGACACACCTTCTCTAACAAGGCCATACTTCTTAATCCTTCCAAAACAGTTCCACCAACTGGGAATTGAGTATTCAAATATACGAACTTGGGGGTGTCTTAGTCAGGGTTTCTATTCCTGCACAAACACCATGACCAAGAAGCAGTTGCAGAGGAAAGGGTTTATTCCGCTTACACTTCCACATTGCTGTTCATCACCAAAGGACATCAGGACTGGAACTAAGCAGGTCAGGAAGCAGGAGCTGATGCAGAGGCCATGGAGGGATGCTCTTTACTGACTTGCTTCCCCTGGCTTGCTCAGTCTGCTCTCTTATAGAACCAAGACTACCAGCCCAGAGATGGCACCACACACAAGAGGCCTTTCCGCCTTGATCACTAATTGAGAAAATGCCTTACAGCTGGATCTCATGGAGGCATTTCCTCAATTGAAGCTCCTTTTTCTGTGATGACTCCAGCTGTGTTAAGTTGAAACAAAACTAGCCAGTACAATTGACTCCTTGTCAACTTGACACACAAACACATCACTAGAAAGCCTCAACCCTTACATTCTTATTCATCCCTAAGGGCTAAATAACTTTAAAATTCCCACAGTCTTTACATATTCTTAAAATTTCAATCTCTTTAAAATATCCATCTCTTTTAAAATCCAAAATCTTTGTACAATTAAAAGTCTCTTAACTGTGGGCTCCACTAAAATAGTTTCTTCCTTCAAGAGGGAAAATATCAGGGCACAGTCACAATCAAAAGCAAAAATCAATCTCCAACCATCCAATGTCTGGGATCCAACTCACTATTTTCTGGGCTCCTCCAAGGACTTGGGTCACTTCTCCAGCCATGCTTTTTTTAGCACACTCGTCGTCCTCTAGGCTCCAGATGCCTGTACTCCACTGCTGTTGCTCTTGGTGGTCATCTCATGGTACTGGCATCTCCAAAACACTGCGTGACCCCATCAGTCCTGGGCCTTCAATTGTAACTGAGGCTGCACCTTCACCAATGGCCTTCCATGGCCTCTCATAGTGCCGAGCCTCAGCTGCTCTGCGTGACCCCTACATGCCTTCAAAACCAGTACCATCTGGGTGACTCTTACACATTACCAAGTCCCACTGCAGCAGGAGTACAACCTTGGCTATCTCTGAAACACAGCCTCTTTGCGCTTTCAGAAAATACTTCCCAGAAGATGTCACCTCAATGATGCTGGTCTCTTCTTAATCACCACTAATTCCTTAACTCCAGCTAACCAGCATCAATAGTCCCAGTAATGCAAAGGTTTTGCTTTAGTAGTTCTGGTATCTTGTTAATCACAGCTGATTCTTCAGCCCCAGCTAACCAGAACCACAGAATCTTCACAATCCAAAATAGCAATGGCCTTAAAAAGAGTCTTTAATTTTCCCTCTGAAATTTTACAAGCCAGGCCTCCATGTTCTGCACTGTTCTCAACATTATCTTCCAAGCTCCTACACAACATCTCACAGATCTCTTAACACTGAATGGATCTTCTGGCCCAAAGTTCCAAAGTCCTTCCACAGTCCTTCCCAAAACATGGTCAGGTTGTCACAGGAATACCCCACTATGCTGGTACCAATTTGTCTTAGTCAGGCTTACTATTCCTGCACAAACATCATGACCAAGAAGCAGTTGCAGAGGAAAGGGTTTATTCAGCTTACATTTCCACATTGCTGTTTATCACTGACAGAAGTCAGGACTGGAACTCAAGCAGGTCAGGGAGCAGGAGCTGATGCAGAGGCCATGGAGGGATGCTCTTTACTGGCTTGCTTCCCCTGGCTTGCTCAGTCTTCTGTCTTATAGAACCAAGACTACGAGCCCAGAGATGGTCCCACCCACAAGGGGCCTTTTCCCCTTGATCACTAATTGAGAAAATGCCTTACAGTTGGATCTCATGGAGGCATTTCCTCAACTGAAGCTCCTTTCTCTGTGATAACTCCAGCTGTGTCAAGTTGACACAAAACTAGCCAGTACAGGGGGTGATTCTCATTCAAACCACTATTTTTCACTCCTGTCCTCCATATGTTAGTGGCCATATCATAATGCAAAATATAGTTAGTATAATTTAAAACACTCCATAGATGGAAACCAGTGCAGAGAGATATTTGTTCCCACAGCCAGATATTACTTAGAGAATAAGGGACCTTGGAAAACACAGCCCTAAATCAAATGTGTTCATCAAATCCCTCCCCGAGTACTCAGAGGACCCCATAGAAGTGGAGTTGGCGTCTACTCAGTGGTGACTGTATGTTTGTGGGTGTAAAGTAGTCTAACTGATCATGGATAGTCTCTCCACAGTTATGTCACTGAAGTAAACTGTCTCTGCCTTTGCAAGAGATATACCAGTTGCCAATAGCTCATCAGCTAGGGGTAGGATTTCACTACATTTTGCTTTTACAATTGTTCCAATACCTCTTCCCCAATGATCACTGAACCTTAGGGGTAAGAGGATGTCGCCTCTATACACGTTGCCCAGTTGTGGGCATCTCTATTGATAATCATTATATTTTTACAAAAAAAAGATGCTAGATTTAACTCTTTAGATATACAAGTTCAAATTTGAGTCATTGAAGTCAGAAAACTAGTTAAGGGTCTCAGAAAGGAAGAGTGGGAATAGATAGAAAACAAGTGTTATTAAAGAGAGAGGGAGAAATAATGGAACAAGAGAATAAAGTGGAAAATGAGGTGAAAGAGCAGAGTAGATGAGGGAGTTGGGAAAGGGATAACTACTATTAAAGACCTTTGAGAAATAATACTACTGGAGAAGCTTCCTATATGGAGATAATAAGGAGAGGGGGAGGGGAAAATGCCTCTTCCAAATATCATAGGCTGACAAATTAAAAGCCCAGTGCCAGATGTGGGTTTATCTCTGTGATTTGTCATTGAGGACTTATAGCCCCCACCCCTAAAATTGTGCTGTTGTTTATTCTCCAGAACTTGATAGTAGAAGCCTAACGCAGAATATACCACACCTGAGTCATAGGACACAGGGAAATAAGGCTGTTTTTGACCTGAAAAATTTGTCCCTATAGGCTAGCTAGAAAATTTTGTTTCTTCTGCCATGATGTGTTCTGAACTGTAGACAGGATAGTTAAAACAAACAAACAAACAAACAAACAAAAAGTCCTGTTTAAGGTTTAACAGTCAACCATCATTTATTCCAAGTCGCTTAAGCAACCATGGATCTCTGCATTCACCATTAACTGCTAAGGAATCCCTTTTGATTAAAGATTAAAATAGCAGTTGCCTACAGACATAACCCAGACCCGATGAGAAAAAAAAGTCGCATGTTGTCTCTCACAGGTGGATCCCAGCTTTGATTTTTTTTTTTTAATATGTGTGTCCTTAACTTGGAGCAGTTTTAAAATCTAGAAAGGTAGAAGAGACATTATGGATAGTTTAAAGGACAGGATCTAGCATAACACTGACAATGCAAAACTAGAAAGGTAGAACATTGGATGCACAAAGGGTTAACCAGAGATGGTGGTAGGAGAGGATAGGGAAGGAGGATTAACAAATGAAAGGACCTATGGAAAAACTGTATGGAAGCCTATCACTTTGTTAGCCAATTAAAAACATGAGTTATAGATAGATAGATAGATAGATAGATAGATAGATAGATAGATAGATAGAAGATAACCTACATGGCTGAATAATGGCAGTCCTAAAAGTCACTGTTTATCAGACAAAAGTCTCAGGCCCTTTTCAGGCCCTTGGCAGGGCAACCAGAGAGAGACTCCCAAAATAATACAAATTATTGTCATTCCTCTTGAGTGCCCACCAGAACTCTGATGAGATCCTTCCTTTTGCTTAATGCAGCACACACCTTTGTTGCATGCTAGATCTGAGCTGGAAATTTCCTGAATACTGGTTAGCTTTCATTATGCCAGAAGGTCTTCTCAGCTTTGTGGGCAAGCAAGGCATCAATGTTCTTACACAGAGATAAGCTCTACCAGCTACTACACAATCCTAGCCAAGATCTGTCTATGAGTGCCGTAGTGGCATGACTGTATGGTAGCAACCAACCATTCTTAGCGTAGCTTCCTGGCTGACTCCAAAAGAGAGAGAATCTATGGCCATTCTGTAAATCCAATCAAACTCCCATGACCTTTGTGGTCACAGGCCCTTGGAGAGAGACCTGTTATTCTTTAGCTAACTGTATTAGAAATATTTGCTTCACTTCCATTGTTGTATTTAATATTTCTGTAAAAAAAAAGCATTTTTAGTGACTATTTTATTACAGATATTTACTTTCTTCTGTGGCTCTTCATTATAGAAAGTTGACTTAGTTACCGGGAAGTGTTCAATAGGGTTCAATAGGTCTTTGCTATGTTATTTTATTTTACTTTTGCAGGGTTTCTAGCTTCTGAGCCCTTAGATTTGTCTCACATAAATAATGTGTAACCAAGATTATGCCAAATGGATAGAAAAATGCATACGTTTATGTTGTGTTATAGACACAACACACACACACACACACACACACACACAATGCTAGCTTGTGATTTTCCCTTAACAACACTTTAAGTTGTATTTAAGCTCTGCTGTTTTATAGTATCCCACGTTTTACTTTTCCATTGACTTAGAAATGAAAAGTTAGATTGCATCCATCTCTGATGCCAAAATTAGTATTACAGTGAAATTCCTGGTACCTTTCTGTCATGGTACACCTATTTTTTTTTTTTTTTTTTTACAATTCTGTAATGCTTATGATTGTGCCCATGTCGATTTCCATTCACTAAAGTGATAAACCTGAGCTACAAAATAGCTCTGTTCATGTACTCATCTACATTATGCAGGGAACTGTCATAAAACCCAGCAATTAGTCAAAATAAATGAAACTGTTCTTTGACTTTAACTACAATTGTCAGTGAAGTGGTGAGAATTTCTTTATTTGCTGAATAACCATTCGTATTTTCCTGACTAATATCCAATAAAGGTTCCAAAATGTATATTGTCCTATTTCCTAAAAACACTGAGTTTCAGAATTTAAAAATGACCGTTTGGTAGCCTTCAGGGAAGGAGTCATTTGTTAAACTTGACTCTCATTTTAAATCATACCATCATATATTTTCACACTGCTAGTTGACAGTTTCATTTACTTGTTCAAAAATTTCCCTTTGAAATTATGTCAAAATTTTGTCTGTGTTGAATTCAATTTGAATTGAACTGTAGCCATGACATCTTCTTCTAAGTTGAACTAATTTTCCTATTTTGTATACCCTACTAACAGACTATATTTATATGGAAACGTGGATCTGAGTTTCCACTCCATGGCCTTGATCTGTATGTGTGTATATGTATACATGTATGCATATGTGTTGTATGCATAGGTGTATACATATATACATATGTGTTGTATGCATAGGTGTATACATATATACATATAGGTAAAATAACATTATATCTTTGGATTGCATCCTGGTCTTGGTAGTCTCTGTTTTCCTCTTTCTCTTCAAAACTGACATGCTACTAATGCTAATCAGAAACTGACCTCACTGCCAGGATCTGTAGAAGTAGAGTCTTTTGTAGGTTATTAGATAATAAGAGTTAGGCTTTCAACTGCTTGAATTCATATACTTTAACAACAGCTACAATCCTAGCTTGTGGGGACTGAGAATAAATGACAGATATGGGATTCAGGAGATGGATAGTCACCTGATACAGGTTCTCACCTCCTCTATCTTGGACTTCTGAGCATCCAAAACTGCAAAACAAAAATCTGCTATTTTGGTCCATACTCTGCATGGTATTCTGCCACAGAAGTCCAAAAGCGCTAAGATGTATTGAAAGGTAAGGACTGTTTTATACCAGTTTTAACATACATTTTAAAGTACTAAAAACTTCTCTGGTGGTCTGTTAAGATCAGGCTATGCCATACTCTTAATTACTAAATATTGTATTAAATAATGTAGCTATTTATTTATTTATTTATTTATTTATTTATGGTTTCAATAAATTTGTTTTTGGTTTTCAGTCTGTCTTTCCCGGGAAGACAAGCACCTTTTAACCTAGATTTCTCCGAATGAAACCAGAAACTACAAAACCTTTCAGGGACCAATCATTCCATCACATGAATTATTCCTGGACCCAGAAAGGCAGTGAGCCAGCCTATAGGTTTATTGGGTGGATTGTAACTGTGCATGTGCCTGCCATGGACACATTAAAATCACATTACAGAAAAGAGGACCAAGAATGTATCAGACACAGCAGACAAGGAAAGGGTATAACTTCTTTATCTGGACCGCAAAAGTGACAAAACACTTAACAGTGAGATAGAATGATCTCACACCAACCTGTCATCTGAAACCCTGGTTGTGGGACAAGGACCAAGGACATGACACCAGTGTCTAGGACATCTGCCTAGCCCAAGCCCCTACTAAGACACAACCTATTCAACTACCTTCTACACCACATGTTTTCCTACCTAAACCTGACTCACCATTTCCTACCTCAGATCCATCTCCAGTTTTCCACCCCATTCACCCAAGCTTTTACAGCCCCACCCCATCCAACTTGAACCCATCAGCTCCAGCAGAAGATCCTCCCAGCACTCGTATGGTTCGTTATCTTGTACAGATGTCCTCTCAGCTTACTTCTGAAACCCCTCAAACTCTGCTGCAGCCTCTTTTTTTTTTTTTACATCTTTAGAGTAATTTATTTTGATTTGATAAACAATAGTTATATATTAATAGACATTTCAAATATTGGGACAACTTTTTGTTTTATTTTTTGAAACCCTTGAATTTTCTTGATTAATTTTATTTGTTTTTTTTTAATATTTTTTATTACGTATTTTCCTCAATTACATTTCCAATGCTATCCCAAAAGTCCCCCATACCCTCCCCCTCAATTCCCTACCCACCCATTCCCATTTTTTTGGCCCTGGTGTTCCCCTGTACTGGGGCATATAAAGTTTGTGTGTCCAATGAGCCTCTCTTTCCAGTGATGGCCGACTAGGCCATCTTTTGATACATATGCAGCTAGAGTCAAGAGCTCCGGGGTACTGGTTAGTTCATAATGTTGTTCCACCTATAGGGTTGCAAATCCCTTTAGCTCCTTAGGTACTTTTCTAGCTCCTCCATTGGGAGCCCTGTGATCCATCCAATAGCTGACTGTGAGCATCCACTTCTGTGTTTGCTAGGCCCCGGCATAGTTTCACAAGAGAGAGCTATATCTGGGTCCTTTCAGCAGAATCTTGCTAGTGTATGCAATGGTGTCAGCGTTTGGAAGCTGATTATGGGGTGGATCCCTGGATATGGCAGTCTCTAGATGATCCATCCTTTTGTCACAGTTCCAAACTTTGTCTCTGTAACTCCTTCCATGGGTGTTTTGTTCCCAATTCTAAGAAGGGGCACAGTGTCCACACTTTGGTCTTTGTTCTTCTTGAGTTTCATGCGTTTAGCAAATTGTATCTTATATCTTGGGTATCCTAAGTTTTGGGCTAATATCCACTTATCAGTGAGTACATATTGTGTGAGTTCTTTTGTGATTGTGTTACCTCACTCAGGATGATGCCCTCCAGGTCCATCCATTTGGCTAGGAATTTCATAAATTCATTCTTTTTAATAGCTGAGTAGTACTCCATTGTGCTGCAGCCTTTTAAACTTGCATTCTTCTATAAACTGTATATGAGAATGTAGCTATATTTATTGTGTACTGTGTCATTGGAGTTAATATTACTAATTATGATGCAATCAACGAGCCTTCTTTAGCCTTGGCAAAACAACCAAGGTTTATATCACAAGTCAGCCTCACTGAAGGCACTGGACTTTCAATATTTATTGTTATTCAATAGATTATAATGTTGTAAAAGGATTCAAATGTGTTTCACTGTGTTCCTGTGAGGGTGAACTCCTGACAGTGAGATATGAGTTTTGAACTAACTTGTGTAGCATATACACAGGTTTATAATAAGGTATAGATTAATTTCTAACTTATACTGAGATTTTATTAGTTGTACCAATTGTATCATTAGCTAGAAGACTTGTAACTTGTTTTGTTTTGTTTTGTTTTTTTGTTTTGACTTTTGGTAGTATTTTAGGTGATTTTCAGGTATCTATCAGAGCAAACAAAAATATCATTTTTTTTCTATTTCTTTCTTTTTCCCTTCTTTTAAAACTTGTAAGGATAGAATATTCAGAATTGCAGTGTCAAGGCAAATTCCTAGTGATATCAGTCATAGAACATGATCTATTTATTTCTGAATATCCTGCTTTTGTTACTGTAGCTTTTAGGACCTGTAGAAGTTTTCCCCTATAGCTTCCCATACTTAAAAACAAATCATAACAAGGTCTTAATTTTCTCACAACTTTTTTTATATAATAGTAAGATTATTGATTTTTATGCCAATCTAGAAAATAATCAGTTTCCTAACATAAGACAACTCCCCTTGACCTTGATGAAGCATTTTAAAGAGTTTTTCTTTTTCCATTTTTGCCTGCATGCCGTAAGTTTACATTAGCATATGCTTCTTTTACTTATTTAATTTTGCTTGCACTTTTTTTTTCTTCCATTTCAAATCAAAGTTGCATTTCTTCAGAGAAAATAAGTGGAAAACACCATTCTGTTTCTACACTCTGCACCAGCTCCTCGGCACTTTGCGAGAACTTATTAATCACACCCATTTGGCCTATGGCTTTCCTTTGCAGAGCTGGAATGCATGCTAATCACCACCAAATTTCATCAGCAGGTTATGGCCTCTTCTAACTTTCTATTTTATACTGCCTTTATTTTGATATTTTACACACAAAACTTCTGAATTTCTGGACACTTCTAGATTTTTAACTTTTGCTCTCACAAATGGTATTCCTTTTATAGATTAAAATCACGATGGCATCAGAAGTCATTTATTTTTCTGCTAGATTTTATGTATCTCAAAATTGTATCTATTTCTGTGAACAGTTCCCTGAAAAGTGTCTATTAGTCACTTCAGAGACTGGATGCTCTTTGATTCATTACCTTTTATTTTGCTGTATTATTATTATTATTATTATTATTTTCTAGCTGATTTCTTCCTTATTTTGACTAGCCTTTCATTGCATTCTGTCAGTCGTCACCTAGCTTTTTGAAATGTGTGCTTGTTCTGATAGTGTTCTTTTTGCTCTTTCTTCTGTGGTTAATGTACTTAATGGTATAGATCTCTCTGCAGAGCTTTGTATTCACACATGTTTTGGTATGTAGCGCTTTCATTGCTGTGCAATTTTGAGTATTTTTATTTGTCCTTTGACAAATAAAAGAAGTGTGAACTTCTTTCACACATGAGTACTTACTTAGTAATATACATGGGACTTAAGCAATTCTGGTATCATTAACTTCATTTCACTGTGAACTTCCTTTGATCCTAGAAGTTAGTTTTGGATATTATTGGTCTATTTATTGAAATCAGGCTACTCCCTGCTTTCAGTTACTTTGTGATGTATAAATCAGTAGTTCTGCCTTAATTTTGAGATAGAAGGAAGCTTGTGCCCCGCCCCCTCTATTTGATCATCACTGCCCATACTGCACTGAAGTAGATGACTTAGTTTTGGGAGTAGAAAATGTGCCACCCTATAAGTTGATCAGGATGAGTTGACAATGAAGAACATGTGACAGTTTTAAAATGTCAGGGAAATGAAGCCCAAGAACTCCCTGATGCACTTAAACAAGGGAAGGGAGTAACTCCCTCTGCTGGACTCCATAAATTGATGAACACATAAAACTAGGATGGCCAAGATCCAGTGACCCGACTCCCGGTGTGTACCACAAACAGAGGCATGTCAACTGCTCCTTGGGTCTCATGTCAGCTTGGTCCCTGCTGTGGAGGCCTGCACAACTGCCCACCTAGCCACCTAGACACCTAGCCACCTAGCCACCTAGCCACCTAGCCACTTGTCTGGCCTGAACAGGACATATCCTGCTTACGACTGAGTTCCCTGTCTTGTTCTCTATTGTGACTCTCCTAGCCTGAGTGCAACAGCATCTTCCCTGAGGCCGGTTTGAGTTCCTATCAATCAATAGAGACCTCATTAACATTTCGATCAGTCTACTTGTGAAACTCTGATGTATCCTCTTTTGAGGTGATCCCTGCAGGTATCAGACAAGGACATGAACCACTCAAAGAGATAAGAATGAAAACCTGGTGCAGATTGACTTAGTCAACCTGGATCAGACTTTGGGGAGTCTAACAACAGGTGGTTTATTCCCAACGTGTTTAAGCCCAGTATAATTTGGGGGAGAAAAGTTTCCTAGTATAATACAATCGCTGATGCACAAGAAAGAGTAATTACATTGAAACTCACAGTAGTGTTATTTCTTCCAAGAAGATGGGTTCTAGAGATCTGCTGTCTGTGGTTGCTTAAGGGCCTAAGGGTCTGGTCTGGTTTTGCTCATACAGATAGCAGGTCATTTGGGCTATTAACCACCTCTGGTCTTTGTTGTGGGAGCATGGGGGAGCCCCTGGCTATAAAAGTCATGTTTACATTACTAGCCACCCCCTAGTCCTGGTTGTGCAAGCTTTTGGGAACTCACTGGATGTAAGGATCATTTACAGACCTCTGACCTTGCTTGTAGGAGCTTGACATGGCCTGGCCAAAAAGAAAACACAGATCACCAGGTTGCTAATTACTTCCAAATCCTATCTTGCTGGATGGAAGAACAGGTTTTTTCCTATTGGAAAGACAATCCTGCCTGCTTCACATTCCTGGTTTCCCTGGAGATCTGTGGGCGCAAGGATCTTCATGCTCTGCTCACAACCCTCTTTAATTTAAATTCATTCTGTAAACCATGTACATTCGTGTAAGACTATATTTACTGTGTGCTATATGGTATGGGAGTTAATATTAGTGATTAAGATTGGAACGAAAGAGCAGAGCATATTGGTTGAGGTATTTAGCTTTTAATCCTAACACTGGGGAGGCAGAAGCAGTCTCAAAAGGGAGAAAAAACTATAAAAGTGCATACATTCACCTTGGTCAGACTACAAAATACGTAGGATTTATCCAGCAGCATGCTGGCATTCCATTCACTGAGCCTTGAGGGTTTATTTTCATTCAATAATTTCTGACACTGGTGCAGAGACACACATATGCTTGTCTATACTCATAGCACTATTAATTTGTAAAGCTTCCTTTGCATTCCAGACTGTATTTGTTTCTGTGCCTGGATTTGAGCAGCATGTATAAAGTCAGAGCTCATCCTGTCTCAGGTGTTCTTCACCGATCATTTATTGAAGGAGAGTTTACCATTTGTCTCACAAATGCTAAAGCCATCTTTATGTGAGTTTTCCTGTTGTTAAATTTGATGATCCCTCTTCCTTTTGGTTCCCACTTTCCTAAAGCAGCTTTATTTCTAATTAATTAATTTTGCAGCTTCTTATGCTTCATGTATTAAAGCAAGTCCAGACTTTTCTTTTATAGTTTTATTTTGTACTGGCAATCATTACGTAAGGATCTATTTTGTTATTGTATATTTTTGCCATCGTTTTAATTTTATTCCATTTATATTGTTCACTGAACATATAATCTCTTTCTGATGTGAATGTAACACATGCTAAATTTATTTTTACCTACAGGTTATTCTCAGTTTCGGCTATGAGTCAGAAACACACGCACGTGTTATCTGCTCCTGTAAGTCTCTTCATTTGACAGCATCCATTCCGTCTTCCAGAACTACAGGACTTTTCGATTTATTTTCAAACTCTCTCTAAACTCTCATGAACTTCTCCTTGTCCCTGTGTCCATTATTTGAGTCTATACCTACTTTTGATTTCTTTTGTAAAGAAAAGTAAACAAGTAGGTGACATATAAATTGATAAATATACCTCTATATAGCATGTCGGTTTGTAGAGAGACTTAATGTGTATATTTGTTTTACCTAGACACTGTAACTTTCAGTTTTATATGCAGTAGTCCCATGTGACTCATTTTCTGGCATTTGTCGGAGAGTACATTCTCCAAGAATCCATGGGGGGAAAAGGCTGGCATGTGTGCAGGAGAGGGGAGTGGGGCACTGTCCCACTTTAGAGGATTAATTCTTCAGGCATTACACCTAACAATTTTTAAAATCCCACTCTTGCATATAAGTAGCAGATAATCTAGAAAGCTAATATTAATCTGCCTTCAAATTTTTAACTAAGCTACTCCACAGTTTCCCCGAATAGCAGTACCATAGTTTTCCAGCACTGCTAACTTCATAGTTTTCCTGCATGGCTCTACTCCATCTTTCCTGTATTCAAAGCCAAACTCGCCATTTGTCTGGAACTCTGTTGATAGAGGACTATTCCTCCTCTCCAGAAGGGCAAGTCTTTGTTTTTGTTTGAAACTCTGGGCGATTTCAGTCTGATTTGTTTCACTTATTTCTGGTTGTGAGCAAGAAGAAGCATCACGAAGATGTATATTGCTATCTCTTATGATTCTTAGAAAATCTCATTAGTGTTGAAAATTGCATTTTCCTCTTACAATCTCTTATCTCTTCCTCTTTCCTTCTCCTTTTCTTTTTTGTTGCTTTGGGTGTTTTGTGGGTGTTTGTGGTGTTGGCAATGGAATGAAGGGCCTCAGACAAGCCAGTCAAGATCTGTTCCCTGGAGCTGCATCCACGGCCTTCCTTCTCATTTTGATACAGTGGGACAAAAATCCCTGACCTCATCTTCCAAACTACTAATTTTCAGTTCTACTCGTGATGCTACACAAAGTTTTCAATTTCTCCTTCCCACCCCATTTCTCCCATCCTGTTTTGAACATGGCTTCTTCAGGAGCATGCAAAACAAGCAACTCTACAGCTCTAAAGCTCTTTGTTCGTTTGTTTGTTTTGTCTTTTGTTGTGGTATGGAGATAAAGTCTCTCAACAAGTTGCTCAGACTTGGCTTGAGCTCTCTGTGGCCAAGGCTGACCTTAAAATTCTCTTCCCTCAGCCTCTTAAATACCTGAGATCACAGGCATGGACCACCAGACTGGATTCTCCTGCCCAACAGAGACAGTCTCTCTGTCTCTCTGTCTCTCTCTCTGTCTCTTTCTCTGTCTCTGTCTTTCTGTCTCTGTCTCTCTCTCTCTCCCTCTCTCTCCTCTCTCTCTCGTCTCTTTCTCCCCTTTCTATCTCTCTCATCTCTTCCTCCCACTCCCTCTCAAGACTCAGTGGGTATTACTCCTGACTCTGCCTTCATCAAGAGTTGGGGCAGAAGGTGAAAGGAAAATTGCAAAAATGGAGATGGTAATACTCTGAGGGTGCCTGAATTCTGCTTTATTGTTTTTCTATTCAACAAGACCTGTGTCCTTTTGTCACAGGATGATGACAATGGATACTACTGGTTTTGTTTCTCTTTTGTAAGGATCCTCAGGGGGAGGGGGGAACTTCCAAGTAAACACTATCTTGCTCCCTTCAGACTTTCCAGCCATGGCCTCTTTTGTTGTTAGTTTGCCCTGGCAGCAAAACCAGAAATACCTGTCTTCTGGTGTGTCTCATCTCATCTCATAGAAAACCCCAGAACCCTCTCTGTTTCTGCTACCTCCTGAGCAATAAGTCTCGAAAACAGGAAATAACAATTCTGATAAACACATAAACAGGTCTAAAATTCTATCAGAGAAAAAGGGCTTTGAATTTGTATGGCCCTTAATTTTGGTTTTGACTTTTTATGATAAGGAGTTAATGTGAAAATAACTTTAAAAAGTTATAAAAATAAGTCTATAAAAACACAACATAAAGAAATCGCATTGTTATTGAATATTAATGCAATGCTTTTTTTAAAAAAGTCATCAATTGCTAACTAAATGAATTATAATAAGCAGGAGGAGGAAGAGGAAGAGGAGGAGGAAAAAGAAAGGAACAGGCTACGACAGGCATTTTCCACTAGGCTTTCAGAGCACAGAGCACACTCAACTTCTTTGAGACTTAAATTTATTTTTATCTGCGCTCCCCTCCTACAGCAGATGCTAAAGGGACTTTCAGACTCACTCCTCTGCTGTACAGTTGTTGGTATTTCCTCAAATTTCTTATAGAAACAAAACTACTGCCTGGGCCGGATGGAGCCTAAGCATGTGTTAAGCTCCATGTACGCCACTTCCTGGCTGTTCAGTAGTTTAGTGGTGATGCACACAGTGATAACTGCAAAGATAATGATGAGGATGGATATCGGAAGAGCATTTCAGGGAGGGCAATGACATTTTGGTACAACTGCTTTCATGAGACTGAGAGCTTGCTCCCAGATGAGTGATATGTACCGATGTGTCTTATCTCTATTGTTGCTTACTGTAACCCAGAAGCTACAACGCCCTGTTGTTCACCATTTAGGGATGAATTTCACATTTGCTGTTCTGTCTGGTTCTCCAGCCTTGTAATATGGGGTATGACTCACCGAAGATCCCAGATCCTCGGCCTCCAGGAACTCACCTCTTTCCCTAAGGCCAATGCAGTCACTTTCTGAGCAGAGTCAAGCCTTAGGGAGTGAAGGAGTGTGCCAATTAAACACCAACCTCTATTTTCAGTCCTCTCCTTCTGCTTCCCAGCCTCTCAGGGATACCTTCGGAGGAAAACTTCCTTGGAAATGTTGAGTTCATGATTTTACCTTTCACGCTCTCAGCAAACCTTCCCTGTGTTCTGCTCTCACAGTGCGTGGTAGGTGACTTCCTGGCTAATTGGATTTGAGAGGATTTTTTTTTAATGGGTAATGTCTTATTTTGCCTGTCCTCTTAAAGGGTATTCAAATAATTATCAGCAACCTACAAGGCTTAACTCAAGGGAATGAAATATGTGGTAATTTTCAGCCCTGTGGCAAGGGTTGGGGAGAAATGTCTTTGAATCACAGGGTGTGGGGGTGGCACGATTCTGGTTTAAGATGAGCTGAGTCACAGGGTGTGGGCAGCTCTGCCTACACTACCCACTGACAGGTTACAAAGCTCTGTGAGAATCAACCTCAAGATACAGGTATTTAGAGGCTGAAGATCCAATCGCCAAAGAATAATGAAAGTCAACAGTTTGGGAACCACTGCAAACATAGCCCCATGTATGTACATATGTATGTATGTATATATGTATGTATGTATGTATGTATATGTTATACATCAGTTTATTTGGAATATTTTAAAGAGATTTTTAGCAATTCTATTTGCTCTTTGCTATGTATTTCATATTACATAAAAATAGTAAGGTCAACTAATTAGAAAACTATTTACAATTCTAGATTTCTTTTGTTTTGTTTTTCTGGTTTTCTTACAATGGCCTACAAAGTCTCACCTGGTCTAGACTCCAGATCTTCCAATTTCATGCCATTGAGTACCTGCCCCAGTCAAGCTGCGGTCTCTCTATACCCTTCCCTTTGATCTAAAATCTTTCCCCAGATTTGTTTCATAGTTAAGCATTTCCCAAATGCTCCATAAAGCATAGCACTCGCACATCAATACCTTGTTCCCGTCTGTCTGTCTCTGTGTTTATTTTTGAACCAAGGTCCCACACAGCCCAGGCTGACATTAAATTGCTATGCAGTGATGAGTGGTCTTGAAATTTTTATCATGATCTTCTACTTCCAGAGAGCTCACATTAGAGGTGTGAGCCACCACACTTGTTTTGTTTTCTTTTTTCTTTTTTTTTCTTAATTGGTTATTTTATTTATTTACATTTCAAATGTTGGCCCCCTTTCTGGTCTCCCCTCCACAAACCCCCCATCCCATCCCTTCTGATCCCTGCCTCTATGAATGTGCTCCCCTACCCACCCACCCCATTCCTTTCTTACCACTCTAGCATCCCCCTATGCTGGGGCATCAAGCCTCCTCAGGACCAAGGGCCTCCCCTTCAACTGATGCCAGATAAGGCCATCCTCTGCTACATATGCAGCTGAGGCTACAGGTCCCTCCATGTGGTCCCTCTTCGGTCCCTGGAAGCTATGGGTGGGTGGTCAGGTTATTTGATATTGTTGTTCTTATGGGGTTACAAACCCCTTCGGTGCCTTCAGTTCTTCCCCTAACTCTTCCACTGGGGACCCTGTGCTCAGTCCGATGGTTGACTGTGAGCATCTGCATCTGTATTAAGTGTTGGCAGAAACTCTCAGGGTACAGCTATACAAAAGAATTCACATCCACAGCCCTTCTTTATTTACTATATACCCCTAATTATCAACTTTTGAAATATGTTATGTAAACAACAGGTATTATTTTCTGGCTGGTGCTCTGGTTAGTAACTAAGGCTTTATAAGCTGTTGTGTACAGCTGAGATGGTTTTGTTCTGCTCTTCTTTTCCTTTGTTACAGTGTTGTAATCAATCCCAGGGCCTAACCCAACATAAGTGGCCACTCTACTCCTCAACTATACCTTCACTTCTTGGAGCTTGACATATTCATCATCATGGCAATAATGCCTATCTGAGAATATGTATAGGTAAAAGAATGTCAATGAAATCAATGCCCAAGTAAGCAACCGTGTGAAAGTATTTCTTTCACTCCTTACCATCAACCAAGAACTAGCAATCAGTTATGCTTTATGGCTGAAATGGTAGGTTATGAATGCTATTTTTAGAATGGCCTTGTACAGTTGCATGGCAAAGGCAATTTGGATTTCCTCAACATGGGTCAAATATATTAAATTTACTGTCCTGTTTTGTTTTAGACATGTTCGCCATCGCAGCAAGAGAAACAACTTAGAGTTGTTATTTGAACAAACTGTTCTGTTTTGTCCCTAAAATTCTAGGGAGTTACTGGGGTCTCATCAAGTTGAGAAAGTGAAAGTTCCTTGATCTTTGGTTCTCACTGATAACTAAAGAGTTGTTGGTATTTTGATGTAATATTTCCCCCCCTGAGGGGAAAACATGTGAAGAATTACAGAAGCTCTGGGGTGCCTGTTTCACACTCCACTTTCAACACTACTATAGTTGGTTTCCTTCCAACCAAACAGGTTATGAACACTGGCATATCAATGGACCTGTTTCTGTGGGTGCTTGAGTTAACTTGCGGTTCCGTCTGGGTAATGAGTTGTAGAACACTGTTTTTCATCATGACCACTTACCCATTCTGATTTGTGGACCAACAGTAAAAGGCTAGAACTATAAATGCCACAATGAAAACAAAGTATTAATCGCTGCATATTGATGCAACCGGAATATCTTATGTCTTTAATAGCTGAAGCAACACTAAAAACCTATTTTTTCACTGACTGTGGAGCCAGAGAAATAATCATCTTTTATTGGAGATATTGGGCCAGTAGGAAAGTACTACAGTAAGGAAAAAAGCCCCTAAGAGAGGAAAGGTTTATTTTGGCCCATGGTTTCTGAAGTTTCAGACCAGAATCACTTGGCCCTATTGTTTCTAGATTATAGTAAGGTAGGCAACCTGAGTGAGAGGCATGTGGAATAGGGAAGATTCTCACCACATTGCTTAGAAGAGAAAGGAAAGCAACAGGGAAACAGAGGCAGAGGACAGAGGAAGAAAGACAGAAAGAAACAGAGACAGAACCAGAAAGAGACAGAGAGAGACAGAGACAGAAAGGGAGTGTCCATGGACAAAATACAGCCTTTGTAGTCATGTTGCCAGCAATGTATTTGTGCCAAGCCTAGTTTACACCAACTCCTGCAAGCCTGTGAAGCTGTGAATCCACTCAGATCATTGATAACATCACACTCCTCACCATTCAGTGGCCATCAAGCTGCCAAGTTGCCATATTGCTAACACTACAAGCCTTCAATGCAAGAGCTCTCCAGGGACACATTGGATGAAAACTAGAGCAAATGTTTTTTAGTTCTGTCTTCTATTGGAAAACCTTTCTAACTGAAACATTAACCTGGTAACAGGACCTTCTTCTGGTGTGGTTGCCTTGCTATTTAGAATTGTACACCATGAAGCTACTTCCTTTGGTAGTCCTATTTCCTGAGTGAACATGATCAAGTAGGTGTGGCTGGCTGTCACATTAGTTCAGTTGGTGTGGCTGTCGAATTGGTTCAGTTTGATTGCTGTAAAGAAACCCCTCAGTTATGTTGGTAGTGCCTAGACAAAGGAAATATGTTTGTCATAGTTCTGAATGCATTGGTGTCCAGGTTCAAAATGCTAACTTTAGTAGTTGATGCTTGGAAGTGATAACCCCACCCGACAGAACCAAGAAGGCAATTCCTTTTACCCCTTTAGGAAGTGTAATTTGTAAGGTACTTGCACTTTTGATTTAATCACTTTGAAAACTATTCTTTACTAAAGCCATTGCATTAATGGGAATTTTCAACATACAAACTAAATTGAGGACAAACATCCATAACACAGGATGTGATTTCTGCAATTATCACCGTCCCTTAATCATCTTTCCCCTTCTCAGTCCTAGAAAGGTTTTCCCAACCCTAAAGAAGGTGAACCCAGTATTTCTCTTTCAAGCATTTTATTTACCCTTAATTTCTTTAGAAAGATCAAATAAATTTACTGAAATGCTATTTGAACCCTAAATTGAGTCTTTCCTAAGGGTAATAGATTTTAAAAGGAAGAACTGGGGGTGTGGGAGGGAGAAAATAAATTGTGATGCTTGGTACATTTTTGTAGTAACTTGCCAAGTTACACGTATCTTCTCTGGAATTATGCATTTCATTTTCAATCAAAAATAAACGTTTAATTCTTAGGTCCGTGTCAGCTACTATCAGTCAATTGAATGCAAAACAAACTTGATGAATTTATGATTATGATAGGAAAAAACAAATTCCCACATTTCAATGTTAAGATGTACTTAAAAAGATAACCATAGGCAAAAGTGAAATTTAGTTTAGAAACAGATTTTTACCAGAGAATGAAAAGCAAAGTCTCCTTTGAGTTCTGTGTGAGCCACTTGAAGCCTCCCTCGGTCGAGAGACTGCGTACCATTTGCGTGTAAAGTACAAGTGTCCTGAAGAGACATCTTCCTTCGTCCAGAAATACATGACACACGTTTGTGAAAAAAATAATAAATGCCGCCTTGTTTACTCCTTGCAGAAATAATATCACTAAATAAATCCAACTCTCAAAATGCAGAGAACACTATGGTTTCCATTTAGGCTAAATTTTCAAGCTCCTAGACCCTCTCGGCTTCATTTCTAAACTTTTATTCTTAATAAAAGGGATTGTGCTTGTGACAATACCTTCTTCTTTGTCAATGTGGAAGTGACCCATATAGTAGTCCTGTGTCTATTCTCCTCATACCCAGACTCTGCCTTCCTTGGCCCTCACTCAACATGATGACTTTAAAAGTGTTCACTTTGCTAACAATATCCATGAGTGTGTTTTCAAACAGAGATATGCTAGCTAATCTACAGGCTCACATATCTACCTCATGACTGAAGCTTCCATTTGGGTATTTAAAGCAGATGTTTGTATATGGTTCAGGAATAGAGCAGTGTTATCAAATCTTTAAATAACTAAACAGATTTTGTCAATTTCTATTCAGTTTTAGAATATATATTTATCCCTACCCTTAGGATTTAGTCAGCCAACAACAAAAGATAAGTGAAAATATGCTCGTGGTGATAAGAGAATGAATTTAAAAGAAACTGGATTATTTTTAAACACATTTGTAAATATTTGCAGAGACTCATCCTAAAATGTTGCTCCATGGCATACACTACAAATAAAATCAATTAAAAGGAAAAATTACCCGTGGCTAAAGCTATAAGAACTTTTTGTAAAAAAAATAAAAATAACAGTGATAACATAATAATAACAATCACATGACTTCACATGTGTTAAGCAGAATCGCTGAGCTTTATCATTTATATCATCTTATCTAGAGCAGATGTCACGTTATAACCTGTTTGTTTCACCACAATGCCAATTTTTATAAAACCTATAGTTCAAACTGCTGTCCTGAAGTCATAATGCTAGGAAAGAATGGGAGTCAAATCTCAGCTTAAATTTACTTTGACTCTAAAACCCAATTTCTGTGCCGTGGTTAAAATCACAAAACAGCAAAAATTGATTACTTGAGTTAGCTGGAGGAGAAGGCACTAGGGGGGACCAGGAACGTGATTTCTGGCCTTAGGAACTAACTCTGGCATCACTGTAGATAATTGTTAAAGAAAGCTATGAGATGTCTTTTAAACAGCAGCCATAACAACCAGTGGCAAAATGAATTACATTGTACTGGTATTGATGGACGAGCGAGTCCAGTGAAACATGAAAAGGGGATCAAGAGATCAAAAGATGGTAGTAAAAGCTGTGATTCCTACAGTCAAGACATTTCACTAGGTCCTGGAGATTAGGAGGGGAAAAAAGGGAAGAATGAAATCAAGAATGAGTTCACACTTGACCCTAGATAGGTAAGGAGTCAAGTTATCAAGTGCTTTGGCTGGGTATGGTTTAAAAAGTTTGCTTGTGTGTGTGTGTGTGTGTGTGTGTGTGTGTGTGTGTATGTGTGTTTCCTTCTGAGGTTTATAGGTGACAACACTGCAAGATATAACTTTCAGAAAACTCAGTTCACTCAGTTCAACAACTACTTATTAAACATCTTGAGTGCTATTCAGGGTTCAAGAAGAGGCCATCAGGGAGTGTCAATATGGTGCTAAGAGAAGGAAAACAAGTCATATGATTGGTTTAATGGAAACACCCACGTATCAGATTAGTGAAGTCCACTTAGAGATTAGTGGTCAGGTCCTGACTAAATCTCAGGAGTTCTTTTTTGTTGTTGTTGTTGTTTGTTTGTTTCCTGTGATTAAACAATTTGCACTGAGTTCAGCTTTGTTTTGTCCACATAAAAACCCAAGTCCCGTGAAAATGTTTTCTTCTTCTACTAAATGGAGGAATTAGAGAAAGGACTGAAGAAGCTGAAGGGGTTTGCAACCCCATAGGTAGAACAACAATACAAACCAACCAGACCCCCCAAGAGCTTCCAGGAACTAAACCACCAACCAAGGAGTACACATGGAGAGACTCATGGGTCCAGCTGCGTATGTAACAGAAGATAGCCTTGTCCAGCACCAATGGGAAGAGAGGCCCTTAGTCATGTAAAGGTTTGATGCTCCAGTGTAGGGGAATGCCAGGGCAGAGAGGTGGTAGTGGGTAGGTGGGTGGGGAGAACCCTCACAGAAGCAGGGGTGGGGAGATGGGACAGGGAGTTTTGGGGGGAGTAGACAGGGAAAGGGACTATTTGAAATGTAAATAAGGAAAATATCCAATTTTTAAAAAGGAAAAAATAATTAAAATTTGAATTTAAACAAAAAGTAAATGAGACCTAAATCTGAATAAGTGTGTTTTATGTAGAAATAGCAGTTATGTTTTAAGTGTTTAGAGTTGATGTTGAAAGGATACGAAATATAAATGGAAAGAAAGTTTACATACAAAGGTTACTTTGTCAGAACCAATGAGGGTAGCAAAGTATTTAGGAAAAATGTATCTACCTGTGCAATGTTGGGAATGCAAAGTAAATAGATGGGAGAGAGAGAGAAAGAGAGAGAGAGAGAGATAAAATGCTGCTCTCTTCTCCCATCTCCCTGTTATGTATTACATCATTCCTCATGGAAAAAAACAACTCTAGTCTTTTAACACTAAATTTTTTCTAAGGTGCTTTACTAAACAGAATTGTGAAATTCTTGTTTTATTCTCAGTTTATCTTGTTCACCTCACACTAAATAATGTGGCTGCAGGCAGTGCTATGTCTGCTGCGTAAGCCTACCATTTTTCTTTCTGTCTGTGTATCTCCCATTTCCCAACTCTCATTCAAAAATAGACTTCCAAAGTGCAATTGCATTACATTTCTATATTTTGAATCAAAACACCATTGATCATTCACTGTTGCCTAAGTATACAGAATATAGCTGATGACACAGTATTTTATCACACACATAAAAGTACTCAAAGGAAAAGAATTTGTTTTAATTCTAATAAAGCTAAGAAAGTAATCATGATAAAAGTTAATTTTAGGAATTACTAGTAAAATATATTGATATTCCTAAATCTTTTAAGTATAATTTTAATTTTTTATATATTCTTTTAACTGTTGATTCCCTTCTTAGAGTAGCTTTCAGGGGTAATTTCTTTTTTTATTGGTTATTTTATTTGTTTACATTTCAAATATTATTCTCTCTCCCCGGTTTCCCCTCCACAAACCTCTTATCCCATTCCCCCTCCCTCTGCTTCTATGAGGGTGCTCCCCCATTCACCCACCTGCCTCACCACCCTAGCATTCCCCTATGCTGGTGTATTGAGCCTCCACAGGACCAACGGCCTCCACTCACACTGGAAAAGCAATATGCTGATCTAAAATCCCATCTCATGATGATGATAAAGGACTTTAAGAAGGACATGTGGGAGGAACCATATTTCAAACCATGAGGCAATGGCTTCTTGTGGGCTCCAGTATGAGTACTTCTTTGGCACAAGCAACTTGTGACGTCATTTCTACAATTATCCTTAGTACTTATCATTTTTCTTTATCTATTTACTGTTCCTTTTCTTTCTTCCTTCTTTGATTAAAAGGGTATTTAGTGACCTGGCAAGATCTAGTAGGAACCTGCTTGATATCCAGAAATTAGATGTTACCAATGTTAAAGTGAAGGCTATTCACGAATTCAAGAGAAATGTATGTTACAGTCACTCTCTCTAGGTGGAAATGAAAGTAGAACCTAGAGTCACAGGCAGAGATGAGTAATTCTGCAGCTGTTCCCACAGTCTTACTCTCAATTCTGTGTAATAAAAATAGGGTCTTTTTATTATAAAATTGAGGATGGAATAATATACAGATATTTTCCAGGAAGTTAGCAATGGGTCCCTTGGGTTCAGGGACGATGGTAGCAGTCCCCTAGGAATTCTCCATACAGGTTGAGTGAGGAGGCTTTTTGTAGACAGACAGGTGGGGTCTAAAAATTATAAAGACTGCAGGGTCAGCGGTATGACTTCATGTTTGCCCTTTTATGAAACCGTATTGTCTCACATATGTCATAAGATATTGACTTTGTAACCGCAATACTGCTACCCCGACCTCACCGGAGACTGGTGGTCAGGAGATATAAAAAATTGTGCTTGCTGCATCGTTTTTGTATCTGAGATTGTATAGGTCCCTTTTTTTCTGTTCTAAATCTGTATTACTCTGTATCACAAGAAAATGTTGTCACAGGAAAACAGAGAAGCATTCCCCCCACCCCCCAATGCATTTTGTAACCCAATTTCCTTGTATGGTTTCAATAAAAGACTGAGGCTGAGTCAAGCCTAGGTGAACACCCTGACTCCTGAATTCAGGGGCTCACATGCCCCAAAAATCCCAGCCTGTCAGTATTGTATATAAATTGTGTACTTTCTTATTTGCCTACTAGGTATCCTTAGTCCCTGATGACCCCAACTCTTGCCAAGGCTGGACCCCGGCAAGCAAATATAATACAAATATATCTATGACAAAACTTAAATCTGGCACAGTGAATTAGGACACCAACCCATGTGCTATTGTTTCAAACTAAATAAAAAGACAGAAGATTAACAGCATTCATCCCTCCATGTTTCCTGACCACTAATGTGGTCTGGCAGGCTACTTTACCTGTCCTCCTCTTGACTTCTCCACCATAAGAAGGCCGAAAAAATCTGCTCAAACCACGGGCTGAAATAAACCCGTTAGTCCCTGAATTTGTTTTGATGGGCATTTTTTTTTCAGAGGAACAAATGAGATGACTAGTACAGCCACCCTGTCATTATGCAATATTACCTGCCTGCAAGAATTGAGTGTTCACACACCATGCTATTAATTTGGGAATGCATTGAGCTTCACTAATTAATGGAGTTTGGTGTGTAAAATTTTGGCTCAACAGTCACTGACAGCCAAGTAGCACATTCAGTAGCACGCATGTCAATGGACGACTGCAATGCTCGTTTGCCCTGATACCTGTGAGAAGCTTCCTACTAATATTTTGTAGAGTAGAGGAAAATTGGCATGGTTTATTGATTATTCAGCATCTTGGATTGGCACAGCTTAAGAGTGGACAGCTGTGGTCTGGGGCATCTTTTCTAGGACTTAAATGTAACAGTGAACAAACATCATCTTCTTAGTGGGCACACAATGCATCCTGATATTTTATTTTTCCTTTCTTGGAAATAACTATAGGCAGGCATGTAACTATCTGGTGATGTGTGGTGTATGATAAATAACTTCACAGGACAGTGACAAACTTTGAACTAACGTGTTTGGAAAATGTGTGGCAAGGAAATTGGTATACATCTGTAAGTGTACGTCGAACAAGGAAAACTGTGGATAATTGTTCCCAGTATAAATACTTAGTAACCACAGAAGCAAAATATTGTTATTATCAGTTCATAGAATGATATCTTATGCCAATATCAGTCTTTTTGCCCTGCTACTAATGCAGGTGTAAGTCACTAAGTTCAATGAGGCAAATTTCTACCCATCAAGACTGATGTAGGTATAGCCATTCGTTGTAGGCTCAATCTTTCAGCAGCAGAGTCCAAAATTTAATTGGTGATGTAGTGACATTTCTTCATGGAGGATGTTCAGACAGCTATCTGATGTTGAGTATACTGGACAGATCCCATCATCATGGCTTCGATATTTTATTTTTACTGAAACATACAGGCAATTGAATATGCATTTACCATTTTTTTCAAACAGTGTTTTATTTTATATTTTTTGTTAGATATTTTCTTTATTAACATTTCAAATGTTGTCCCCTTTCCTACTTACCTCTCCAAAATTCCCCTATCTGCTCCCCCCTCCCTCTGCTCCCCAAGCCACCCACTCCAGCTTCCTGGCCCTGGCATTCCCCTATACTGGGGCATAGAACCTTCACAAGACCAACGGCCTCTCCTCACATTGATGGTCGACTAGGCGATTCTCTGCTACATATGCAGCTAGAGACATGAGTCCCACCATGTGATTTTTTTTTGATTAATGATTTAGTCCCAGGGAGCTTTGGGAGTACTGGTTAGTTCATATTGTTCCTCCTCCTATAGGGCTGCAAACCCTTTCAGCTCCTTGGGTCCTTTCTCTAGCTCCTTCATTGGGGACCCTGTGCTCTGTCCAATGGAGCCTCTCAGGAGACATGCTCCTGTCAAAAAATCGTTTTGGCATCTGCAATACTGTCTGGGTTTGGTGGTTGTCTATGGGATGGATCTCCAGGTGGGGCAGTCTCTGGATGGTCATTCCTTCGATCTCTGCTTCGAACGTTGTCAACACCCTTCACAATAGTAACAAATAATATAAAATACCTTGGTGTGACTCTAAGGAAGTGAAAGATCTGTATGATAAGAACTTCAAGTCACTAAAGAAATAAGTTGGAGGAGATCTCAGAAGATGGAAAGATCTCCCATGCTCATGGATTGGCAGGATTAATATAGTAAAAATGGCTATCTTGCCGAAAGCAATCTACAGATTCAATGCAATCCCCATCAAAATTCCAACTCAGTTCTTCACATAGTTAGAAAGGACAATTTGCAAATTCATCTGGAATAACAAAAAACCTAGGATAGCAAAAACTATTTTCAACAATAAAAGAACCTCTGGTGGAATCACCATCCCTGACATTTACTTTTTTTTTTTTTAATGCAGTGCTCTTATGAAAACTACATCTGTGAACTAACAGAATGTCTGCCTATGCATGGGCTTGTGCCCCATATATCATTCGTCTTGCCATGATCACAAACATCAGAAGCAACTGCCATATGGTGGTTATGAATGACACTTTGCATGCTCACTCATAGCATCTTTGGGGTAGCAACAAATTTCAGGTCTTCTCAGAGGCTCTGTATACTCTGAAACTACGCAGGCAAAGCAGGTCCTGTTTTTTGCTTGTTTGTTTGTTTGTTTTTGAGGTTTTTTTTTTTTTTTTTTTTGAGACAGGGTTTCTCTGTATAGCTCTGGCTGTCCTGGAACTCACTTTGTAGACCAGGCTGACCTTGAACTCAGAAATCTGCCTGCCTCAGCCTCCCGAGTGCTGGGATTAAAGGCATGTGCCACCACGCCCAGCTCGCAGGTCCTATTTTATCTCAGGACCATGTTTCATAGATCCAAGAGTCAATGGAACAAAAGGTAGGGAGCATTCCTAGTACTAGTGGCCTGATAGAAAGGCCTGTGTTTTCTTATCTCCCCTTATGTTCCCCTTGAGGAATCATCATATGTCTGTGGAAGCCCGAGAGTCCCAGACTACTGTTCAGTCCCTTTGAGTTCTCCATTCCTCCTACTCAAATGGCAAAGAAGAGTGTCAATATATTAGTAAGGGTGGCTTGTTCCAATTATCAAGGGAAGATATGTGAATATCGCATAGGGCAGCTCATTACTGCTATGTCTGATGGCTAACTTTAACGGCAAATACAATCCCTTAGTCCTACAGGATTGCAAATGCTCTCTTTAAGGGAAGAAGATCTGTGTCATACTACAAGATAAACCATAACTTACTTGATGAAGGAATGCATACTGAGTTGTAGAAGAGGTGCAGGTATAATGCCCAAAGCTAATTATGTAGGTAGTCATGAGTCTTCCTCACTTATACACTTTTATACATGTAGATGTGACATAATTGATTTCTTCTAATTTTACTTCCTTATGATTATTCATAATATGTAATGAGTTTATACAATATTATTTAAGTATTATTAATTTCATAGCACACCATTTAAGTACTGTTAATTTTTAGTATTTGAGTTGTCGGATAGTACAGAATCACCACTTAAGGATATTATCGCCTTTTCTGGAGAATGATTTAGTATGCTTTTCAAATGAAAGTGGAATATTTTAGTCAGTCACACAGGAATTCACAGGGTATCTGGGAGGAATTAGATCTAGAAAATCAGCACCCAGAGGCAAAACCCACACATGCTCCAATTTCTTATATTAAAAAACATAGGATCTGCATTCTCCAAGCACACATTCACCTATGTGTTAAATATTCTGTATATTAATTATGTAATGAATATCATGTCAATGCTATGTGAATAATTGTCAATGAATTATTATTAGTAAACAATTGCAAGAAAAGGTGTGTGCATATTTAGCAATGAAACAATTATTTTCTTAAATAACTTCTATCCATAATTGGTTGAGTTTTCAGATATGGAGCAAGAAGGAATTCGAGGGCCAATCATTTAACGTTAGTCAGGATCATATTATTATTATCACCCTTCGTTGAAGGATAGGTATCAACTCAAGATTTCCTTCTGGGTTAAAAGTGGTAAGTTGAACATCTGGGGATTTGTTGTTGTTGTTCGGTTTGCTTTGGTTTCTAAGTGTTGAGGACCAAATCCAAGGCCTTGTGCATTCTGGGTAAATGTTTTATAGAATGGTTCGATCCCATGCCCAAAGGGCAGACTTCTAGCTCTAAACTTCATGTGTCATTTCACTGGACCGGTATTCTGGCTAAACAATATTTCTGGATGTGTCTCTGATGGTATTTATGGAAAAGATTAACATTTAAATCAGTAGGCTGAGTGGAGCAGATTGCCCTCCCCAATGTGGGTGGGCATGATCCAATCTGTTGAGTGCCTGAATTGAATAAAACAGTGGAGAAAGAGTAGCTGGTTGGGTCTTCTCACTGAATGTTTGAGCTGCCATGAGTCTTCTCATGGCCCTTGACTTGAACTTGTATTACCTGCACTTATGACTAGTTCTGAGGCCTCGGGCTGGAATGAAACTATAGTTCCATTCTTCAGTGGTTAGGCCTTCAGAGGTAGACGAGAACTTAAACTGACTTTTCAGGCCTTCTGACTCACAGTGGAAATATACCACCACCTCCAGCATGCAAATACCAGACTGCGAATTCTGAGCCCCCATAGTTCCATGAGCCAATATCCTAAAATAAACCTCTTTGTGTGTGTCGTCTGTCTGTCTCTTTCACGCTCTGTCTCTTCATCTATTTGTGTGTGTGTGTGTTCTGTTGTTAGTGTTTCCCTGGACGTGGTTGACTGTTGCAGCCTTCTCTAACAAGTGAAGAAACTGTGGTACATACAAAAGAATAGTAGCCGGGTGGTGGTGGTGCACGCCTTTAATCCCAGCACTTGGGAGGCAGAGGCAGGCAGATTTCTGAGTTCGAGGCCAGCCTGGTCTACAGAGTGAGTTCCAGGACAGCCAGGGCTATACAGAGAAACTGTGTCTTGAAAAAAAAAAAAAAAAAAAAGAATAACATACTAAAAGGAAATGAGTTAGCAAGTGTCTTACTTTGCTTCTCTGTTGCTGTGAGAAAATACTCACCAATGTAGAAGAGGCAGGGTTCCTTCACAATGTTTCCAAGTCCCAGTCCAGATAGAAGATGCAGCAAAAGCCATGGAGGAATGCTACTCACTGACTTGCTCAGCCTACTTTCTTAGAGGACCAGGACCACCTTTCTAGTTGTGGCTCCTCCTACAGTCGTATGGTCTAGTCTACACCAATCATTAATAGAGATACAGTCCTCACAGTGCCTAAAGCCCAGTGTGATGGAGGCATTTCCTGAACCGAGGTTCCCTCTTTCCGGGCAACTTCACTTTGTGTTACAGTGACAAGAACCTAGGCAGCATATCAAGTCACGAAGAGATAGAAAGTGACTTTTAGCATATATTAGTCCATGAAAGGAGCTTCCCGGAAAACTGAACTGACCAAACAAAAGATCTTCAGGCTGCAGAATAGCCCTGTGTGGTACCCTAAGAGAAGACACAGAGCACAACATATTTACATATGTTGCATTCATAATGTCTGGTATTTATGATGAACTCCAGTGTGACTCGTGGGTATTATGTGACAATGTCACTGTGTGGACTCAGACTCCCCCAGCTGAAGTACATGGGCTGTCTAGTGCTGAGGGACATCTGTGCATGCGCATAAGGAGCCAGAGAAAGTCTGTGCCTTCTGCTGTGGGATAATACAAATTTTACTTTTTATAATACGTGCTAGGTTTTCTGGAACTCGGAGTGGAAGTACCCTTAGACTTTGAAAATGGTAAAGTAATGTTCAAATCACATCTTCTGTCACTGGTCACTTTCAGTCGATGATGTAATGGCAAAATAAATTTGATAACACTGAGCCAACCATTTAGTTGTAGAAAACAATGAAAATATTCATCTAAGCAAAAGTAGCTTAAGAAAGAATTAGATGGAGTTTTCTATCAATATTAATCTCACTGAACCCACAATAGAGAATAATATAAATCTATCATTTGATAATATTTAAATGTTAAAACTTTTATTTTTTTGGCAGTGGAAATTAGAAAGTTTCAAGTAACATATTGTAATCAAATTTAACTCCTAAGGATTTCAACATTTAAATTGATTCGTAAGTAAAGATATTTTCAAGCAGACTGTAAGTTCCTGAGAGTCATCATAAGTTCATCGGTAGCGATCCTCCAGTCTGGCTGATTATTCACTTATTTTTCTATTTTATTTACATGGGTATGTGTCACAGTGTGTGTATGAAGGTCTGTGAACATATAGTGAGAGTCAGTTTCCCTTCCACTGGGTAGGCCTAGGGTTTAAACTCAGACTGCCAGTCATGATGAAAAGGACCTTTCCCCTCTGAAGCCTCTCACCAGCCCCCACTTGTGATGCATTGTACAAATAAGAAGAATGTCATTACTCATCACTTGTGATATCTTACACCTGTTATTTTTAATAAGAACTGCTGGTGATTGCTATTGATAGAAGTGTATGTTTTCTCTTTATTCACAGTGTTCCTTACCACAGTGAATCTTTCCACTGAATATTATTGTTACTAGCATTTGCAGGTAACTCTACTTTCAAAACCTTCTTTGCTAGGCTCTGCATCTTAATCCTCTTGTTGTCCTTAGCACCGAACAGCTTGAGAGACAGAAACTCGCATGCAGATCCATTATTAAAAGAGGGGGGTTGGATTTGCCCACATTCTTTTCTGCCTCAGTACTTTTTTTTTCTTTCCTCGTCTCTCCTACCATTGGATGGTGTTATAGAATTGTGTATGGTAAGTTTATTCATATCCCTGCAATATGGCTGGGATGCCAGCTATGTTCGTCATGTGTAGGAAACAGAGATCCAAAGACAGAAGGCATGTTTTAAAGTAGGATTTACACCAAGAGGTTCAGTAAATATTTAAAATGTAGGAAGGACACTTGTGACAAAAATGTAAATGAACAGTTGTGCCACTCAGGTCCTGAACTGCACTGCTAATGAAATTAAAACACAAGTATTCTCCCCCCAATACTGAGGCAAATCAGAAATATAAGTGAAATTTTAGTATTAGTCATAAAATCACCTATGAACATTAAGTATCATAGCAATAAGTAATAGTTATGAGAGAAACTGAGGCAGATAAAGTAAGAAAACATAATGAAATAGAAAACATAAGCTATGTTTCAAAGTTTTGAGTGAATATGAGAGCTTCATTCCCAACTTCTTGGGAATGTGTAAGTGTGTGTAGTGTGTGTGCTGTAGAACCATGAAGCAGAACAATAGCCAAGCCACTGAAATTGAAACACACAAAGAAATGAAGCCAGAGAATGGTGTGAATCATTTAATCAGATAGGATTCAAGTCTATCCCCAGATCAGTTGACTTTTATTCTTCATTTCAGTTAGTAACATGTCCATTGGCTTATCACGAAGGTTAGGCATGCACCTTGAGATGGTCACAAAAGGTACACGATACAGGGGGGTTATAGTTAGGCTATATAGTATATTCAGAATCCCAGGGGAACTATTAGATTCTGGAAATATTGATTAAGCAAGATGGAAAACTCTTATACAGTTTCAACTACAGCAGTGATAAGACAAATGCACGCTTCGTTAGCCACAAAGCTCACAAAAAAAAGTAATTGGTTGAAGAATATCTCTTTTATGCAAAATAGACATTTAAGGATATAATTTGATAATATTCTACTATATACTGACATTTTCCTTAATCATTTAATAAAAAAATATTCTCATTGACAGAATTTATAGTTTTTAATATTTATAATTGAGGTAACAAGGACAAAAGACTTAAAACTATGAACACTGTTGATGACTTTCTTCTAGATAGTAACAGCCTTCCAGAACTAAATGAACACGTGACCAAGAAATGATTAGATTTCTATGTAGACTCTAGAAGTTTACAACACAGTCGACACGCTGATCTATAAGCGGTTCGCAAGAAAATGAGGCAATCAGTGTTTGGAGATCCAACACGTAATGTACAAATTAGAGAAAAGAAAACAGACCTATACTACATCGGATTCACTGCCCTCTGTAATTCACTCCAAAACCACCGTGAGCCTGAGAGGAGCCATTCAGAGCCTTGCGGGCATTCCTTGAAGCCCCACTGACGCTGACCATGAATGTGGCTCTCTATGAGATGGTGAGAGGGGGCGGGTCCATGCACACGGTTGGTATTTACAGTTGTTCCGTGGACTCAGGTCTGTCGACAAGCAGAATATTCCCATGGCGAGCACCATCTCAGTTCCAGCCACCTTCTCTTTTATAAGCTTTAAATGCCTCATAAGATGCGGGACCTCTTCTGGAAACAAACCGGTCACATCGGGTTACTTTCGGTAGCAGAAGTTTTCCGGTACAATCCTTGGAATGGCTAAATCTCAATGTCCTTTTTTCAGCGGTCAAAAATCCATGATAAATTCTGTACAACACTGCAGTCAATAACAGCAGCACCAGACAGCATGTTAATTCCTTACTGTAAATCTCTGAGTACTCACAGCATTCTACGAATGGTGTTACCAAAAGAATCGCGGTGTCTCTAAATCTTGAGTATTTACGTCTGGGTAAATGCATTGCTGTACAAGATCTCTTGACATGCAGCTCATGCTCTAGGGCTTGGGAATGGAGACTAACACACGTCTCTATCCAATAACACAAGTGACAATTGCCTTTCTATCAAAAATAAACATGAGAATCAGGAATTCATCAACACGCTTAAGGATCAATTCATTGAAAGTTAAAGTCTAGGCTGAGATTATATTATGGCATTTTCCTTCCCTCGCATACCCAAAATATCAGATACACTATTGCTACAGCATTTGGTAGGGATGTGTAAACAGACTATCTTCTCTCCAGATTGAAAATAAATAAATAAATAAATAAAAAAGACTCCCTAGGGGTGGTTCCTGGAACGTACTGGTGAATGCTGATTGCTAGGCAGTAGAAACCAGCACTGCCGTAGGGAACAGAGAACTATGGTGAATTGCTGCTTCGGTCCTGCTCATGGAAAAAAATATTCACAGTGCCTATTAATCTAGGTAGTCTACACAGCATCATTAGTTTTGCATACAAGAAGACATGGGCAGGAGGTAGGGAGTTCAAAGAGACAATCAGGGCATGTCTACCCTCTACAGAGACAGATAGCATATAGAGTTAAGACAGGGAGCTAAGACAGACAGATGGAGACAACACACGGGACGAAGCACCTGATTAAACACAGCCTGAAAATTCTGGTTAGTCCTTTGATGCTAATCTTAAGGCTAGTCAAAAAAGCCTCCGGTGAACACCAGTAACTTTTAATGTTCACACAAAATAATAAATAAAAAATAAAGAGGCACGAAAAAAAAAAAGACAAAAGCTTTGGGTAATATTTGGCCCTCTACCTCTAAAAATAATGACAAATTCTAGGACTTAAAGGGGGGAAATGGCTCTAGTACCAAGCAGCGATTCTTGGCTAAACAATGCAAGCCTGGTTAGCTGTTACCTTTCTTTCATGTTTTGTGCCTTCCCCAAGTCATTAAGTAAGAGATCTGGCCTCGGCTTGCGTGTAACCAGTAATGACAACCTCTTTGCAGTTATCTGTGTGTACAAACAACCAAAAACATTCAGAACACCAATACAGCATTTGTTTGTTTGTTTTTTATATAAAAAAAAGAAAGAAAAAGAGATCAGTCAAAATATTAAGGTATTTAAAGTAAATACTTCTATCAAAGAAGGGGCAGGGGATAGCAAGGAGAAAGGCACCCCTCCCTGCCCCACAATTCATCATGCAGAACAGGCTCCCAGCGATTTCACATTTGCAGGATGGTTTGAAGCAAGTACATGTGTCCCGAGCCATCCAGTCCCAGGACCCTACAACATTGTATTCAGGTGATGCAGACAAGATGGTCCATGCCAATGAACTGACCAAAGTCATGTTCTATGTGATCTAGATAGGATCCCAGACATCTTCAGAATGGTTTGGAGTCACAAGAAATGAAGGTCCAGAAAGGTGGCTGGCATTTAGAAGCACACTATTAAAGTATATCTCCCTGAAGATATGGCTTATGCATTAGTGCACTGGCCGATATCTGACACTATTGGTCACTGTATTGCGAAAGGAAACTGGGACAATTTGTCTTGAGTAGTAGCACTACTTTAGATCATCTTTAAAGCCAGGATAAGATGTTTTAGCTACTCGAGTAGCATTTCTGACTTCAAATAGTAATATCATGCAGGAGCTACACTGTTATTAATGGAGCCTGGAGAAACGCTACAGTTAATTGTTTCCATTACAGGGTAAACAGTAGTTGGTGGTATTGATAAAATTTAGCCGATTGATGCAGTTTGGTTTACAAGATAGATGGGATGGGAGACCGAGAGCGCCTCAGAGGACACGGAGAGTTGTAGGGGGACGTTACTGGAGAGAGTCTCAGAGCATTGCCTGCCAAGCCCGCTATGTTGTTTAAGCTTCGGGATTTTTCATATCCTTTTATGAAAAAATGCATAGACATCAGTTGAGTTCAACCAGAAAATAGAAAGAGACAAACAGTACAGTGCAGGGTAACCCCAAGTGCTATTTTTCAGCTAAAACCATTTGTAAAGAAATCAATATTGACACAATTCATACATCTAAAAACTGAAGCTCACTTTATTTCGTATTCTGAAAAAAATTAAACCAGCTATCCCAAATTATAGCTATAATATTTCAAAATATATTTATGCTTGATTATAAATAGTAGTGATGTCATTTTGACATAGAGGCTATAAGAACTTTTAAACATTAGGCAAAATAAAAACAAACAAAAAAAACCAAACAAAACCCTTAAATATTTTTATAGACTCAACACTTTTAAATTTCAGGACATGTTTCTAAAAATTAAAAATATATGAGATATATTCCTTTTCATTTTAGTATAGTTAACTGACAAAGCATGCTTAACCTGAGGTGCACACTTACTCCCAACACATGTATTTTTTAAGGTTTACTGGTTTAAAAAGAGTGATTCATATAATAATGGCATTTGGTGCCATTATCCAGGTGATACAGGATGGAAAGTGCATTGTTGATCCCTTAGGTAGTAAAAAAAAAATAAATTAATTAAATAAAAAGGAAGCAAATGAAATGTAAACTGAGTCATAATTTTAGTGAAATAGATCTGAATTTGATGTAAGCAGATGACTTCATCTCTGAGGCAAATTCTGTTTTAACCAAAAATTCTCGACCTAGTCTATTGTTGGGGATAGCCATGTACTTAGACCTTAAACAGCTTCTCAGGAACATGAGCTGGCTTGCTTTCCCTAATCACTTCAGCCAGGAACCCCATCCTGTGACCTCTGGAGGCAGTCATGTATTGTAGCATTTTCAGCAGAATGTTAGAGGCAGTAGAATGAGCTGGGGGTGCTTCTCATACAAAATGTGACGTGACGTGGAGAGCAAGACACGAGAATGAAAATGGAATCCTATCACACAGCTTTGGAAATAAACGATTTTGGTAGTTCCACTGAACAGTTAGAGGGTGGGAAATGAACTTCCTGTTGGACACCCAAAATTGAGTAAGTGCGCACAATTCCAATGAGCTTCTGGTCTTGTGTCTCCTTTAGTCTGTGCAGTACTCTCCATGGGCTCTAGTGTGCTTGCTGATTGTGGGATGAAGAGAAAAGAAAGTCCTTTGTAACCGCCTCTACTTTTTATTGGGACCGAAGTAATTTTTATATTTATCTGACATAGGAGAGGCCAAGACAGTTATACATAAAGACAGACTCCATAGCAACTTTAGAACAGGCTAAAACTGGGAGAAACAGGACAGAAGAGTAAGGACCCCCTGCCCACATGCACACACATTAACTTCCAGTAGACTTAGTGCCTTCTAAATAATTTTGTAAATAGACATTTCACCATCTATTAATTATAATTGGGGTTTGGGGGATGGATTTTATGTTGGATAAAGATTTACCTGCCTCTGTTCAGTTAGTGTCCTTTATTATAAAACACGGGAGAGGGTAGGCTTTCATTCCATTCTGATAGATGATGAGATGGTTAATGGAAGGATGCCTTCATTTATTTTAATTGGAAGTAATTTCTCCTTACATGGAAACCATGTACATGGTCACTCCATTCTCTCTGCTCTTCTGTAAGTTGGCTGAAAGTATAACTTTTGAAAATTACAGAGAAAATGATTTTCCTACACAGTTGAAGTTGATATTGTGACCTAAAAAATGTAAACTAGATTAGCAAACACTAACAGATGCCAGTTTCTGGTATGTGAATGAATTCCAGAGGTAATTTACAGCCTGAGTTCCTTATACAATTCTGAGACATGTAATGATCTGTTAGATAATTTTATTTTAATCACCCAGTGATAGATGAATCCTGATTGCTATTCTAAATTGTTAATTGTTCTTCTAAATTATAGATTTTTTTCAAGTAGTTGTTTCTTATCTTGTTTACAGATCTTTTTAATTTTAATATCAGTAATTTAATATCATTTGAAGAAGCACTCCTCATTTAGCAGCAACTATTTAATTAGTAAAATTATATGTTCTTTATATATTTTAGTTTTACCTATTCCAAATATTTCTAATTAGAAATTATCATACTTTATTTTTTTTGCTTAATAAAGTTTTTCCAGGAGTGGCTGGAAATATCAATGAAGATTTAAATATAAAATGTTCGTTATTCATGAACATAAACAATAGTAAGCCTTCTTAGAACCATGTTCCAAATAATGAACATGCATTTTATTCAGCTTCTAGGGGCATATGCTTATTTGGGAGAATATCAATGCTGCTGCACATGTAGTGTGCGTGTGTTTTATTTTGATGGCATGCTTCTCAAAAGCACTTGTGAGGAAACACAAAAGTAATCTTGGGAGATTACTTTTTAAATGAATCCTTGTGTCCTCTTAATGCATTATGAAATATTATTATGAAATATTCATAATTGTAAGCAAAACAACAAAATAGGAATGCAGTAATATTTTAAAATCATACAGAGAGAATGTTTAGAACATTTAAGTAGAATTAGTAGAAATCAACTTGAAAATTGAACTAAGATCCTCTTGGAAGCAAATGTTTGGATAAATTAAAGAACTCTGTACATTATATAAAGGAAAGGGAAAAGGCAACGGGGAGTTTCTCGTATATGTAACAATAGAAGACAAAAGCCAAAATGGTGAAGTGTATCCAGAAATGATGCCCACATAGAGAGAACATGCAGTTATGGAAGACATAATCAAGAACATGGAAGAGTTGTGGAGGTAAGAAATGATGAAAAATAAAAAGCACGTGGGAGATGCTCAATTTTCAAAAGAAAGCCTCATTAAAAAGTCTACTTTGCATTTATAAAATATAGTTGCATGCATCTTTCCAGGCAGAACAGCACCTTGTTAGCTCCTTTGTTCATAAAGCTCTGCAATTTTAGAGTAAAACTTTTATTGACATTACTGTCTTACACTGTCCAAAGTTTTTCTCAGACATTTTTAACAGTATTATTTGACATGGAGAAAAATGTGCATCAAGATCTTTAAACTCATTACGTTTTTATAAGCACTGCATATAATACTTTGGAGGAAGATGCATAAAAATGAATGTCTATTTAATCACATATACTAATAAGTGTGTGTACACCTATATACATGTATTCGTATACAGACCAATTCTGTTACGATATTTATGTACAAAAAGGGTTTTGAACTACCTAATATATGCACAGATATTTAGCCAAAAATACTATACTATTTTAGCTATTCTCACAAAACACTTAAACTTTCTAGCACATATGTAGATTTTAAAAATAGTAAACAAAGCCTTTCAGAGGACAGAAATACATTTTAGCTCAAGGAACTCAGGTAAATCATGGAAGTGACTGGAATGAAGAATCATTTGAGCTATTTAGTGCTCAGCAAAAAATACAAATAAACAAATAAACAAAATGAAGAGGTTTCTGTCTGCTTCTGTGCCACAAAGACACTGAACCCGAAAACAAGTAAAATATTCGGAAGAAATGAAAGGGAACTGGGGATGAGTTAGGAGATACTTTTTAAGGAGGACATCACATCATAAGACAAACATTTTAAGTTTAAAACGTTAAAGGTATTGGGAAGCCATTTTACATAACAAATACTGACATTGTTTATAGATTACAGTGAAACAAAAGATCAAAGTTTCTGTTCAGAGTAGAAAATTATAGTAAAAAAAAAAAAATCATCATAGATCCTTACCTGTCCTGACACAGTCTTTAACAATGGCCCTTTTCAAGCCACATTTAATTTCATCAACAAATATTTATTATCTCCTACATTAGATACTGTTTACTGTCTGCTGAAAAAATATTAATGGATTTTAAATTATTTCACTGGGCCTAAGGGAAAAATTATGTATTTTAAATCACATATATGACCTTTCAAGTGATTAAAAAGAATGCACATGACAGAGCAGAGTATGTTGTTCTTTGAGAAAGTCAGGGAAGTTGTTGGTATCAACTGCCAGGGCATTGGGAAAGTGACTTAAAGACTATTTAGTTCTTTCACTTGGAAGAGAAAAAAAAAAGCCTTATCAATTATTTAATGGCCATCAATTACTTAAAAAACACAATCACCGAGCCATGCAGTGAGTATTGTTTTAATAAAAACAGATAGCTTTTAAAGAGTGCTAAAAGCATCCCACTAAAATAACTAAGGGCTGACTTAATGTTGACTGACTTAAGGATGTTTGCACGTTCTGTTAAAACTCTGCCTACAGACAGAAGGTAAATAAAAAGATGGGGAAAAAGTATGCAGAATAAAGAGTAATGCATTTTATAAATAACAATAATGTAGCCTATGGTGGTGGGTATTGAAAAGTGACTATAATGAGAAGACATGATGGAGAGAATTCAAGAGCGCCACATGCTGCGCTCCCTGGAAAATTATGACCGAGCATTTTGCATCACTCTTACTTAACAGCTAAGTCACTTACTAAGATTTGATTAAATGCATGCGTACCTTTCCTGATTCCTCCATCAGAAGCGCACGTGTAATCACCTGTCGTCAACAGGAAACACGTTTCCCCTCTTCTGTTTTTGTCTCTGGTACTAGAGCGTCTGATAGGGAGCCTTTCTGGAGGTGATAATGGCGGCTCACTTCCTGTACTGTCGTCACCTGATAACACTGGTCACAGGACCACGCCCATTGACAGACAGTGATGGATGAGGAAATGAGACAGGACAGAGAGTTTACAACAGATGCCCGTAGTCCAGTCACTCAATATACACAACACAGTAATCACATCACAGTATTCGCCACAATAAAGAAAAAAATTATGTGAAGTAAGATGGTGTGTTTTAAGAGATGTTCCTTATGAAATTTTGAGTCACTCATTCATTTTTGGAATCAATCTAATGGGTAGTTAGCTTTCTCACAGGTGTTGCGAACTCAAAATAAATGTGATAATTAATTAGACAAAATCTACTATGTAATTTCTTAAGTGTTATTCAGTTACTAGGAGTGGAAACAGTTAAAAATAAGAGTACATTTAATAAAACTCTGTTAAGTAGTCCTGGTTTTGCAACTCTTAAAGAGTTCATTTTTTCCACTAAAAAAATCTTAATCAAACTAATCCTAAACCACAAGAAGAACCATTCCACTTTGAAGACTCAAATTGATCTGGAGCAAAGCATATAGAAGCTCTCCATGTCCTTGAGAGTAGTGTTTATTCTGCTGCTCGCCAAGGGCTCTGTATACCTCCATCACCCTCCACACTAGCTTGGCATTACAAGGTTGACCAGAGCGTGTCCTCTTTGTCCATGCCTTTCTTAAGGACTCTGCTGAAGAACACTAAGAACAATGTAATGAGTAACAATCCGAGCTAAACTCCTCCTTTCAGACAAATATTCTTAACTGCTGTCAGATACATTGTTGATGGAACTTGCAGGTGAGTTTCCAAATGCATAGAAGATGAACAGTGGTTCATCTCCAGCCAGACTTCGCTGAGTTTTTCTGATTGCTTCATAAAATTTTTGAGAAGGTGAAGGGGGGAATCTTGTTTCTAAATAGGTCATGAGAACATCAGCGGTCTATTTTTTCATATATTGGGATGTGAAGTGAATATATAAATGCATTTAAGAATAAAAGAGAAATAGATAAGTAAAACAGATATATACCCTTTACATTTCAAAATAAGCTATTTAAATAAATACTTTGTTCATCTAAAAAATATTATATTTGATTCAGACATAATTAACAAGCAGGGACTCCCTCTGCCTTGACTTGGACTTGGACTTGACCCTAAAGTTGGAACTAATCAGCGATAGGTTACACCTAGCGTACAGGGAGCAGGAATCCAGCAAATGTCAAGTATTAAAATGTTCACTACTCGGTTCTAGAACGGAGAAGAGGCCAAGCACAGTGCAATAAAAAATGATTTCAGGAAAGAAATGCAATTTTGTCACTGGTTAATCATGGAAAATCTCCTGTGCCCTTAACAATGGAGGGTGTTTATTTTCTCTTATTACATGTAACTTTGTATCATGTAAAGTGTTAGGTTGCATTACCCTACTTAATTCTAAACCAATGAAAACTTTGTTCACTAGAATAACACTAGTAATGAGCTTTCTTATTGCAAGGTCTGTCTTCCACATCACCTCATTAGCGCCTATGCCTTTGAGGTGCAAGCATCCGTTCTCCCTCAGTAACTGCTTCTCGTGAACGAGGTCGAGATGCAGAGTGCCGTGTGGCAGAGGTGAAACTGAGGCAAACACACCAAGCCAAATGATATGAAGGTGAACATTTTGAGAACGAAAAATGGAACACGGTCAAGATCATCATCACGTCATGCCGAGAAACAAGGAAACATTGGCACAGAGGCAACAAATGGGCGAAAGAAAAATATTTGCATCATCAGCAAAGGTCATTCCCACCGGTGTCAGAAAACCCCACAGACCTGCTCTGCAGATCCATACGCAGACTGCTACAGTCTTGTTATACAGACAAGCCTCAACAAACACACATTTTATGAGATAAAGCTGTAAATGCATGGATATTTACAGAAAACGAGAGCAGCTACCATTTGCCTATATGAGGCAGTGGTCTATAAAGTATTTTTTAATGGTCCACATTTGCAATCGCACCTTACCTGATCTGTGATGCTCCAGAAGCCGGTTTTCTTTGCCCAGACATGTGTCACTCTGGGTACTGTTGCAAGCCATGTTCAATTCTGTCTTGCAAAATGTAGGTGAGCTTGCCAGAGGGGCAGGAGGGATATGCTTCTTTCTTTTTCTTGGAAGTTTCTGCTTCGCCATTGCCAAGGAGTAGTACATTCCGAAATTGTTGACAATGACAGGCACAGGCATGGCTATTGTCAGCACTCCGGCCAGTGCACACAAGGCCCCCACCAGCATCCCTGACCATGTTTGGGGGTACATATCCCCATAGCCTAAGGTAGTCATGGTCACCACGGCCCACCAGAAACCAATGGGGATGTTTTTGAACTGCGTGTGCTCACTAGCTGAAGGGTCATTGGGCTGAGCCCCTACTCTCTCAGCGTAGTAGATCATCGTAGCGAATATCAAAACTCCCAGCGCCAGGAAGATGATCAGCAACAAAAATTCATTGGTGCTCGCCCGAAGAGTATGTCCGAGCACCCTCAGACCTACGAAATGGCGGGTGAGCTTGAAGATTCTCAGGATCCTCACGAACCTAACCACCCTGAGAAAGCCGAGCACATCTTTGGCCGCTTTGGAGGACAGCCCGCTGAGTCCCACCTCTAGGTAGAAGGGGAGGATGGCCACAAAGTCAATGATGTTCAAGAGATTTTTGATGAATTCAAGTTTATTGGGTGAGAAAACAATACGGACTAAAAATTCAAACGTAAACCACACCACACACACTCCTTCCACGTATGTCAGGGCAGGATCGGTTTCGATTTCGTACTGGAGGACCGGGCTGGTGCCATTGATGACGGGCTCCGTCTTGTTTTTAACAATATTGAAAGCTTCGTGTGTCTCCAGGCAAAAGGTTGTGATGGAAACCAAAATGAAGAACAAAGAAGCAAAAGCAATAAACTGCAGAAAGAAAGAAACAGAAACACAGAGTGACCTGAACCGTCTCATATTTACTTCTGAATCTGAAAGACACTGGTCGCTGTCAAACAAAAGGACAATGGAGTATTTGGGGATACCACTTCAGACGATTCTCAAATGCAAGGAGAGACATGCACGCCAAGATATGCAGGCTGGACATATAAGGTTCTCTGCACACATATACACAAAGCTTTACTCTGTAATATGTAAAAAAAGGAAAAACTTTGAAGAAACCATAACAAATTATTCCAGAACAATTTTTAATGCCAACAGTCTGAAAAGGGAAAACAACATTTTTGACAATAAACTCCAATTCTGACAATTGCTTATGCCCTAGAAACTAAAACAATGTTTATAAGTGCACATATATGGCAGATTATGCCAGTGTAAATTTAGGAGCCAATCAAATGTAACCATCAGTTTTGACTTGTGAATAACATGTTTGGAGGTATCATGAGATATGAACATAAAATGAAAACCTGAAGTGTCCAATGGTACCTGAAGGTAGAGAGACTGCCCAATATAGGAAATCTGGTTTGGGCACAAACCCAAGCAACCCAAACTAAAGGAGAGAAACCGAGTTAGTGAGGAAAATTCAAACACCATTATCTCCCCATGTTTAAGAAAAAGAACTGGAAGATGCTGAAGTAATAAATTATAAAGCTGTTTTTTTTCAAAGCTAAGAATTCCATTTATTTATTCAACAATATTTAAACACACATGCACCTACAAATATAGATAAATCCTAAGAATTCCCAGTTATACAGTTCTGGCTAGAACCACACACTACTGAATTGACTTCATGTCAGTCTGCATAACAACACTAATACTATCTGCATCTTACACTTCTGGAATATCAGGCTGGGAGCATTTCCATTCCTTCTTTATAGACCATAACCTGACAAATTCAGTCAAGGCTTCCCCTAAAGTTATCAAATTCCAAGATGGAGAATACAAATGGTTGAAGCCCCTTCCCTTAGCCTGGGGTCACACACATCTTAATACTACAGATCTGAATATTTGTGTTCAGGTGTTCAAATGAAGGGCACCTCTGTCGTTCATGGCTTCACAGGAGACATTGCTGAGTGGCCCCAAGATCTCTAGTATTCTCTTGCAAATGTCTCAGAAGCCACACTTGCAGAGTGAGCAGGCTCCCCCTTTCATAGATAAACAATGGAATTACTAGGAGAAATAAACCGCATCAAGCAGGAGTGGCTTAGTTGGAAACAATGGGGCTATTTCCAATATCCAAACTGTCCCCTGGTATCTATTTTTCAGGCATGGCTGCCACTGAGAGGTCTGAGCCAGATCTCAAGAATGTGAGCTCATCACAAAAGGACTGATTACCATTGTGGCTATCTGCCTTAGACAACCACCCCAAATTAAGGACTTACCCAAGTAGTGTGAGCAAGGCCAGCATAAGCATTTAGAGAGTGTCACCTCTACAATTTTGACCTGTGTCCCAGACACATCTTCCAAATACTCTTGGTTTAGCCATTTATAATCCAACTGTTGGATTTTTGGTTTTTTTCAGGACCATTTGAGACACTAACTGTCTCCATTTTGCTCTTTCATTTGACGTACAGATGAACACACAGTTCTGTTCAGTCAGTTGAGGTAAGACTTAACATTGATACAACTTTGTGTACACTAAAAGGTGGTGTGCTGTAGTTACCTGTGATCGGTAACTGATTTGGAACTGCAACCTAATTTTATCTCATGATTTGAAAGCTATATTTGTTTCTCTTTAAATGTGAAAACTTTTATCATTAGAGCTCTGCACATATGGCCCTACCCTTCTTCCCACCCACAGTCCCCACAAGGCCACTCTGTCTCCAGCATTTCGGATTGGGCATAATATTTTAGCATGATAAAAACCGATGGTCAGCAGTTAAGCTGTAGTTTGATGTTCTGTTTAAAATGATTTTCAGCAATCACTTCTTTCAGTTGACTCAGCAGTCTAAAATGGCACCGTATGTAACAGCTTCCTCTTTCAGACAGTCCTAGCATGCCTGTGACAACCAAAGAACAAAAACAATACTGTAATATGCACTAACATTTGTCAAAGAAAAATACAAAAACAAAACCTGGAACTTTTATGACTGGACCTTTCTCTATTACACAGAATGCATGCACACAGCACATTAGATGCTTCTCTTTGCCAGGATTCAGGTCAAGCTTTTAATTTAATAGCAGTTAATGAAACATAATCCACTGAGATATTACAGTGTGTGGAGGATGCAGATGTAAGATTCATTCATCGCATAAAAGGTCTATAATTATACTTGTCACAACTTCAGTAAAGAAATAATATATGACATTTTGAAAGGAAAAAAAATGCAGACGATATTTGGGATGAAGGGTCATCGAGACCTTTGTCCACAGACTGAAATAAGGGGTGAGCAGAAGTCAACTGCATAGAAAGGGAAGAGTTTTAAAAGCATATATCAACAAGCTTTGAAGGAACCCTTCTGTGGCTCTTTTTGTTTTGAGAAAGGGTATCACCTAGCTCAGGCTAGCCTTGAATTCTCTTTGTAGGTGAGGATGAATGCAAACCCCAGGGTCTCCAGCCTCCATCCCATAAATGCTGGGATTAGGAGCCTGCATCACCAAGCCTGGTGTAGTTTTTCCAGATCTGCCTGTAGTGCACAGATTGTTATTTATAAATCCCATCCAGGACTCTGCCTTCATACAGGTTAATTGATTTCTCTAAGTAAATGTGATTAAGCAGAAATATCACCTGGATTTTGAAATAAGACCACATGGTGACTCTAGACCAGTGGCTCTCAAGCTTCCTAGTGCTGCGGCCCTTTAATAGAGTTCCTCATGTTGTGATGTACCCCAAACAAAAATTTATTTTTGTTGCTCCATTATAACTGTAATTGTGCTACTGTTATGAATCATAATGTAAACCTGTGTTTTCCAGTGGTCTTTGGAGACCCCTATGAAAGGGTTGTTTGACACCCTCCCCAAGAGGATCATGACCCACAGGTTAAGAACTCTGCCTTTAGAGGCATTCAATTACTGATAGTGCTACTTTAGGCTTGCTATTTCATGTAACTCCTTTGTGTGAAACTACCATACTAACTTGAGACAATACGCAAATAGACATTAAAGTCATTTCCTAAGTTTAAAGCATCATATGAGTGTTAAACTCACCAAATAGATATATTTAGTAAATTCCCTAAAATACAATTATCTCAAAATGCTCAGTTAGAATCCTGTGTTTATGCACATTGAAGCAGTTGTATTTGAGAACATTAGTCACTCTGTTCCTAGAAAAGGATGGAACAAAGGGTCATTCGACAAATTATACCTGATGAGTGTACAAAGGTATGAATTCCTTACTCCTTACCACCATAAGATATCAGATTTTCATATGCAAGGAGAGAAGAAAGTCTCTATTTAACAATCTCCCTAGATAATTAATATGCATATTAAAATTGGAAACCAATTTCTTGTGTGTTATTCAGGAAATTGATAAATCATCAAATGAGTTGGAAGAGTTTTCAAATGACAAAAATGCATTCGAAGTCTTAAATGAAACTTCCTAAAGGCTTATTAATAAACATTTACAAGATCTACAGGAGCATACCTAGCTGCTGATATAATTCTGGATCCTTCAAAAATCGCCATGAGCAAATATACCATCTGAATAATCTATAAATGCAAACATATTTAAGACAAAGTGTTGGAGACCAACAGGTGTTTTGCAAAGCATTTGCTGCATGTATCTTTCAATAATTTTTGTTTTTTGTTTTTTGTTTGTTTGTTTGTTTGGCTGGTTTTTTGAGACAGGGTTTCTCTGTATAGCTCTGGCTGTCCTGGAACTCACTTTGTAGACCAGGCTGGCCTCGAACTCAGAAATCCACCTGCCTCTGCCTCCCGAGTGCTGGGATTAAAGGCACACGCCATTACGCCCGGCTCTTTCAATAATTTTTGTCACCATTCTTTAAAGAACTGTAGCAAGGGAAGTGGAGAGATGTATCAGCAGTTAAGAGTGCTGGGTGTTCTTCTAGAAGACCTTGGTTCGATTCCCAGCACCTCCACTGCAGTGCACAATGTATTAAGTGATCTGTCACCCTCTACAGGCTGCTGTGGGCACTGCATGCAAGAGGTGCCCAAGCATATGCTTCCAAAACACATGAAATAAATGTAAAGAGTAAAAGAAATTAAAGAATTATAATAGGAACTTAGAAGCTGCTTCTGCCAAAAGGACTGAATCTTCACTTGGGAATCTGCAGATGCCCAATGACTAACTAAAAAGAAAATGAAAGTTTTAGCATCTCTGCCTTCACACTGCAACTGTCTCTTTCCATGTGAGTCATTCTTCTTTGCAGTCACCTTGGGTCCCAGGAACAACAGGTTTGGCCTATAAAATTCCTGTGATGAGTTGAAATCCCTTCCTAGGCTGCATCAACTTTCTTTCCCCTAATAAGATCTACATGACAAATCCTTAGATGGTAATGATCAGCCTGATCATGGCTGGACCAAGATTTCTTGACCCCTTACTCTTGTTTTGTCATTAAAGCTCATTAAGACCATGCAGAACTTTTTCTTCATCTCTCCAATTGTCTTCCTGTTTAAAAACCGTTCCTGGTTTTCACAGATTCTTTTACCATTTCGTTTCTGTGAGAGTGCTTCTATTGGGGTCCTCAGACTTGACTCTTGGCCCTAGTACTCGACAACTGGACCACAGTATGATTTTGTGTTTTGTTTTGTTTTTTTAATGCTATATCATAGCTATGTGTAGTTTTCCATTTTAAGTATGATATGAATCTGTTGGAGTGTGGAATCACTAACACTTTAAAACAATGACTCCTGATGCTATTATACTATACGTATAGGTCAAGTGCCTCTGATGCAGAGACCCCCAGCCAAACATTATGCAGAGAAGGAGAGTCTGATTTGGATACTTGAATTGGATACTTCCATCTGATACCTTCCCTCAGAGATGGGGGAATCCCCAAAGACATGAGAAAAGGAGAGACACTGTGGAAGTCAGAGGGAACGGAGGACACCAGGAGAACATGACCCACTAAATCAGCTAAGCTGGGATCACATAGACTCAGAGGCTAAAGCAGCAAGCTTGGGGCTTTTATGGGTCTGAGCCAGGTTCTCTGCATATAAGTCATGGTTATTAGTTTGGTGTTTCTGTGGGACTCCTAACAGTAGGAGTAGGTATTTCTCTTACTCTTGCCTACTCTTGCAACACCTTTCCTTCTATTGGGTTGCCCTGTCTAGCCTCAACAGGAGGGCATTTGCCTCTCTTAGTGTACCTTGTTTTGTCTTATTTGGATGTCATCTCTTGGAGGGGTGCTCTTTTCTGAAGAGGAAATAGAGGAGGAGTGGGTCTGGGGGAAAGGGGGAAGTTATCAGAGCTAGGAAGAATGGAGAGAGAGGAAACTGGTTGGAATCAATTGTACAAGACAATCTATTTTAAATAAAAGGTAAAGTCAAAATAAATAAACTTTAGCACTTTAAGAAAGAGACATCTATTTCAAAAGTAGATCATTGTTATTTGTACATAAAATCAGACGATAAACAAGTTTTAATCATTGAAAAATTAAAGACTTGAGGCATCAAAGAGAAGTGTGCTGAAGGCCATGGGAGGAGTTTGAGGTTGGCTTCTGTCTGCTTGAGGCCTGAGAATTTTGGTAGAAGTTGAAGTTTGGGAAGAGGGAGACAGCATCATTTCTAAGGAGGAACAAGAGCTGATAATGTGAGTCCAACAACAACAAAGGCCTGCACAGGCTTACCAGCAGAACTGTGGACAAGCAATGCCACTTTATCTCTTACAACTCCCACTGCTTTAAATCATGAAGGCATCTGGCCAAGTGAAGACAAAATGGGAGAGGGGATTGTTCATTAGACAGAACATGCAGAGAGGTTCAAACACAGGGAAGAGACCTAAGAGTGAAAAGTCATAAGAAGTTTGACATCAGTGAAAATCTTTGGAGATTTCAAATGAGTACACTGTCTGTGGTCGAAGAAGAGAAGCTTGGTATATTAGGAATTCGTTTACATATCAAACGAATGGGTGATACTAGAAGCTTTGAAGGTTGGAATAACCCAGAGGCAAACATTGAATTCATTAGTAACAACTTGAAGTGATTTATCTGAACTTCGCTCTAAGCTCCTCCAGTACAGAAAACATCTTCTTTTCTGGCTCACTGAATAGAGCTGAAATGGTCAAATGTGAAGTTAGAATGAGTATTAAGAAAAACAAATTAAAAGGAAAGAAATGTGGGAGGAGATGGTTTGTTTTTCTCCTTCACTGAGCTGGGCAGCCATTATGAACTGGAATTATGTCATATTCATTTTTTAATTTCCTCCTCCTCCTGGAACAGTCAGTGGTAGATGGTCAGTAGAGATGAAAGTGGGGATGGAAGGCTTAGTGAAAGAATAAATAAATGAGAAAAATAAGATATGATTATATTTCTTTGGGGATTGACATGTTAATTTAAAAGAACTTACAGAAAACAAACAATAATATAATTGAAGGAAACTGTCAAATTTATAACACAATCCAAACAGGTCCACTTTTTAAGGTGTTGCCAACAGTAACTTCCATCCATCCTGTCACTATAGTATGTCTGAGGGAGGAATCAGGAGGTATCGCACTGCCAGGAGGTATCGCATTGCCATTTTTTCATGCTTTTCCATTATGATAACTCCACAGACTCCCAAGGCACTAAATGAAAATAAAATTCAACAAGCTAAATAATTAAAGTGTTAGAAAGCTTTCAGACAAGGTGTGTCATGCGGAGTGAATTCATAGAACTGGTTCATAATTGCAGGAAGATTCAGAATGGAAAGATTCCTTTTAAATCTTGAGTGGTGAAGTCTAATGGATACAGTCTTGCCTTCTTCGAATCTAGTGTCGTGGTGAGCTGCAGAAAATGGACAGTACTTCTTCTTGTAGTATTAGTTCCATGGTGAGCAAGTCCTCATCAGGGATTATATCAAATTATGTCAACATAAACATTAAAATATTTATATATCTAGATACATGCATACAGGTAGATAGATAGATAGATAGATAGATGATAGAATAAATATCCATATATATATATTAGATATATATGCATAAATATACACATTTAGAATGAGATTGTTGAAAAAAAAGTCTATTCTTATTTTCATTTTCTATTTCCCATCAGTATCAAGAAATTGGGTTCTATAGGTTTCTCACAATATCAATCTCTCAAAGTTTTCAAATTGACTGTTTCTTTTCTGTACTCCTGTAACTTATGATTAGTGACATGGTTATTTCACTTTAAAAAATTTTTTTTCGCTTAAATACAGCTTGCTCCAAGGAATGGGATGAGGTCACATTCTGACCTCATCTGGCCAAAAGCATGGAGATGGTGTTCAGTTCCAGGTTCTGCCACAATAAAACAATAGACTTTTAAATACGTTAGTGTAGTGCACCAGGGTTTCAGTAGCCCCAAAGCAGAATCTCCCACTTTATTCTCCTAATAATTAATGATCACAAAGCTTGGCCAATAATATAAACCTTAAAGGTGGAACTTGTTATGAAGAAAATAAAGTCAACTTTAATAAGTTAATCAAGCAAGGTAACGCTGGAAAGGTGACATCGTTGGGGCGGGAGGGGGGCGGTTCTGTTACTTTCCCATTTGCTAACTTCGAGGGAAATGAACCCACTTTTAATTTACAATCTAAAGGGTGTTAACAGTTTTCAAATTTAGAATGCCACATTCATGTTATCTTCTTGTTGCTTTTCTTTCTTAAACAAATGAGGGATTAGGTGCTAATGGAGCCCAGATACAGTCTTTTCACTTGAATCCTGCTTTGCTAGACGTTCATATTAAAGTACAGGAAGAATGAATTAGAGTGATGTGCAGTTAGATAACATTTGTATTCTATAAAATTCATAGGTGCATGAGTTCATCTCATGTCCATAATATAACATTCAATAATGGCATAAACTAGTGTGTATTGAAATGAAATAGCACCAAATAATCGTGTTAAAATAAAAATAAATTGCACAATAATATATAGTCTAATTCTATTTCTTAAGGTAAACCTAAGGAAATAAATGAACAGAAATATGACATTTCAGTAGCAGTTATATAAGGCAGTAGTATATAAGGGTTTCAGTATATGGTATCTGAACAAACTGACTACAGAATTAGGCTAAAGACTCTTAAAACACTTGTCTTTTATAAAGTCAAACAAGAAATATATTTGAAAAAAATAAGACAATGCTATTCTGTTCAGATTATTTTCACTCTTCCAGAATTAGATTTCTTTTGAAGAGCTTTATTTATTGGCCATGTTTACTTACATCTCTGGGTAATTTCTAGTCAAGGAAAACCCCTGTTTTCCAGACCTCTCATAAATCAGTAAGAGAACTGACTGTGCTGACTCACAGAGTCTCCAGGTCACATGCAGCACAGATGTCATCCGTATTAGATCAAAAACAGTATGGACTTAGTATGCCAAGAACACTTCGCAGACATGAAAGATGTGGGCTCTCATCTCAGGAATTCAAAGACTCCCAAGAATTCTGAATAAATAACAGCTAGGTCCACTGCTCAAATACTGTGGTTTATTGAAACAAATTGATCTCATTTATTTCTGTGAGTCCAGCACCATTCTATGTACCAAGAGTAGCTAAAAATATCAATTCCCAGGTGATACATTTTACAATTCACAATCTATATTTTCAAATCAATAGCACACTTTAACACTCTTTACTGTTAGTTAGGTCCCTGACAAAACAGGTGCTTACACATTTTCATATTGAGATTCTGATAAACGTGAAATATATTGTTTAAAAGTCTGCTTTTTCAACACATATTCTTTTTGTGTTGAATAACCTTTGTCCAATTAGCCAAAAAGGCACAACGACTCATTTTCTTTTCTCAATGCCACTGACCATTGAATCCCTGAATCCTGAAAAACTCTAAAGACCGTAGCATCATGATCCCTTTTTCTCCATTCCTGGAGCCAAGGACCTAGCTTTGACTTTTTCTTTATTTCACTTTTCTTCATTACTTGGAACAATGGCTCCTTTAAAGAAACAATGTGATTCTGTCCATCTGTTCAAAATAGTTTAACAGCTCCTAATTGCTTACTAACACATACCATTCTTAACTCATTATTCAAAATACATCTTCATGTAGACCTTCTTAATCTGCATTCCCCACTGATTAATATTACCATCTCTGTGAGGTACCTGTCATGTGCATAACTTCCTTTTCCTTTGAAATACAGCTGTTTGCTTTGCATAGACAGCTAAGAACTACAGGATGCTTAAGATTCAACTCAGAAGTAAATCATGAGGTCATTAAATTATCCCTGAGCAGAGGCACAAGCGAGCTCCTTTTGTCAGTTCTTCAATCATCTATCTACGGTAACACTCACATATTCTTTTTTTCCTTTACAACATAGATGCTTTTTTAGAGTAATTTTAATCCACATTTTATGCTGATTTGCATTGAGGCTAGTACGGAGTGAGAAATGTTGCTCAAGGCTGTGGTCCTGTCAAACACAAAACCACATTCACTCTTGCTTCCCTTGCTCTCCCCACACCTAGCCACTTTTTCCAGATAGATTTTTTTTTAAAGAAAGCTCATGAAGGATAGAACAGAGCAAATAAGAAGGGAGGTTGATGTTCCCAACGCAAGGCAATGCTAGGGATGGGAAGGGGAGTGAACATCTAAAGTCCCAAGGGAAGAAGCAACAATCTCACATCATGTAGAGTCCAGACAGAGATTTAAAGAGGCTCACTAAATGAGGCAACTTACTAGTGGTTTCTATGAAAAGATTTCTTAATTAAAATAAAATGTGAATTTCAAGGGCTTAAAAATCTACTTGGTACTAAGAAGTGTAAGTGGTAGGTACCTGAATACACACATTCATTACTGTACACACAACCAAACCTGGAGATCACCACACACAGGCATTACAGTGCACACCATCATACATAGCAAAGAGCATCACACGGAGGGATTACTGTGCACACAACTGTACAGACACTATCACAAGTTCTTGTAGCATTTCATTTTTTGTTCTTCCCTAAAAATAAACATGTTAATGCTAGCTTAAAAGCTACACAGATGATGCCAGTATCTGATCACATGTCTTCAGGTTTAATTATTTAGGGAATAATCTGATGTTTCTGGATGCCAAATACTTCTACATACTGGTTAGAATTGTCTAAACAATAGTCTTTGTAATGTAACCTACCACACAGCCGTAGTACCTATCTGTTAGTGCTAGTGACCAATTTCCTCAAAAATCCTGCCCTTTGTTGGAGTAAGGGCATGAGGAAAGTAAGAAATTCAGGCAAAGGCAAGCAGTAAGGAGAATGCAAAAGTAAAAAATAAGCTAGCAGTAACTTTAAGCTGTCAGTGGAAGTGCTACCATAAAGAAGAGTAATACTAAATACCAAGATGCATTTTTTAATTATAAAAATAATACTGAAAACAATATCAACAGACAGAACTTGATGAGTACATCTATCTGAAGAGTAACGTTTATTTTCATTAAATTTTGAGGACAAATCGCATAACGAAATATATTAATCTCGTTTTCCAGACAACCAAGCTGAGGCTTGGACAGCAGAATAAAGCTACCTTCCTTATATCCTATATTCTAACTCTAAGCATGCCTTTCAAGCAATAATTTTCAGCTCTAATGAACAGAAAGCCTTAGAACACAACTGCTAGAATATCACCTGTAAATAGTGTTTTCTTCAAAGACACTGAAATTAAACTTTGGTTACTGATAACAAGGGTAATAAAACCCAAAGGAAGAAAGCCTCAAGGGTTTCTTTCTCTTTGACTTGTAGGTTCCTCAAAGGTATAATTCTTATAAAGGTATAATGACTAAAGACTTTTTCCCATACAGGAAGCAAAGTAAGGAAACAAGCATGCAGGGCACAAAAGGCACTAAAGGCCAGAAAACCTGGCAACCTCTGAACCGACAACTGAGAGCCAGTTTACGCCTTCCCTTTGTACTTCCTTTCTAACCTCTATGCTCTTTCTGGTGGAAGAAGTGATGTTTTCATAGATTATTTAGCTTCATTCAGAGCTTTTGGAGCAAGGTTTACAGGACTTGCCCTTGATACAGAGATAACAGAAGGAAAAGTATTGAATATTTAATAAAGCTAGAAAATACTACATTTAATATTCTCTTGAGTTTGCACAGAGCTGACTCTCAAGGAGAACCAGAGTGTCTCTTTCCACACATAGCCTCTCAAATATAGAGTCAGCGAACTGTTCTCTAAAATGACACTCACAATGTGAATGGCGGCGGTCTTAAAACCCAAGAGTTTCTTTTAAAAAGAGGTGTTGAAGGTTCTTGGCTAACCGGAGAGCAAATGACTGTGAACTGCCTATGCTTTAGGGTTTTCTGCACATCTCTTTTTCAAAAAATAAAAACAAAACAAACAAAACAAAACAAACAAAAAGCATTCATTTCTTTCCTTTTCAAATTTCAGCCTTGTGTGTGTGTGTGTGTGTGTGTGTGTGTGTGTGTGTGTGTGTGTGTGTGTGTGTGTGAGTGTGAGACAACGGCCAGAATCTTACACAAGCTTGGTGTCTTATGATTTTGCTATTGTCACTCCTATTAGCCTTTGTTTAGATTAAAGGTAAATTTTTGGAACACCAAGCCAGTCAGTCATGCAAGCTATTCAATAATTTACCTCATATCCGACATGCCTTACTGGTTTTGCTTTTACAAACGTAAATATTTATTTAAAAGCAGTAAACCCTTGAAAAGATTATGACTGAATAAAATAATCCTTATTCCTAAAGATCAGGTTCCAGTCATTCACGGAATGTTTAAAAAAAAATTCATGTTGACTGTGTTTCTTTTCTATTCAGAACATTCCTGGTTTTCTTTTTTATTTGGGGTAAAAGTGTTTTGAGACAGGATTTTGCTAAGAAGTCTAGACTGGTCTCAAGGATATGCGTTGTCCTTGTGCCTCACTCCCAAGTCGGGACATCACAACATCTGCCACCCTTGAATTGTAAATATCACCATAGGTCATGCAAACGTCTGTGCGTCAATAAATATTTATTGTCCAGCAAGTAAGTAAAGGTTCTCAGCTGTGAGGTTCTAGAAAGACCAAGATGAATCCCCAAGTGCGAGAAGCGGGTGGTCTGTTTCGGAGTGGGGGGAGAGAAGACAAGGAAATGCCTTAAAATGTGTTGGTAAAATAAGTTCATTGAAGACAGAAGAAATCATCAGAGTATCCCAGTCCGCACTCACGTTTCCACTTACAAAGCACCTAGCATTGGTTCTGCTTATCCACTGAGGTATTTCCGCCAGAGGACAAATGGAAGTCTTTTACATTCACACTCTCCAGATCAGGAAGTAAGTGGCTAGAGTTTCACATTCTTTAAGAGTTTCACTGTGATTTCCCAGATACTGTGTTCAGACATTTTTTTTCCTCATTGAATTTTTTGGGCTCTTTTTCCTGTTTTGTGGTGATCTGAATGAAAATGGCCTCCACAGCCCCAGGGGGAGGGGCACTATTAGGAAGTGTGGGCTTTGTTGAAGTAGGTAAGGCCTGGTTGGAGGAAGTGTTGTCAGTGGAGGTGGGCTTTGAGGTTTCAAATGATCAAGCCAGCCCAGTATCACTTTCTCTTCTTGTTGTTACCTGAGGATCCAAACCAAGAACTCTCAGCTACATTTCCAGCACCATGTCTGCCTGCCTGCTGATGTTTTCCCCCATGATGGTAATAGACTAAACCTCTGAACTGTAAGTCAGCCCCTGTTGTGGACAGCCCTGGGGCTAATTATATTTGATGTTAATTCTGTTCTCCTGTGAGGGGCTGCAAACAAGGAATGAGTCAGCACTCAGATGATTTCCTGTAAACCTGCTCCCCACCTTAATTTATAAAATAAAGGAGAGCTGATGATTGGACAGTAAAAGGGAAGGTGGAGTGGAAGGTGGAGAGAGAGAGAGGAAGGATAAAATGGAAGAGAGAGAGGATGCAGAGGAGGAAGAAGAAGAAAAGCAGAGCAGAAGCACCTGGTCTGGAGAAACCGCAAGTTCTAAGGGGTCTCACAGATGTGGAAGATGGTAGTGTAGTGGTAGATCTGCCCAATCTAGGCACACAGCATGTATTCATATTAATTGTGTTGTGTTTTCATTGCTAGGCCATATTTGGAATGGAGAGATTTACCGCAACAAGCCCCATTTCAATGCTTTCTTTTACAAAAACTGCTGTGGTCATGGCACACACTTTTTGACAAGAGAAGCCCTAACTAACTCAGTTTTGTTTTCTTTGTGGGCTTTTTGAGTTCGTTTGGTTTTATTAAAAATAAATATTGTTTTCATATAATGTACTCTGGTTATGGCTTCCCCTCCCTGAACCTGACCAACCCAGAGGTGGGAAGGAACTGGAAGGAGTTGGCAGAGAGGAAATCAGAATCAGAATATTGTATGAAAAATATCAATTTTCAATAAAAGAGAAAAAAGAAAAGAAGTGGACCTCTAATGAATAATATAAAATAAAATAAACCCCAAACATACAAAATTGAATAGGAAAAAACTCGAACAGAAAGAGAGCAAAAGAAAAAAATCACAAAAAAATACATATAGCCCATAGACACACACATATCTAACACATAGGGGTGTCATAAACGGTCTGTGCTAGAAGGGGTATTCTCTCTCTCATACACACACACACACACACACACACACACACACACACAATACACATGGTAATTAACAACATTTTAAAAATATATCAACTTGACCATATGTAAAACAATTTTAACACTTTAAAAGTATAAGAAAAAAATCAGACTTAGTTTTTTTGTTAACAAAAAGATACATATTTAGAAAAAAGCCAATTTAAAACTTCATGTTCACAGATAAGATATAGTTTAATGGGCACTAAGGTCTTCCTCTCAGAACCTTTGTTCACTTCTTATTACTGGAATTTCATACTCATCTCAGTTGAGTGATGAGAGGGGCTGTCAGACTGTCCTGACTCAGCCCTAATGAGCGGATAACTCTCATCTAGTGGGTGGGCTCCAGTTCGTGACTCAGGTTTTTCAGACATCTATCTCTAGAGGTAATTACAGCTGCCTTGCTGCAGATGTTGATGTGGCTGCTGACCTTGAAGCAGTATCCTCATTCTTTTTTATGACCATTCTTCTTCAGGTTACCTTTACGGGAAAGGGTTCCTGTGGAATATTGGCTTAAAACATGCTACATGTTCTGTCTCATTTATTAACTTGTTCATGTACCCTACCTGTGATGGTTTATATATTCTTGGACCAAGGAGTGGCACCATTTGGAGGTGTGGCCTTGTTGGAATAGGTGTGACATAGTTGGAGTAGGTTGTCACTGTGGGTGTAGACATAAGTTCCTCACCCTAGTTGCCTGGAAATCAGTCTTCCACTAGCAGCCTTTGGATGAGGATGTAGAAGTCTCAGCTCTGCTTATGCCATGCCTGCCTGGATACTGCCATGCTCCCACCTTGATGATAATGGACTGAACCTCTGAACCTGTAAGCCAGCCCCAATTAAATGTTTTTTTTTATAAGACTTGCCTTGGTCATGGTATCAGTTCACAGCAGTAAAACCGTAACTAAGACACTACCCTAATGCTCACCCAGTAGGGTTGGAGGTCTGTGGTCCAAGACAATAAGATCTCACCATAGAACAAAGTAGAAGAAAAACAGAATCTGAAAGAAGCCTAATTGGAAAAGCCTACTGTTAAAAAAAAATAAAGGAGACTGAGGGATTCTTGAATAATTTCAATAAGATAGAGGAAATTGAATTCATAGTCTGACAGTAGGGTCAAATGTTAACTCAAATGAGGATGTTTCAAAATGCTGACCTGAACTTAACAGCAGCCACGAAGTGAAAAATGACCTCTTTTCCAGGAATGGTGACATAGGTAGGGTTGATCAAATATAATCTCAAGGTAAAAGTCGTTTCATTTAGGCAAGAAGTGGCTTAAAAAGATGAGAAAATAAGCTATAATCTGATATATTAATGTGCTTAGGATACAGTTATAGAATATCAGCTTAAACAAAACCAGAGAAATCTTTGTTCTCATGATCCTAAGGTTGTTGCAAGGAGTATTGAGTGGGGAAGCCAACTACTATCTGCTTTCTCGTTGTCTCCTAATTTCAGTGGGTGAGTACTCCATAGTCTCTCCTTCCTGTTATGGACACTAGCATTATTGGATAGACAGTCTCTTCTGTGTGACTTCATTAGTCTTAGTTCTACCAGTAGAGAACCTATCTTCAAATACAGTAGCAATGGATTAGGACTTCAACATCTATATTTTGTAGTGAGATAAAATTTAGTCTGCATTTAGTCTGAGATGGTTATTATTAATGTAAACAGACTTTTGGTACCATGGATTTGAGAAAGAATAAAAGAATACCATGTCTCAGGTTATTCTAGAAAACAAGAAAAGTACCAGAGGGTAAAAGTATGGGAACAGAGAGTGGAAGAGAACTCAGAGTGGACAAGGAGTTAGGATCAGAAGTGGAGTCTCTAGAAATAGTGGAGTGTTTTCATGCAGGTAATAACAAACCACAGGCTAAATTAGTAGAATTAAAACTCTCAGTTGATTTGAATATTATGGGATAGGAAATACAATAAACATTTAGCTTAGGTATTATGCCTTGGCCTTCCCATTCTCACAGCCTTATTTGTCTGTCTCTAGAAGGGCAGTTACTTCACATATAATAATGAGCATTAGTACAGAGACGGGGGATGTGGGCTTGTGGTGGTAACAGACTGGAAATGATGATGGGGCAGTGCCGAACAGGTGAAACAGAAGACAGGAAATGGATTGTCATTTGTGGTCTGCAGACATCGGAAACTCCATTCTTAACTAAGCAGCCATTGGTGGTCTAGCCAATATGAAGTGTTTTGAGATCCTTAGAATTCTTATCCATTGGGCAGCATAGCAAGCCAATGGGCCAAATCTAAAACAAATGCTTTCATATTTTCTAATAGACATGTCTAGGCAAATGAGAATGGGCAGAGAAAATGAGATTGTGGGGCAAGACTGGTCATGTATGCCTGCATTTTCTCAGCTTGCCAACGAGTTCATTTTCACTTCTGATTACTATTTCTTGCCCTCACAAATTACTTCTACTGGTTTGGATTAATTTTAAAATATTAAAATGAAAACTAGGTGATTGTGAAATTCCTCAATATTATACAAATAATTTTTATCAATATGTGGACAAGATGAAAATAGGATGCAAAACTGTCCATCTGGTTTGAAAATGTTACCTGATTTAAAAAACGAGAGAGAAAAATGAAACATGAGAACTGAAGACAATACATATGTGCAACATCTCTACTGAGTTCTATTTTTGAAACATTTTATTATAGCCTCTCTACAGCCATTCCTTTCCTAAATGATTCTGAGACACTGTTTCACAAAGGCTTTTATGCTAATTGGTCTTTATCAACTTGACACAAACCTAGAGATATCTAGGAAAATGGAATCTCAATTAAAAAATGTTTTTCATCAGACTGGCCGGTAGGCCAGTCAGTGGGAGCATTTTCTTGCTTAATAATTGATGAAGGAAAGTGTAACTTACTATGTGGCAGTGCCATCACTAGAAATCTGGTCCTGGGTAATGTAAAAATGGGCTGAGCAAGCCAAGAGGAGCAAGCAAGCAAGCAGCATTCCTTTCTGGCCTCTGCTTCAATTCCTGCTTCCAGGTTCCTACCTTGAGTTCTTGCGTTAGCTTTCGCCAGTGGATTGTGACTTGGAGTATTTATGCCAAATAAGCCCTTCCACCCCCAAAGTTGCTTTTGGTCAAGATCTTTATCACAGTAACAGAAACCAAACTAAGACACCCCTCTGCCAGACTTTTACAGATTCTAATTACCTCGTGCAATTTTTTTTACCTTTTACCCTTCAGGATCACATCATGAACGTGAATGCCTTAATAAAGCATTTCAGTATTGATTGAAATTGTAATGACAACTTTTCCCTTCTGTGGAACATTCATGCACACACTGAGTTACATCTCTCAGAAAGTGTTAAGTATCCAGTAACTGCAGAGGAAGCTCCAATAACTATCTCCTTAAATCATAAATATAACAGAACTGACACAGCAATAGCCTCGCTGATTAGGAGTTCTCAGCATGATTAAAAAAATAACATAAGTATCTGCCCATTGAAACATTTTCCTCTGCTATCATGAACTGCGGCAAAAGTTCATAAAAAGAGACATTTTCAAAACAGAAAGACAATAGCACAAAAAATACGGCTCTGGAGTTGATACCTTGTGACAAGTCAAGTCATCCTTTAATTTGAAAATTAACTGGTCAAACTTATTTCTCCTCATTTTAAGAATTTCTTTAATGAGCCACTGCATTTGTTTTTCAGATATTTTTAAATTGGCACACTGAGTCCTGAATTTCATTAGGGCACTTCAAACATATTGTTGCTGGGTGCCACACTTCCTTTCTTTTTCCCCATCCCCACATTTTGATAATATTGACATAAGAAAGAACCATCTGAACAGCCAGTAACACATTAAATAGCCCCAAGAATTGACAAATAGGAGTGTATAGAAAAAAGCGTAGGAAACCATCACCAGAATGAACAGAGATCCCATAAAATAGAAAATTCTCACCAGCTCTACTACAGACCTGGTTTAATACCTAGCAGTGCTACAGAACTGTAAGAACTAATCATGAATACAGTCAATAAATGGATCAATAAAACAAAAAACACTCAAAATAATAAACAATGATGGTCAATAAATGCTTTTAAAAGCTTTCAATTTTAAAGTTGTCTATTTGAGTTTTATGAACTTAAGTCCATTAAAGTATATTAATTACTACTTTTAATCTAGCCAAAAGGTCTTTATGCATTATAGGCAATTTAGAATGTGAATATGAACACTCTACAACACATACAAGGACATAGTACAATGTCAGCATCTACAGAGTGCTCAAGGAAATTGATAAGACTTAAAACATTGTGTATACTTCTATAAAACAAAAACAAATATATAAAGAGGTGCAAGCACCATTAAGTAATTTTGTTATCTGAACATCAAATGGCTTACATTTTCTAAATTTAGTTTTCATAAGTTAACACTGAAGCCCCAATAATCAAAATATGACATATGGTTATCAATCTTGGAAGTAATTGATTTCCATGGTAAAGTAAGAGTGAGTCTCAATGACTCAATCGATCCCCAGTCAGGAGTGAAACAATCCAGAGATAAGCAATTAGTGTGGTGAGTATGCACTGATTTAATTTATTTAGATTTTTAAAAGTGGGAGCTTGTGTTTTTAATCAAGTTTTGTCTACATTTTTCTTAATATTTTAAATTTTAATTAAAATAATAATTCCCCTTCCCCTTACCTCCTCCCTTGGAACTCTCTCAGGTCTCTCCCTTGCTCTTTCTTAAACCCATGGCCTCTTCTCATGGATTGTTATTATTGTTACATATTTATGAGCAAATATATAAATACAACCTGCTGAATCTATTTAGTGAAAGTAAATTCCCAGTTTTATCTGATTTTAAAGTAACTCTTAAATTTAATGGCACTTTCTTTTTTTTACCTAGGATTAATTTTGTATAAACATATTAAAATTTTTTTCACATACCCGGGAGGTTTCTACACTTCCCTAAAATTATAATTTTATAATGCTCAAAAGATAACACATAACACTAAGTGTCTCTCAACCTTATTAAGTAAAATTACATTCATGTTTTTAATTGCTACATCCTCAGTTGCACTCAAAAAAAAAAAAAAAAAAAAGGTAAACCTTAGTTTGAAATGTTCCCTCTTCTAGGATGCTACCTGAGCCTTCCAAGAGTTTGATGCAGATGTGCCATTCAGGACTCGACAGCCACATAGTCTCTGCTTTTTGATCAGTCAGTGATTTTCTGTACTAACTGCTGCACACCACAAAGAAAAGCTTCTCCAACCCAGTAGGGTACAGCAGTAATGTATGGGCATATACATAAATACTCAGAAGGCAATTTCACATGATCACTTAACAAAACAGTAGTAGTAGGTTCTCCCTATGACCTCCCCAGCCACGGACTTTTGACCAGATTTACCACATTAAGGATGAGTTTTGTGGAGCAGGCCTCAAAAGGTTGTTGATAACCATCATACTATGTCACTCAACCATTGCGCAAACAGGCACACACTGTCTAATGGATCACAGCCCTAACATACGAAGACCATTGATACTTGGTTGCCATTGCCTACCCCAGAAACAGCCTACATAGCAACTTCCAGCAAGAAAACTTGCCACCTGGAAGCTTACCTCATCAGTTCTAGATTGATTTCTCTATGTGCTACTGCCAAGTGGGTGTTATCTTTAGTAATAGGGTTTTGCCATGTAGTTATAATACACTGACAATAATTTGTGTTGTTTTATTTTTTTAAAGGGGGATGACTGATGGGATTCTTTGACCAATAACTCATAGGACCAATGCACTCAGGAACACATGGCTGGTATGATTATCTATGTAAGACCTGCACAAGATCAATCCAGTAGGTATTCCATCATAGAAAGGGAGAATTCAAGAACTCCCACCACTACCTGAGCACCTATTAGCAGTTGATGACTGCTAAGAGAGTGATCTATTGCACTGACAATTATCATGACCCCTCCCCCCCCCAAAAAAAAAACCTAGAGAAGAAAGGGCTCATTTGTCTAACACTTAAACCAGAAACCAAGGTAGAATACTGCTTGCTGGCTCAACCTTAGCCAGTTTTAGACTAAATATCTTGATTTCCAGAATGTCAACGGATATAAGAGACTTGAAAAGTGTAGTTCAGATTAACAGTTATAATCAAGAGGAAGAGAGTAGAGAGAACTTAGAATGAGTCTTTGAATTTGGGAATAGGAAGTCATCATTGACTATTCTATTATGTTGATTACAAATATGTGTTTTTTTCCTCTGTAAGAGGAGTAAATCTGTAGCTAACTTGCAAATGTGCCGGAATGACTAGGATGTGAAGGGCTTATTGTTCATCCCCAGATTCAGCTGTGTGAAGGACAAAGCCACAACACCAGAGAAGGGAGGAGGATGTTTCTTTGTTGGATGGCCCTTTTGTCCAAAAACCAGAAGTCAACAGAAAGAAAGAGCTTGAGTATATAGAAGAAAGCACAGATCTCTGAAAATAGTTCAATGATTATTAAATTAAATTAAATCAAAAAGCTATGTAAACTAGTCAAGTAACTGATATATGGCTTTGTTTTTATGGAATCAAACTGATTTTCATTCCAGGCTTTGCCTATGCTGGAAAATTCTGATGGACAAAAAATATATATAATATAAAGGCTTTTGAATCAGTTATGTGGACAAATTTTGGGAGTTTAAAGAAATCTTATTTCAGTTATTTAGATCCAAATATAACTGGGCTCAATTAACCATTATTTATTGTGAAATATTCAGACATGGGAAAAAAGTTCACTGGTTTAGATCAGAATAAAGAAGACCTGATCTTCCATACCTTTACTCTCCAAGTAAAAGCTTCTGGTAGAGTCCATCAACTCTTGAGTTTGATGAGCCTTTGAATAGATCAGGCATCATCTCTGCCTTACTTCGGGTGTACAATCCGTATTATACAGTCTTGGAAGACCCAGTAGAAAAATTCCGGCTCTAATGGACAGTGTATAAAACAGTAAAGTCACCTTCACTACCTCCATCATTAATACTAATATTAACAGTAACAACAACAATAATGAATAGAGCTGATGAGATGCCATAGGGGTTAAAGTGCTAGCTGTTAAAGCATAAGGAACTGAGTAGGATCCCCATAACTCACATTAATAGTTGGTCATGGCATTACATACCTAACATAACACCTGAGTTTCAAGGACAAAACAGGAGAATCCTTGGGGAACTTTGCCCAGTCAATCTAGCCATCTGGTCAACTCCAGATTCAGTTCAAGAGTTTGTCTCAAAGACTAACGTGGAAAGTGATAAAGACACCTGACATTGACTTCTGACTTCTACATTAATATACCCAGTGTGCACAAGCATACAGTCCTGTCCAGTGTATGCATATCACAGACAGAGTATTAATAATGCTCACTATTATAATAAATGATAAGAACTTTGTTGTCTCTTGTGGAATACATTATATGGGGAGATTTGATTTGTGCATCAAAATGTGGAAATAATCATTAACCAGGCTATGCATCAAATAAATCTGAATAGTTAATGTTAAAATAAGAATATGCTGGATAGCTAGATTTTGCCAGAAAAAAAATACATTTTGACACTGTATTTCTAGTGATGGCCTGGTCCCTCTAAACACTAAGTGAGGGGCTAAAAAATATAAAGGCAGATTCTTTCAAGAATTAAATGTTTTGGAAAGAGTATCCCTACCCTGGAATATATGCTCTTATTTAATTTTGATTGTCAACGTGAGACATGCACAACCAAATTCACATTCACTTTTTGAATGTATATGGAGTTTATTACAAAAAGTTTTAATATATAATTTAACAGAGACCCGTGCATAAAAGACAAAGACAGGAAGTCCTGGGTACACACCTCTCAAGAGACAGGCACCTCATATATATTCTCAAATGTGAGTACTACAAACAATAATGTATGTACATACATGCATAGAATATAGAATTTATATACAAACTTTACAATGTTGATATGATTTAATTGCATATAAAGAACATAACTTCATAAGTTACAAATATAATTAAGGCATCATTTTTGGAAAAGAAGTAGAGTACAACTATTTTTTAAAAACTTATTGGTTTAGCTTAAGATATTAAAAGTATACTCATGTGACATTTGAATGCACCCATACCAAGTCAATGAGCTTATCTGCAGTAAAATTAGTTAAATTTCTAAGCTATAGAAGCTTTTTATGGTAGCTCTGATTGTTGCTCAGAACTTTATTTCACATCTGCATGCTTTTCATGTATGTAATTCATTTTCATGGTATAGAAGAAAGCAAACTTTTACAGGACTGGGTCTGAGTCATGTCCTTAATATTGTCCATTTGTGTAACAGTGGACAATTTGCTTCAGGCCCTTGTGTCCCACTTTAAGGATACAGAGAATGAAACTCTTTATATAGCTGCTGTTTGGCCCTGAAAATGACCAATGAATGTAAAGGCATTGCATAATGCCAGGCAGGGTCTCTTCTAGCATAAAAGATGCCATGATTGCACTTAAAAGGGGAGGAGGGCAATAAAGAAAAAAATGAACATCAGAGCCTTGTGCGCTTATTGAAGTGGGGTTCAATAAACAGTTTCATCTCTCCTTAGGCTCAGCTGCTTCATGAACAAAGTCTGGCCTAGAAAACATCATGTTACTTTCATTGAATTTTTTTAAAGGTAAACAAATCCAGGAAATGACTTACTTTCTTTTGTCATCTTAAATGGTTACCTACATAATCTCAAATGGTTATGTACAGAGTTTATTCTCATTCAGAATTGTCCCATACACTGATGCATACCTAATGTGCCTGTTTTCAAAGAATAAGGTAGCAAGAAGCTGTGCTTTCTCCCAAAACTCTATGCAACTCACTAAGCTTCAATGAATAAGCCCATGCCTTAGAGTTCCGTATTCATCACGGTCTCTAACATGGATATCAGCTGAACAAATTTGGAAGCAAAGGCTGCCTAAGAGAATATCAGTTGCAATGTGCTAGATTGGTGTTGATATGCTGTGTAGCCAGGTTGTCTGCTCTTGGGGTTTCTGCTGCTCGGTCGCTGTCCATGGTAGCTATTCCTGCCAATGACCAGGCATCATTTAATCGAAGTAAAAGAACTCATGATCTTCACGGGGCTGAGCACAGTGAATAACTGTGCTATCTAATTTGATTCAACTACTAAGCTGATTCAGTTAAGGGTGCTTTAAAAGATAATAACCTCTACTGATGAATCCAAAATAAGTGGTATAAACTAACCTTTAAAGAAATAAGATGTAATAGTGAAAAGGATTTTTTTCTCTAATTACAAATAAGGACAGATAAAAGATATCCCCGAGGCCCTTGAGGAGGTTTGATGCTTAATTACAGGAGTTTTATATGCTTTAGTGTCTGTATGTTGCTCAAGTCTTGAACACAGATAATGTTTAGAAATCCAAAAGATCTGAAATATTTAAATAGCTAACAAGGAAAACAATCAGAAACAATAATCAAGTAAATGCAATATAGAGAAGATTAAAGATTGTTTGTCTTTCAGGGACACATTTGTATAACTTGAAGTTTTCCTGCCAACTCACTTAGGGCCTGGTAAAAACTTTAACTTGGGATTTTCTTTCCTTTCTCAGTTTGAAGCAGAACTTCAAAACTATTGCAGTAAAGATTTTTGAACTATAGATCTTCAAATGGCTTTGATATGTCATGGTATTCAGTTACAAATATTTCAAAATTGCCAAATAAATGTAACTTGCAGACTATTGAGGGGTTGGGGGTTTATTGATGAGTGTGTCTGCTGCAGTAGGAGAATAATGACCAGAGTGTCTGTCCCCACTGGGGGACTGCTGCTGAATCCTTCGTTATCCACTCTGGACATCTATGTCTGTATGGTATGTTTACAAATGTTTATATGCATGTCTGCGCACTTTTCTAAGCTGCCCTCAAACAAATGTCACTACAGTAATGACCAATATACCAATAGTGACTTAAGCAAGAACTTTTAAAAATAAATTTAATTGTCAATTAAATCCTTGATTGTCTCAATTATGCTGAAAAGAAGTTTTAGGCATGATTGAGAACCACATACTTTAAAAGTAAAAGATGAAGGCAACATCGGCTTATGCACCCAGATATTTGTAATTGTGTGTGCATTTATCATGCTTATAGCTGGGTGAGATTTGCATCTAGTTCACTTAAATATCTCAATAGAAAAATGTCTCAATATGTTTAATAAGTATTTTCTCTCAGTAGCAATGCTACATGCGTTTCAGATAGATATAGACAGCCTTACTTACGATGCTTTGTGTTTCTTTTTTTTTCTTAAAGTATTCTGCACATTTAGAAAGACAACACCTAAATTTAGGAGGCTGTGAATTATTCATTCAATTGACTTGCAATTAAAATCTCCTTTTCGAGAGGAAGACTATCATATCCCAAAAGATATTGATAGAAAATTGTTAATGTCCTTACTGAATAAGCCATGAAGAGATTTAATATTCCACAGAGCATATTAATTTTGTTCTGTCAGGAGTCTAGATAATAATTATGCCTAAAATATTACTATGTCTTACAATTTATATTCTTAACTCAAAGGATCTAAATAAAACTAAATATACTTAACCTCATAAAAAAAGTTTGCTTTATAATGAAGTAGTCCTTAAATCTGTGTCAACTTGACACAGTGCAGGCATTGACCATTAATTAATCCTTCTCTTTGATAGCTATGCATATTACCTGCCTTTTGAAATTCCAACTTCTATGAGAAAAGGAGCAAAGAAGGGAACTGGACTGACTGCTAATTAAGATAACAGTTTGGTTTTATGACTGTTTTATGGAACTGTGTTCATTAAAAGCACACACATTATGCTATAATACTGCTCAAAGGAGAAATAAATAGGAAATTGACCAGAGGTATTTACAGACTCCTGATAGGTAAAATTCTTATTGGGATTCTTCAAAACTCATCAGTGTTTGTTTCCAGCATGGGCAGGACAAAGGAACCCAGAGCCAGATGCTGGAGAGCAGAAGGAGGGGAAAGAATGGTAAGGTATCAAAGTCGCAAGTTCTCTTCCTGGGACATTCACCCTGACACTCAAATGGTTGGGAAGATTTTACTATTGATCACTTCTACATTTCCTTGTCCATCAGGATGTTCAGTGGTATTATCAAGTTACTGCAAGACAAACAAAAATTCTTCTTCTGCTCTCGTGGTTATTCCAATGTGGAATTTGATCTTGGGCTGTTGTTGAAGTCCATTGGGCTCTATGCATAATTCAGAATTGGGACAAGATCTTACACACCACTTCTGAATTTAAAGTTGGAAGTCATGAATCAACCGGAGCATTGCTCATCGCTAATCTAACACTTACGGTATTCCAAACATTACAGGAGGCACTGAAGCAACATAGTCCTATGTAATACATCCTTTGTCCTCATAAAGTCTGCAATGTTCATTAAGGCAGGACTTAAGACCACAGTGAGTGGCAGGTGCTATGCTAAGGAACACATTTTACACGAGAAGACACAGTAAGACTCGGGTGAGAAAACAAGCACTTCCAAATAGGATTAAGATTTGGATTATGGAAGGGGGAACTTGTCCGCCAGTGAAGGAAAAGGAATAGAAAAACAAAACAAACAACCAAGTTTCATAAAAAAACAAAAATGTAAGTGAGAAGAAACCACTAATGATTCTACATGGGGATGCATCAACAAGATGAGACAGTGGGTCGAGGTACTTGTTGCCAAACCCATCAAGCTGTGCTCAATACTCAGCCCCTTATGGAACAAGAAGAATACTAACCTCCAAATGATTTTCTCTGACATCCACATCTTTGCATACACATGTGTGCACACATACACACATGTACTTACAAATAAAATGAATGAACAGACATAAAATAAATGAATAAAATATTTTGAAGGTTAATCAAAAGAACACCCAGTCTTTTCTCTCTCTTTTTTTTCCTAAAGGGAGACAGGAGACATACTGCAAGAGGCTAATAGGATCAAACCCAGACCTTGGAACCCCAAGAAAACAGGAAATGACTATAAATTTCTATTCTGGTTTCACCCATCTTTCTCAAGTTATATCTGAGAAGTCCAAGCATGCGGTTACATGTTTGTCTAGCAAAGAAATGTTATGATTCTTCCCATAAACACTTCAGCGAACACCCCTTTGGTATTTGAACAGTCTCCTTAATTCCCTGGGGTTGAGGGGAGAAAATGCTCCCACTATAACAAGTCTATTGTTTAAAAAGCCTCCAGTCTTATGATTGAGAATTATCAGGAGATGCTTTAGAAGAAAGTGACAGTTGTGTTATTTATATCCGTCATGGTAGATCTCTTGACCTGAGTACTGACCCTTCAGACTGGCACTCCGAATGCAACCGTAGCTCAACTCCCAAGTGAAAGACCTAAGGCAGCCATACTAAGGACAGTTCTTAAAAAGCACATCTGGGAAAAGGATCTTAATACATCCTTTCACAATGTCCTCCTCATGGTGGATAACTATGAATGCAGGAGCTCCTATTTAAAATTGCCTTAATAACCTTTCTCCTCTGCCTTTGAAGAGGACCAGTTCTAACTACAAAAACAAGAATCAATGATCCAGGGCACAGACTGCTGGTCCCAGGAGGTTTTCCTGACATTTTTCATTTTATATTTCTCATCTCATAGCCCTCACTTTCTTATTTATGGTATTTGTAATCATATATTCACACACACACACACACACACACACACACACACACACACACACACACACACACACAGGAACAATCTTACAAAAGCCACACATTTACAAGGTCTGGAATCTATGTCAACATTTTTCCTCTTACCTACTTGAAACAGAATTGAAAACACTAAAAGGCTTAAGCCATGTGAAGTGATGAGATCCTGTAATCCCAGTACTTCAAAGGAAAGGCAGGAAATTGGTGTAATGTCAAGGCTAGACTGGACCACAAGTTGCTCTGGTGTACAAAGTGAAACCAGGCTTAAAAAAAACAAAACAAAACAAACAAACAAATAAACAAAAAAACTCGTAAGTGTAGCCAATTCCAATGGTTATTCTTAAAGAATGGGAGAGCCCCTTATATAGAGAGCTTTCAATCAATTTATCAACTCACACAATAAAAATAGCATTGCTGTTCTATCAATGCTTTAATTATGACTAACATCCAAAGTATACAATTCTTAACAATTATGATTTTCAGTTATTCTGATACCTATTTCTGCTTTTAGCAGGAGATATGCTGGCTTGCTAATTGTTGGTTTTCAATTACTTTTTTCCAGTTGAATGAAACGTATCACTCTCTAACATTTTGCAAACATCAATTATTTTCTCGTACTAAAGTTTGGGTGTGTTTTACTTCTGGTTGGAAATAGCACTAAAACTAATCAATAAGTATAAACTCATATTCTTATTTATGGTATTTGTAATCATAGATTTATGCACACACACACACACACACACACACACACACACACACCCCTAAGAATAATCTTACAAAGCCACACATTTACAGGGTCCTGTTTGACAAACTTTCAGTAAAAGAGTTGTAATATGAGAACATTTGTCAGTGCTAACAGCATTACTATTTTCTGGGGGGGGGGGAGATACCCACCTGATGTTCATTATTGAAGAATGCCATCAGTTATGTACGGTGAGTCACACCAAAATCAATCCGTTTCATAAGGATTAAAAACTTTCTTCTTTTACATATTTCTTCTTTTATACAATAATTATTATCTACCCTTGGTCATTTCAGTAATATCATATCACAATCTGAGAACATTTTTTTTTCAGATGGGACATTACATACGTCCTGCCAGCCATAACTAAGAAACAACAGAAAACCTCTGATCCAGCCCAGTTCCTTGGCATCTCTCATTTGTTCTTTTAGTCTTTTGCCTATGGCGACACTGAGGGACAAAAAAAAAAAAAAAAAAAAAAAATCATCTCTTCCAAAATGATTCCAAAACGTACCTTAGTTTATAACAATGGACCTGTCACCCATCTTAAAATAATCATGGTAATCATTAGAATTTTAAGAGGGAGGCTCAGGCAATTTAAGAACTATTCAATGGGTAAGAGTCTTTGTAAGAATATCTAAGTAATGATAGGATAAGGCCTTCAAAGTGCGTTACAAAAGATGTGTTTTCAGGGGAAAATTAACTGACTCCCACTTCTCCCATGGTGATGATGAGCAGAACATTTAGGACAACAGCGTATAAGAGTCTAAAAGAAGCCTGATGCTGGAGGGGGGGGAACCACCACATATTCAGCTAAGCTCTGAGCTTCAAGGCCATCCAGCTGCTATTACTAGACCCATTTCCAGCCCGCAACTCACTTTCTCTGGCCACATTACTCCTGCCTCATGCTCTCATGATTCAAGTCCTTATCCTCACACATCTGTTATTATGTGCATATCCTGAACAAGCTATAATACATTCAGCCCCCTTTCTTACCTTGGATATAATATTCATTGCAGAGTTTGACCGGCACCATCACAACACAAATATACCTGCAGGAAGAAAGTATTCTAAACAAAGACTAGAGGATTCAGGGAGGTATTTTTGTTTGGATTTTATTCTTTTGCCCTCCTTACCTTCCTCTCTTCCTTTCTTCCCTCCCTCCTTCCTTCTTTCCTTCCTTCCTTCCTTCCTTCCTTCCTTCTTTCCTTCCTTCCTTCATTTATTTGTGGTGTTATTTTGCTGAATATTGACCCTCAACCCCCTATCAACCAATAGCTTCTCATCTAGAAGTGAGACTTCATTCAACCTGCTTTTTTATTATGTAAGGAAAGAAATTTAGCAAAAATTACTGGGTGATATTGTAATGATTCCTTTTCAGGAGTTCTAAACCTTGGGCCGCAACTCCTTTATGGCCCTTTCTTAGGGGTTGTATCTCAGATAACCTGCACATCAGATATTTATTTTATGATGCATAACAGTTAAAAAATTACAGTTATGAAGTAGCAATGATATGATTTTATGTTTGGGGTCCAGCACAACAGAAGGAACTGTGTTAAAGTGTCACAGAATTAAGAAAGTAACCATACCCAGGTTATTACATGGGCTCTAGGGATTTGAACTCAGATCTTCATGTTTACACAGCAGATGTTCTGACCTACAGAACCATCTCCCCAGCTCTCTTGTGTGTGTTTTTTTAAATAAAATTTCCCCCAAACATCTCCCATTCCCAGAACTGTATTTTAAGTATCTTAGAAAAATTTCTATGTAACAGATGTCAATATATTTCAATAATCAATATACTTTAAATCACATTCAATTTTCATGCTCTTTAGAGATCCTAATCAATATCTTGTTAACTAGAAGCCCAATCTCCCCAAGCAATAAATCAGTTACTACTTTTAATCATTCATGGTGATGTTAAAAGTCCCCTTGATTGCGGACTTCGTTCATAGACAATAAAGCACTGTAATAAGACCAACCTCGAAACCGTTGTTCTACATATTTACAACTTTTTCTTAAAATAATAATTTCATTGCTGGGAGATGGTTTGATAAATATTTTATCTACAAACAGCTTGATCCACATCTTGTAATAAACTTTTTTCAGCTCTCCGGGAAAATGTTAGTGATAAAATTTTCTGTCTCAGTTAACATTCATGTTTATATGATCGTTTGAAAGTATAAGAAAATTGTAAGTATATTTTCACATTTCAGAAAAGAGAATCATAAATGCATTAGTGGAAACACATATAAAATCAAAGTGGTCATGTGAATCTGCTAAGTTCAGACAGCCTTTATCAGCAGGCATCGTTATTGGGTACAATGATTGATTGGTACCTAGAAGTCTGTTTGAAACACAAAGCCAATTTTATATGGGTGTTTTGCTAGTTTCTAGTATCAAGTGTCTTTACAACAAAGACTTGTAAAACCTAAAGAGAAATTCAGGCTCCTAGCTATGTACACTCTCAAGCATCCCATAATTTTGTTTACATTTGAATATGTGGCCTTTGTGCTGTTTTTTGATTTTGCTATTTGAACATGAAAACCATGCAGACACTTGTTTCTTAGTCTTATCTCACAGGCACAATGTGAAGATCAATTAAAGCATGGGAAAAACTGAAGGAGGTTGTGTAAATGGAAAGTTCTTCAATTCTGAGAGTCCAGAGTTAGTAAAGACTTTCCATCCTGAAAGCTGAAGGTGCCTTCCAAGATGCTTTAGTTATCTCCAAACAAACAGGAATAAACCATAAAAATAGCAATAATTGCAATTTCATATAAAGTGATAGAATCCCAATGAAAGATTCCCCACCGGATCTTGCAACTTCTCCAACCCCAGTATTTTCTACTACAAGAATAAGTCTTCCTTACCCAAAACCCACTAGAAAATAAAATCAACAGCATCCTTGGCAAGGGTATTGAGGATTTCCAGCCTGCATTCTCTATCAAACACTGCTGTATGGCAGATGTTTGACAAGTTGGTTTTATATAATGACATCATCCCAGTGTGACAGCTCTTTAATTGATCTCTAGGTTAATTAGCTCAGGGGGTGAAACATCCCATCTCGGGTATGTTCAAGACTGCGCTCAAGTCAGGCAACTCTTACTTTCTAGAATTTCTATCCAAGTTTTGGTTCTTGTACATCAATATGTCATGAATATGTATTTTCTGACTGGCAACAATGTAACTGCTACGGTATTTAATGAGTTTTGAAACTTCTGAATAGGAAAAAGTACTAGACTTCCATAAGAAAAGGTACATCCACACATGAGCAAGGGCATCACCCACAGAAGGGAAGGCAGTATCATGTCCATCAGGGCCTTTATCAATCATTAGGACAAATAAAACTTTTAATATCCCAAATAAGATAAAAATAAAATCAATACCCTCAGGAGATCTTGGAACACAGGTCAATGGTAGAGCATGCGTAAGATGGCATGTTCAATAATTATTACATTGCAATAATAATTATTAGTTATAACATCAGGAAAGATAATGTTTACAATATCTGTAATGAGGATGAGCATCCCTGACATATAAAAGAACACTGCTTAAAATTAATTAACGTGCTTTCAGTGTTACGGTGTGAATCATACAATATAAGGAATGACTCTGTAAGAGCTGAAGCATGTGCACTATGTACGTTTTGATGCTTAGTTGTTAGACAGAAAAATAAATAAGTCAAATCAGTGCTGTGAGGGACGGCAACGGCTCAGTGACTAAAGCTGATTGCACTGAGCCTGATGACTTGTCTTCAATCCAGAAGCAAGCAACATAGCAAAAGGAGAGAACAGAACCCTCTAATTTTGTCTTCCGGCCTCCACACATATTGTAGTATGGGTACAGACCCACATACACACACACACACACACACACACACAAATAAATAAATTAATAAATGTACGTGAAGTAAGTAAACTTTGTAAAATATTTCCATCAATCAAGTGAGTGTATGTGTGTGTGTTTGTGTGTGTATGTATGTATGTATGTATGTATGTATATGTGTGTGTGTGTGTATATATATATATATATATATATATATATATATATATATAATGTGTGTGTGTGTCAATGCTGATAAACATCCAGTGAACTGTTACTGAGTTGTAGAAGATTAACTTATTTTGAAAATATTGAAAATGTAAATTCTTTGTCATGCCAAAATCTTCTAAAAAACAAACTTATCTATCACAGATATGTACAACAGAGTGATCTGCACAACGTTCGTTATGGTGCTGCTGTCAAAGACACAACGGCTAGCTACGCCCATGTAATGAGGGATAGCATATAAATCCTGGGCATTCGCAGTGTGGCTCAATCTGCAACACATTAAAATGATATTTGGAAAAAAATATTTAGTGACATGACCACTCAAATTGCAAAAGAATACTGAGGATGATTCAATTTGAATTTAGAAACGGCATGTTTCATTGTTATACTAAGAATATCTCTACATATATATAGCGAGAGATGAATACCTGTACAGTAGAAATAAGTTAGACTAAGAGAGATAGAGACAGGTATAAAGACAGAGGCACAGATGGAGATAAAGACAGAGGTAGAAGTATCTACAGAAAATAACAAACTCCATCTGCAGAGATATGATATAATCCCATTTATCAAAAGTTAGAGAGGATAGAATATTGGTAGTGAAGATTAGAGATGCTTTACTTATCTATTACTTCAAAAAGTGGACCCAAAATGTAGTATTTTCAAAGGAAAGTAAATAATATGCAACTTTACCAAAGTGGGTACCACACCTTTATCCCCTAAGCTCTTTTCACATATGGAAAGAAGAAAACTAAGACCCCTGAGCTGTCTCCAGGTGCAATGTATCAATTACAGTAATAGTTAGTTTGGTAGTCTTAAAAATAAACTTTGGGAGTATAACTGCTTACCCAGTCAAGAGTGTAGCGTAGTTTGATATCAACAGGCTGTGACTGAAGCGAATAAAAAAGTGATGAAGACAGAGCTCCGCACAGCCTCTGCAGTCGGCTGTTAAAGAAGCTGGATGCATTTCCTAAAATTCCCAGCCACAGATTCTTCATCTGTAAAATGCACTAAAATAATCATGCTTCTCTTAGTAAAATAGTTGTGGACTCACTTTGACATACACAAAACCTATGGTTTCCATAAGCTTTGTTGTGTATTAGAACTATACAAAAACGAGAAGCTAGTAACTCATTTTTTGGAAGTTGGTATTTTTAGTTCACCTTCAAATGAGAATGGAGCCTCTTTTGAAGCAAATTCATATATGTACTATATAATATAGATATAATATATACATATAGTGTGTGTGTGTGTGTGTGTGTGTACATGAAGATAGATAATACAGGCCCCAGTCAAGAAGTTCAAAATGTAAGAATTTTCCATTTCCCATATTAAACAGAATATTAATAACACACTATATTCTTATCTAGCTAGACAGACGAGTAAACCGGCACTGAATCAGTATAATGTATATTTTTACAAATATTACTATGCTCTAAGGAAATTCTGACTAATTATATTCCATTGATGTAGTCATTCTACAACAACAACAAGAAAATAATAAAAACATGTTCTCCTGCCAAAATCCTTGCTAAATCCTGATCATCTGAAAACAGTGCTCTGGGAGGCCTTGCCCTTGCAGAGGCTGAGGTGTGAAAAGAAGCTCATGAAAACAAGAGCTAGAGGTCCACAGGAGGAGTGAATGCATAATGAGAGAACACTGGAAAATGGCAAAGCATCTTCCCCTTCACAACGACCTTCTCAGCTAACCAGGTTGCCCCTTGCATGGCTGAACTGAAGATACCATTAGTGTAAGGTGTGTAGAACTGCTTCTCTGTAGCTTCAGAGCTAAGTGAAAAGAGATTATTAAGAGCCCTGTCTTCAGTCACTCCTCTGAGTACTTTGTCCCATGTCCTATTAGTTGAAATAAAACTTTTAAAATAGGTGTGTGTGTGTGTGTGTGTGTGTGTGTGTGTGTGTGTGTGTAGGGGAATAGACACATGCACTCATACATTGAGAAAATAATATAGGCAACACTCAAATTATACAGATCAGAATTTGATATTTCCCATAGTAAGCAGCACATTTATGAATTATCTTAGGCGGTCAGAGTCATACGTGCTATGTTCTTCTGCTCCATGGTCACAGCAATGTTAGAATCTCCAATGATCTTCTGAAGACAAGATACACTTTCAGGTAAATGTCTTGACTCCTTTCACTATTCTGGGGAAGTAACAATTTTTTTATTTTTATCTTCATCGTCAAGTAGAACATGACTTCAGGTCTACTCGCCCATATTAATCTCATGCAACCAGGTCTTAGAGAATCTCAGGCCAGCACTATTAGCTAATGTGCAGGTCTTATTGCAAAGGTGCAGTACTCTAGAGCCAGAAAGCCAAGGATAGAGCTACACAAAGCCAAACATGGGAGCAAGAATGTGAGGGGGAGGGGAGTGGCTTCCCTGCACTGACAGTGAAGACCTGGATTCACAATCCTCTGGAAACAGCATCTAGATGGTATCATTAGCTCATCCTCACATACCTCAAACAAAACTCTTGGCCAACGGTTCTGATGGCTTCGTCTCACTTAAACTGGCTTTTGCCCCAGTGTCAGAATCCTCAATTTCATGACAGAAGGCATTGGTTCTGGAGGTGAACATGCCCAGTAATTTAAAAGTAGTCATTACTCTGGCAGATTTCAACTCACAGCTGGTTAATGACTCTCACCAACTATGTACCACAAACAGCATATTTACAGTCATCCGCAATTAGGGATTTTTAAAGTTATGGGCCTAATTTATTATGAGGCTTAAATGAGAAAACATACATGCTTAGCACACAGTCCAGACTAACACAAAGTAAGACTTACCAAATTATTTGAGAATTAAGTCCTTTATTAAGGGCTTAATGAAAATTACATTTTTCATCCATTATATAGGGAGAAAATTAACCTATCTCATAAACTTATGGGGATTTAATGAGGTCCTGTATTATATGCATTTGTCTTGGTGTCTGCTTAAAATATGAGCTTAATAAGTATGAACTCAATATACTGTGTAGACTTCAAGTTACACAGGAAGCTCTCCCAAAACTCAACTGACTACCAGAGTTCACGAGCGCTTCCATTGTAAAAACCATATAAACAGTATGGGATACTCAGAGACCCTGAACATCATGGCTGGGAAGACACAGAGGATGAATGAACAAAAGTCTGTCTATCCAAGAAGTTGTAGCTATGGCCCCACTTAACTCTCAAAAGTCTCTAAATTGGATGATACATTTTATCATCGTTCTACAAATATACACTAAGGGTGTTTGTCACTGCCAGAACTTTTGCTTATCAAGCTTTCTCATATCAATTTCTACTGGTATTTTTCCCCTCAGCTTTCCCCTTTATTGACAATTCATGATTCTACTAATAATTTTTAAAAGAGCTATGGTATTAAACATACCTTGATTAAAATTTACACAATCTATGAATCTTTCCATAGTATCTATTGGATATGACAGAAAGCTATAAAATTCAGGGTGTGATATTAAAAGGATTTTTGAGGTGTAGATGTTTCCTCAGTCAGACTTGGTTAGTGACTCAGAAAAACTCAAAGTAAAAGTTTCAAAGGATTTAAAATAAACAAAAACAAAACAAAAGAAGACACAGAATTTGAAGGTAGATATAAGATAATATAGTTTAGAACTCAAAATAAGCGTGTAAGTTTGCCTGGGTCCGTGAATCTAATGAATAACTCTGCTGAATCACAGGCATGGGTGTATGTGAGGCAGAATACCTTTATTAGCTGGTTAATATTGCCCATCCCCTCATAATGAAGAAACAATACAGAAGCTACAGAAAAAAACAACCAAATATCTGCTTTAGAGCTTAAGTCCAAAAGATCAGAAACTAATCCCAGAAGACTGACTGAGATTTTAATCACAAACCTCTTCATATTAAGGATAAGTCATTATGCCCACATATCAGGAATCCAGTAAAACATAACTAGGTTTGTTTTTAATTATGAAGGAAAAGAATAAAATGACAGTGCATACTGTGATTATTTCTCCATTTATAGTCTACTAAACATTACATGACTGTTTAATCCTTCTGTAGCACACTAGTAAAACATATTAACTCTACAGTCAACCAATGCATAAAACTTTGTCAAGAAAGAAACTGTAAACCTAGCATAGGTGGTGCAAGCCTTCAATCCCAGCACTTGGGAGGCAGAGGCAGGTGGATTTCTGAGTTCAAGGCCAGCCTGGTCTACAGAGTGAGTTACAGGATGGCCAGGGCTATACAGAGAAACCCTGTTGCGAGGGAGGGAGGGAGGGAGGGAGGGAGGGAGGGAGGGAGGGAGGGAGGGAGGGAGGGAGGGAGGGAGGGAGGGAGGAAGGAAGGAAGGAAGGAAGGAAGGAAGGAAGGAAGGAAGGAAGGAAGGAAGGAAGGAAGGAAGGAAGGAAGGAAGGAAGGAAATGGAAAGGAAAGGAAAGGAAAGGAAAGGAAAGGAAAGGAAAGGAAAGGAAAGGAAAGGAAAGGAAAGGAAAGGAAAGGAAAGGAAAGGAAAGGAAAGGAAAGGAAAGGAAAAAAAACCCTGTAATTTCAGCCTCAGCATTCACCATTTAACCCCCTGAAACAAATATCTTCCCTTAAAACACTATGTGTATTGGTTAGTTCATAATGTTGTTCCACCTATAGGGTTGCAGATCCCTTTAGCTCCTTGGGTACTTTCTCTAGCTCCTCCATTGGGGGCCCTGTGATCCATCCAATAGCTGACTGTGAGCATCCACTTCTGTGTTTGCTAGGGCCAGGGACTTTTGGGATAGCATTGGAAATGCAAGTGAGGAAAATACCTAATTTAAAAAAAAACTAATCAAAAAAAAAAAAAAACACTGTGTGTGTAATGTTATCATGAAATAGATATATTGACTGTCAATAATTGAGTTGGCTGCTCTTGGAATGATGTTCTTAATTGCAGTAAAGTCAAGCAAAGATAAAAACCTAGTTATGTTTAGAATATGGTTTATACATTTCTAAACACTGAAAACAATTTAATCTGCATGTTTCACATGTATAGGAATGTACAGCTCCAACAACACGCAATATTTAACAATTTCATACCTAACTAGTTGTATTTTTTGAATTTTCTTTATGAGTGGTGAATTTGGTGGAATTATTTTAAACAGACACTTCTGGCTATAAATATTATCTATCCTGAAAGAGTTAAACATCTAGTAAAATTCAAATTTTCGTCTCCTTGGCTGCCTTTGTCATGTTGAGGCATATGGATAGTGGTCACTTATGAAGCTAGGGAGACTTGAAATATTAAAATTTCTAACAGGTGGCCTTGTACTAACTTTACTTGAGAGATGTTCAGCTTCGATCTTGTTTTTAATAAGTTCAAAAGCCTTTTGTAGATCTGGAACCGTATGCTTTAAAAATAACAGCACCATATTATCATTAATAAAACAGATATTTCACATGATTGCAAAATAATGCAGCACCATATGATTAATAAAATAGTGTGCTCACATGCTCACCCTACAAGAAGTTCCGAGCTTAACTTAGCAGTCTTGATGCTATCTCCATTAGAAGTTCCTGCAGAGTCTTCAGCACACTGTTCTCAGAAACTGCTCATCTTTCAGTTTCCTTTTCTCTTTCTCTATGCTACCATCATTTCCAAACTCACTTCGAAATAAACTTCAAGAGTATGCTTTTCTTTTTTATCGGTTATTTTACTTATTTGCACTTCACATGTTATCTCCCTTTCCCACTTCCCCTCTGCAAATCCCCACCTCATATCCCCTCCCCGCTGCTTCTATGAGGGTGCTCCCTCACCCACCTCACTGCCCTCTCATTCCCCTTCACTGGGACATCAAGCCTCCACAGGACCAATGGCCTCCCCTCCCACTGATGTCAGATAAGGAAATTCTCTGCAACATATGCAGATGGAGCCATGGGTCCCTCCATTAGACACTAAACCCAGACACTATTGCTGATGCCAAGAAGTGCTTGCTGAAAGGAGCCTGGTATAACTGTCCCCTGAGAAGCTCTGCCAGAGCCTGACCGATACAGATACAGATGCCTACAGCCAACCATCAGACTAAGAACGGGAACACCAATGGGGGGGGGGGGTCAGGGGAGGAATGAAGGAGCTGAACGGGTTTGCAACCCCATAGGAAGAACAACATTATCAACTAACCGGACTACCCAGAGTTCCCAGAGTCTAAACCACCAACCAAAGAGTATGATTTTCATTTTGTCTTCTTCCTCTCTTTGCTTCTCTCAATGACCATTAAAGCCTTACTTATTGCAATTCAGTCAAGACACGCCAATAGAAATGTTAGTGTTTTAAATCTGGGCTGATTAATAAATAACCCCCACCAATTTATGTTTATTGAACAAATCAAGTGTCAGATTTTGAAATATTTTGAAAGCACTTTTATCTACATATTTCATTAACATTTATGAAAATGGGCAGTTAAAAGAAGACCCAACATTTAACTATTTTATGTCTAACTGGCTCAATGCACAGGGACACACACAAACTTTTCTTTATTTCTACCCTCACTATGTTTAATTAGTCATTCTATAATGTTTCTTTCAAACAAAAGTAAAAACAGCCTTTCTTGAGGACAGATAAGGTGATCTGTCTAAACTCTGTCTAACTCATATCTAAGATGGTAAATGTGCATACAAAATGAAATGTCAACTACTTAGCATAAGAGCCTAATCATTCTTTTCATCTACCATCCAGTGCTCTTCTTGGTACCTTTAAATTCTGTGGTGCTCAATAAATCCTTTTCAAAATAACTTGAGTATGATTTCAAGATTGTTAGTCTTCAGGATTGTTGATTTCTCCATCTATAAAAAATATTTTCTTTCAGACATAACTCAAAGGCCCAAAGTAAAGTGATTAACAAATTGTTACATCATCACCATCATCATCATCACCATCATCATAACTGTGGTCTTTGGTGGGATTGTATCCTCCATGTCTCTGGCTGTATTCTCAAAGCTGTCCACATACACAAACGGGTAAAGACCCTTTTGGTTGCACCATTAAAGAAAATGGGTCAGACAGTACACAATCCACTGCCCAAGACCTATCATATGGAGTATGTTTGGGTGAAGAAATCCTCCCCCATGATAGAACAACACCATTGAACCCCTTCCCTATACAAAGGTAGCAAATGCAACAGGCATGCCCTGCTACTCAGATACACTACAACACTAATCCTACCCAGTTGATTTTACTATTTCATGAACACTTCATTTATATTTTCATTTTAAGTTTTGTGATCTTTAGGTTTTTTGCTCAGATCTACTATAGCAACAGTTCAGGAATAGTCTTATATAAGAGCAGTTCCCTGTGTCTTTTTTTTAAGGCAACTTAGCATTAGTAAAAATATAAAATTTTGCTTTGTGGACAAAAATAAATCTTTTAAAGGCTGTCCTAAGAAGTTTTTTTTCCCTTGGTTTTCAGTATTCCTCTAAGAAACAACAAAATATGTTTAAAAACTAGGAAGTTCTTTTATCCTCGTGGAAACTAGAGATGAATTCAGAGTTCAGATATGTCACTCTGACATAAATTTCACTAGTTTCAATGATGCAAACTGTTTTCTTGCTGATATTTTGGCTTTGAATGCTGTTTAGAAATTGACCACAATGAGAATTCTTTGTAACTCTTGCCTTAAGTATTCATGGGGCTTAAAAGTAATAATATAGTGGCATGGTAGGGCAATAGAGACTGCAGGAGGAAGGGATAAATAAGATAAAAAGCTGTATGAGAACATACTATTTTATAATACATAATAAAAATTGTTTAAATGGCACTATCTATATGGGATGACAAAATTCTCCCCAAAACCAAAATTATTAGACCAAAACCTTAGGTAACATATCACTGGGGTCATAGCCCCAAAACTATATAGGCTACTGCCATTGCTCTTGGATGTCCATTAGACCTCAATGGCAAGAAAAGAAGATACCACACTTGGTCACATGATATGGAGGAACCAAGTTGGTACAGAACAGGGCGCTTTCTCACAGTTGAAAGGCATTGTAATGCAGGTATCATAATTTATATGCAGGTTATTGGTGGAAAACAGTGAATGGAGGGTTACCAGGTGTAAAACATAGCTGATACAGTAGTGACTGGAATAACCACTACTTTCTGATTGAACTTAATACCTGTTCTAAATGAAATAATAATAACCTATAAGTAACTCTCACTATGCAGTGTAAAAAAAAAAGTACAAAGAAAGCAAAATACCATAAAAACTAAGAAAAGATAAAATCATGTTCTTTAATATAATACATGCAAATGTTTTATATTCTAAGTCATGTTATCTATTTATTACTCCATTATTATGATAAATATTTAAAACATGAATTACAACAAATACTGAATTTAATTAAAATATCCATGTTACATTTCCTCATGGTGTTCTTTAAATATGAGTGTCATTTTGTTATAGTACTATGTCTCAAAATGCATTTCCTGAACTTTTGAAACCTCAAAAAAGTCTATCTCCGGAGACACACCTCCTCCAACAGACCACACCTCCTAATCTTTCCCAAAAAGTTCCTCCTATTGGAGATCAGTGAAACACATTGAGACTATGGGGGCCACTCTCATTCAAATAAACATAACAGCCAACAGCTTATTTGTAAAAATATCATAATCGGTGGAGCTCTGCCCTGAAAAAATGAAAAAAAAAAAGCTTACTTTTCATTCTCTTAGAAAAGTATCTGAGTATATTTGACTCAAGTTTTTATTGAAATTCACTGATGACAACTTATATAAATATCCTCAGGGCAAGTTGGACAAATTCCTCACATCAATCTCCAAAGAACAAGATTCTTCCTTGTATGACAATTCTGGTAATAGAACAGAATTCTAGAGAATATCCAGGAATGGAAGTATTATAATTAATAAGTGAATAATCACCTATTATTTCCTTTTCCCCATAGCTCCAAATTTCTCTCAAAATCTGGAATGAAAAAAAATTAATATATTTCCGTCACAAAGACATCATTTGAATAAAAGGAACATGTTAATTGCATTGCTGAAAATTAACCCTGATATGTATACAAGCTTATAACATTCCAGAAATTAATCTTGTATCTATTGTCCCATCAATTTATCTACAAAATTTAATCATAAGCATTATCATGACATAAAAAGGTAGTGAAATCTAGTGCATTATTATAATTTGACCTTTTTAATTTTTAAATATATCTCTCTCTTTAAAACCTCTCAAGGAAATTATTAACATAGAGAAAGAAAATGTTCAATCAACTGAAAATGACCCTTTTACAGGATCTTTTCATGAATTGATAGAACTATAACCCCCTTGCAGCTATAAACAAGTGTGTGTGTGTGTGTGTGTGTGTGTGTGTGTGTGTGTGTGTGTGTGTGTGTGTGTGTGCACTGATAAAGGAACACTAAGTTATACATTAATTAAATTCAGCAAAGTTTTCTTTCAGAATATTTTCTTCATTTTGTCGATGACTCAACTGGTATCAGCTCTAAATGTATTATAAAACTAGTTTGATTTAACAAGAGAGAGAGGCACGGGGAAGAGAGAGCAGAGAGAGAAAGAGAGAGAGAGCCCAATAAAATATGCTCTTAACCTTACACCCTTGCAGAAAATCAATCACTGTAAATAGCTAAGAGCCTCACAAATCTTGATTCCCCAGTGGCGGTATTTATCTCTGCTGGAAAGCAGACATATTGACATTACCTGGACACTTGTAAGTGGGCTATTAAAGTCTTCAAACTTTCTTCCAGTTTACTAAGGAATCAAAATAGCAACACTTCTGGAGGTATATGCTGGAACATGTTAAAGAGGCAAAAAAGTCATCTACAATGTTGACAGGTCAGTGACACAGTGTGTAGATTTGGAGGTCATGGCAGAAGGTGACACTAAACTGCCTATAGCAGATTAGATGCCCAGTGGCAACTGTAACTTCGGGCTACTCAACCAGAGAGGTAAGCTTTTCAGAAAAAAAACGTGGAATTCTTATTACTTAGAGTTCAAAACATGTATCTATCAGCAAGAAGGGGAAGGGGAGGAGGACCTGTAGTAACTCTGGTGTTAGTGTGCTACAAAGTATAGGACTGTGCATGTACATGCTGATTCATCAACTACGTGGGGACAGTTTGACTTTTAAGTAGCTTTTAGCTATTTGTCAATCATTTAAAAAATTGGAAAGATACACAAAGTACATATTAAAGTCAAAACACCACATCTTCTTACACTACGTTTCCATCCACCCTTTACATTTTACACTAACTTTTTCATCTGCTAACACTATATGATCACATCACCCTAACACAGTTCTCTACCCAGATGATACATAGTAAATGAGTTGTCAGTCTCAGGAGGACAGTATAATTGCCTGATTGTTTAACTATTATAAAACATACAGCAAAAATAGTTTGTTTCTGTACACTTATAAACGTTTGCATCTATTCCATTATTATATTCTCCTAGCTTAAAATGCAAACTTCAAAATCAAAATTCCTCTCTTTCAATGTTTTATTTAACAATAATTTGTCTTCTTACTTAAAGCTATTGACAACCATAACCCCTCTCACCCAGGAAATTGTCTAGTTGTAAAGTCCTTGTTGCTTTTTAACAAGGTTTTAACCTTTCTAAAAAAATAAATAAATAAAAATAAATCAAGGTTTCCAGAGGACAATCAAAGCAGACATTGAAAAGTTTCCAGGAATTTTTTAACTGAATCAGAAGTGATAAGGATTAATTAGCTACATCTGTCCTCATGACAGTGCTGATGTACAAACAAAAATAGAATAAAAAGTCTCTCGACAGAAACTAGCAGTGAGGATGACTTCTCTGCCTCTCTAACCTGAACCCTCACTGCAAAGACATCAAAGATAAAAAGCTCTGACAAAAATACAAAGAAAATATAAAACCCACTTGGCTTGGAAACAGACCAGATAACTCTAGGAACATTGTTCTAAATGGTTTTAGTTTGACAAGAAGGGAAATCAGAAAACAACACTGAGTGATCCCTGGATATAGAAAAGAATGAACATTATATATAATTTATTCATTCCAAGGATAGAATATCTGCTCATTGGTTTCTTATTTCTATGTAACCTAATGATCAAAAGGATAGGGGAGTGTAAGGATAAAGGGAATAACTTATGATGATGATTAATATGAAAATCATGCAACCAGCATGACTTGCAATTTATCATCTTAACCCACAGTGCCAGCTACTCTCCTATATTCTGTTGGTTAGATCAGGATACATGGTCTACAGAAGCAGTGCCATACTTAGAAAGGCAGGGATTCGTCTTACCACTCGCCTGTCAGTCTCCTAACATTTGTAGCATTTTTGCAAGAGCCCACATTTTGGCATTTCCTTGAGTTCTCTGTACTCTTGGTGTCTCATCTCGATTCTCCTGCTCTCCTTCATAACTATTTTATGTCTTGGTTTCTTTCATGCCCTGGAAGAGTGTCCTACTTTTTTGAGTTTACTGATTTAGGATTTTTATTATGCTACAGAGGAAATAAATGAAAACGATTAAAAGAGAGTTTCTTTCCTACATCTGATATCCAATTATTCATCCACATATTTATCCACTTGATTATATTTAAAGTCTGGCCTTCCATTACATTAAATGGATCTCTCTCTCTCTCTCTCTCTCTCTCTCTCTCTCTCTCTCTCTCTCTCTCTCTCTCTCTCTCTCTCCTTTCCCTCCTTCCTTCTTTCCTTCCAATTTTCAATTAGCCACCAAATCTTTGGTCTATTCAGTCCTATAACAGGTGGATCAATTTATATAATTCATAAATTTATATACTTCAGTCTAGCACTCCAAGTTCCATTTTGCCTTTAACCCTTAATTATATTTTCCATAGACTACTAACATTATTATATTTTGGCCTCATTTTTAAGTGGGAAACTAAAATGATATCATGGGTTTTCCTCTAAGGCTTGCAAAGTCATCCCTTTGGAAGAGATAGCATCTTTGGGACGTGACGAAACAGATGCAGGCATCTTGTTCAGTTATTAAATGACTTTTGCTACTTTGCTAAGTAACATCAAATTGCTTAGATTTCTTTTCTTGACTCCTCTACCATAGTTAATATTGTTGATTCCTCTTTCACAGGAATGTTAGTGTAAACAGACTTGATTTGTGACCCCACCATCCAGAGAAATCTATTGCAAGTAAGAAGATGGTGACTCAAAATGAAACCTCATTTGAGAACCAAGTTGAGCCTGGATTTGGCAAAATGGTGAAATAATTGAGTAATATATAGACTAAGTTTTACTCTTCCCTACAACATAAACAATCTGCATTTTGATTGGCTCCCTCTATTTTCTACAAACACAATGGACAAATCCCATGTGCATTTACATATCGCAACAGCCAATCAACTCTATGGCACGTGACTCCTGTCAAACTAATTTTCATTGACAAATGAACACGCAATAAATCTCTGGCATCTATAAGATATTCAGTTTATATAAAAATTACAAAGTAGAAGACTATTTTCAAGTTGTGTTTTTGAAGTTCTTTTGGAACAGCTTTAGGGAGGTGGGGAAACTGGAAAAAGACTGTTAGAGGATGTATGATCTTCTTAGCAAAGCATGTCAGCTGCGATCTTCCTCATTCATTGACTTTTCTCATACCATTTCCTTTAAAGTTCTAGTCTACTGAAAATCATCTAAGGTCATTAAAGTTCTAATGTCTAAAGAAAGCTTTGTTATGACCTAAGAAAAACAATATGGTCAATCTGTTACCCAACAAATCTGTATAAAGGGAAAGAGTATGTTTATGCTTAATGCTCTAGTAAAAATAAAATGTAACATATGACAATAAATGAAGAAAAGGTTTAGATAGTGGACAACAGAGAAATAGGCAATAAATAGTAAAACCTTATTTATCTGACCTTATATTAGCCTTCTGTCCTCCATCTTCACACACTTAACAAACGAGTTTGCCCAGACTTAATGTGTTGAAAAGGCAAACCTGAAGTTTATATATTAAAAAAAATTAAAATCTGGTATTAGTCATAATACTTAGAGTATAAATGACACTGTCATTTGTTTTAGAGATGAAAAAATCCTACTTTAATATTCTGAGGAATAATTAATTTCCTGACACTATTTTTCCCCTTAGGGATGAAAATTAAAGCCAGGAATTTGTGAATAGTAAGCATATACACTTGCACCTTTAGCCTCCAGCAAGAACGACATATGTATCATTATTTCAATGTTCATAGCAACTTCATTGGAAATTGCCAATGCTTGGAAGGAATCAAACTTTCCATGGTGAAAAGGTTGGTAGATGGGGAAATACCTTCTACGTCATAGTCCCCAAAGCCACTTTTCAGAACACAAAGAGATGTGGAAAAACTTAAATCCATATTGCTAAGGACTGGGTGCCTTCTCATCTCCCATTCCCTAGTCTGTCTCTTTCCCTGTCTCTAGAGTTATGTCTTTAAAAATCATATAAAATAATAAACAAATGCATTCTATCTTATGTAAAAAGTAATCCTACCTAATAAAAATATTTAGAAACAATATAGTTTGGTTCTGGTGGCAAAAATTAAGGACAGGGGAACAATCGCAGCATAATAAACTTTATTTCCTGACAGCCATGTCACATTTGACCAAAAATAAAATAATTTTAACCTCTCTGCTGCTAAGTTTAAATATTCACAAAACAGAGGTAACATTTATAGCCATTTCCTTTATTATTTTTTTCTTGATATGAAATGCTTAGAAACCTAATAATCTTTTCTTTCTTCTTGTGGAAATAAGAACAAGATCAAGTTATGAGGTGGTTCTGTTTGGGCCATTAGTATGAATTTACTGCTTTCTACCTTGGAGAATTCTGTTTAATAAGCAAGCAGGCTGTTTACAGTGATATGAATGTGCTTAATTAAAAAGCCTTGCTCACATCCAAACCTTAAAGAGAGGGTTAATTGTCAGTGTTCAGTATCCAGTCCAAGCCTTTTGTAAATACACACTGACCTTATCTAGATATGACTACCTTAAAAACATGCTTGCATGTTTGTGTATTTCATGTGACTAAGCATCGGCTGAGTTTTCTAGACATTGGTTCCTATTTTTCCTAATAAGAAACATAAGCAGCCCGTTAGTGCTCACGTGTCCTGCTGGGCTCTGGTGTTGCTATGCAATCTGTTGCTATTTGTAAAATATTTATTTCGCATTACTTTGGTTGGCTGATTCGAGTTTCATTTCCACAGAGAGCTGCAGGGAAGCTTCTCCAACATTCTAAATCTATCTCAAATCCCTTTTCTCTGTAGACTTCTTAGATTTTCATGGTCTGGTAACAGGAGTACTTCTTTCCCCCTGCTATCATACTGCAAGAATTTCAAGGATGAATAAAATCACAAGCAAAGTGTGCTCTAAAAAAAATAATGTCCCACAGGAGACCTGCTGATACAAGGAGTAGGACTTTGCCTTGGGAGGTTGGAAATGTGATCCTGGTGTCCTGCTGACTCATTGTTTGACCTTGTTCAAGGACACTCTTCACTGTGTGTCAGGAAATGACCAGAAAGTGTCAATATCGCCCACATTCTTTGATGGTAGCTTCTGGAATAATAACCTCTTTTAGTGACAAATCTCACAAAGGGTGCTGCTTAAAAATGCAAAACATCACTATTACTTATGCAAAATAATATAATAAAATGCAAATGGAAATCTAGGATGTATTCGTTTGAAAAAAATAGGAGCAGGTTTTTGAGAACTGGCAGACGCGCAAGGGGCTATTTGTTCTGACATAAAATATATTTGGAATTCTAAGATTCCAATGAAAGGAGAAAGTGATTGTTGTACATACAAACCCTGAACTGTACAATTCTTCCATGGGACCTGGAGTTTCATTTCATTCCCATTCAGATACAGTTCATTTGCTAACACTTTGGTTTGGTTCATGAAAAGCCCAGCTGCTTGCCCAGCTGTGTATCAGCCATTCTTGACCACAGCCTTATTAGTGGGTTTCTCCCCCCAACTATTTCCTTCAATGCTAAAAAAACGACAGAGCCTCTATCTGAAGGTCACACGGAAAAGTTTCTGATTCTGTGAGCACGAGGATTATACAATGAGATACCATTCAGATATTCTCCTGATAAACATATGGTGTTTATCAGAAATCCAATCCTGAGTTTTTAGAGCTTCGTCACAAATCTGTCAAATGATCAATTATCTGAAGATAAAGAGCTCAGCCTCTGAGAAAAATAGTCTATACCCCCACTACTCCCGTCCCAATTTCAAGTAACTACACACAAAACATATTTGATGGAAGGCTGTCCCATCTCTATGCCTTAAAACATTTGTCAGAAAGGCAGAGCAACTGTGATCTTCTGTGGAAGAGAAGAACCAGTGCCAGCTTTCCCTGGGAGCAAATGGTGCTTTGACCTTGGGATAGCATGCAGCCCTCCATGTTGGCCTCCATTTATACCCAAAACTGGGTGCTTTAAAACTGTGCCATAGAACTGGGTTTTGTGACCATATTTTAGGACAGATTAAAGTAGCAGGGAAGAAAGAAAGTAATTTATCTGGATGGAATTTGGGGTTCCTAATTACTTAGTCTAGCTGTATATAGTCTTATTCCTATAATTGTAATGAGCTTTGGTTTAATGCATTTGTTTCCCCTTCTAAATACATTCAAAATAACAAGCTGATTCCTACAGCCTTTGCAATGGGGTTGCAGAGCTGAGGAAACAGTTGATACAACTAACATGAATTATCTTCAATCTGTTCCTTTAGCAGGACTACATCCGAGGTTTGTTCTTGCTTTGATTAATCTGTTATTACAGCATTATGCACTGAAATATGTTTCTGCATGTCTTCTGAGAAAACATAGTCTGCCAATTCATATGGCCACCAGAAAAATGTATAAAAGAACAAATACATATATTTTCATAGTGCTATATAATTTTGACAGATATTTAAGTTTACATGTTTGTTATGCCCTTTTATTGCATTCAGAAATAAACATGCAAGGAGAAATTTTAGGATGTTTTCAAGCAATCTTTTACATTTTTTCTGAATTATTTTGCCAGTATTCCTTTGGAATTTTTCACTTTCAATAGTGGTCATGCATTTAAAGAGTCTTGGTAAAATATGTAGATAATTATTCAAAATCTAAAATTACACCATAGAATTTTGATTGCATACAGTTTTCAATATAATTCTGTCTCAGGCGCAAGCATGACAAAGAACATCCTAATCACGATATTCTTTAATGATTTTTGTGTTATAAAAGGTGATCTATCTGCGGGCAAAGATTCTGATGAAGGTGAAATGAACACAAAACTCAATGAAACTAAAAAGCAGTCAGGAGGTTTTAAAAATAAGATATCATGTATAACAGCATCAACTTAATTTCAGTCATAAGACTAAAAGAAATCACTAAAATTATTCAACTGCCAGGAGAACACAATACAAAGAAATCACATTGTGAAAATGGATTAACCCAGTAATCCTAAACCCCAAACTTTGAGAAGCTGGCGATCACAAAATATCAAGTCTTCTGTTTATATTTTAATGGCACAGTAAAACAGGCGAACACTCAGAAGTCATTTGCTGGACATACGCCTGGGGAAGGACCTCTGTCTACAATACATAAAGAACTCAGAACTCAACATGGAGCGAGTCAAAAAAAGACAACTAAACATTGGACAAAGCTGTTAAGATATCTCATGGAAGAAAAGGGCAGATGCTGAACTTCAAACATAAAAATGAGTTCAGTATCATCAGCCCACCGAGAAACAGAAACGAAATCATCAAGTATTGACAAAAAACTACTAGGAAGGCTGGAAATGGAAAGCCACGGTGCACAGTCACGAAGATATTGTCATTAAACACACATACGGAAAGGTGCATGGACCTTTTATTTACATTGGAACATATAATATCTGTGTGATTATTTGGGGTTGGGTCATTTAGATGATTTGATAATGTGCATGAAAACATATTCTTAATAAATGATTTGCACAATTACTGTCTCACAATACAGTCAAGATAACTAAGGCTACATGTTTGTCATTGTACAGTATAACCTGTGTGTGGGGGGAAGTCAATAGTTACATGGCGATTATCAAACCTTAAATAAAATCGTACTTAGTCTGTACTAGAGAATCTACACGCCCGGTTAAAACGACAGATGGTTTAGATACTGTTGGATCTGGTCCCAATCCTTCCCCACTTTATAGACTTTTTTCTTGCATTTAGTCACAATTGGAAAATGGTAATAATAGGAAATGCTATGGAAAAATACTAAATAGGTGTCAGAAAAATCTAAATCTTTACCCTCTCTGAATTTGACCAAACCAATAAACCATAATAGAATTCAATTTCTTTTTAAGAGGAATTCAAATGGTAAAATATCTAGTTCCATCGAATGACAAATTAAAATAAAAGTAGCTCCCTGAGCCATTGCATTACAATATTGAATTTAAAGTATTTCATTAATAAGATACTGAAAAATTACAGGCCTTTAAATCTTCCAAATTCTCTCTATATATTTTATTTATAACCATAGTTATTATTTTATGTATTTCCAATTGTATTAGATATTACACTTACGTAAATACGCGTTTATCATGCCCTTACACTCTAAAATAACAGAAAACATGATAGCTGCTGTAATGGGAACTTTCTTTTCAGTATTTTGTCAATCTGGTATGACTTGACTTTTTTTTTCAAGATTTATTATGTACACAGTGTGCCAGAAGAGGGCACCAGATCTCATAGCTGTTTGTGAGCCACCATGAGGTGGCAGGAATAGAATTCAGGACCTCTGGAAGTACAGTCAGTGCTCTCAACCTCTGAGCCATCTCTCCGACTTGGCATTCTTAATATTGCTGGATGCCATCGGTATCAAAGCCTTGGATAGTAGCGTTCAACATTCCTAACGTTGTGATTTTTTAATATACTTCCTCATGTTGTGATGACCCCCAACCATAAACCTATTTTTGTTGCTACCTCGCAACTATGCTTTTGCTAGTGTTGTGAATCATACTGTAGATATCTGTGTTTTCAGGTGACCCCTGTGAAAGGGTGGTTTGATCCCCAAAGGGGTCACAACACACAGGTTGAGAACCTTGCCTTAGAAGTCTATTGTAAGCCTATTCATACGATGTGTTTAAAGGCAGGGTCCTTTACACAGGAGCTGAAAGTTCTATTTCAGCACTGGATTCTAAATATTAACCCTGACCCTAAGAAGTGCGTGGAGACTGAACTACCAACCAAAGAGAATCACTGAAGCTAGGCCTCCCCGCACAGATGTAGCAGATGTACAGCTAGGTCTTCATGCACGTCCCTAAAACAACTGGAGCAGGGAATGTCCCTAAAGCTGTTGCCTGTCTCTGGATCCCATTCTCCTTACTGGGATGCCTTGTCTGGCCTACGTGAGAGAGACTGTGTCTACCCCTGCAAGAAACTTGATGTTCCAGAATTGGGAGATACCCAAGAGGGTCCTCCACCCTCTCAGAGGAGAAGGAAAGAAAGGATGAGGGGAGGGACTGTGTAAAGGGGAACCAGGAGGAGAGGGCAGCAATCAGGATGTAAAGTGAATGAATGAATGACTGAATGAGTGAATGAATAGATGGATGGATGGGTGATGGATGAATGAATGAATGAATAAATAAATAAATAAATAAATAAATAAATAAATAAATAAATGGAGAAAAGGATGGCTACATGAGAAACGTAATTATATAATTGCAAAAGATTATAAACTGATTTTGTTAAAATTTACTCTGAACTTAAACATCACATAAAAGGTACTGCAATTCTTCCAAACTCACTGTAATCCCAACAGGCAGGCTATAGATTAAGGGCAGGGGCGAAGATAACATTGAGATCTAAAGATGAAAAAAATATGTCTTTAGAATCAGCCCATGCAAAATTATTTTGTTCTTAATTGTAATAACAAAATAAATATATTAAAACTGCAAAAGAAGACTATATGTTTAAGGAAATCCTCCCCAAAATATAAAGTAGTTGAAAGATATAACACGGAATATATATGTGTGTGTGTGTGTGTGTGTGTGTGTGTGTGTGTATGTATATATGTATGTATGTGTGTGTGTGTGTGTATGCTTTTAAGGAAAGTGCTTATACTTAAGTGGTGAGATACTTGCACATACCTATTGTAAAGATACTGATAGTTTTAAGTCTATGACCCTCAATAAGGATATGTTATTTTATGTTTTGATGAAACATCTCATATACCTATAGTTGCCTTGAACTGGCTGGCAAGCTTCACTCAGGATCTGAAAAGCTGAGAAGACAAGGCTTGCTAATTAAGGTGATTTCTGATCCATTCACCTATACACACACACACACACCTCACACACACACACACACCTCACAGAAAAAACAAAGAAACAAAAAGTTACATATGTAGCACATGTGCGCTTGGTCTTCATGTGGGTCCCCAACAACTGGAACAGGGGTTGTCCCTAAGTCTGCTGCCTGCCAGTAGGTCCTGTTCCCCTAAAGAGTCTGCTTTCTCTGGCCTCAGTGGGAGAGATTCCTAGTTCTTCAGCAACTTGGTGTGCTACTGGGGGTGGGGTGGGGTGTGCTACCAGCCAGAGGAGGGCTTCCTTCCCCTTTTGCAAAGGTGAAGGGGAGTATGAAATGCAGGGAGAATTTGTGAGGGGAGGGGGCTGATGATGGTATGTAAAGTGAATAAATAAATCTAATTTAAAAATAAAGTAACAGTAGAAGAAGGCAGCTCTTTTTTTTTTTAATTAGTATTTTTGCTACATTTTTTTTCCTCCATGAAGGAAAATGATTAAATTTCAGGTCAGACAAGCTCAGAGACATGCTGTATCATTCTGAAGCAATTTCATATCTTAGCCTATTCTGGGAATGCCGGCAGGGAAATTTGAAGTGGCTTACCAAGAAACTACATCTTGTTTCAAAGTGAGCTGTTTGGCCTGTCACACACAATGGGACAGATTTGCGCTGAAATTGGCAACAGAAAGGGCAGAATTCGTTGATTCCATGTAAAAGTATATGCTACCCCAATTTCCATTAAATAAATTTCTCTGAGAAAGAACCAATATGGCCACCATCCAGCATCTCTTGCTCCAAAGAGCTACCTAGCACACAAGTAGTTCTTTATCAGAAACGGGCCAAGAACCAGTGTTTTAGACTCTGTGTTTCAACAGATTGTCCAAATGCTTCAGGTACAGCTACACTGATGTGGCGGGGGGGGGGGGGTGTTGTTTTGTTGTTGTTTTGTTGTTGTTGTTGTTGTTGTTTTCCTCAAGCTTATCACCAGGAAAATGGGGAAAGTAGCAAGAGAAAAGTGAAACAAAGACTGAATTCATATTCCTCTGTGACCAAATTTAACAAGCCTTGAAATTGCTAGAAAATGAAATCTCATTTAAGAGGAAAGAATGCATTTGGATTACCCAATCACCAAGTTCAAACCACTTATCCGAGCAATGCAAACTGACAGCACTTGCCCATGTATAATCAAACGGGAAACGGTAATGGTATGTCTCAATGGAGTGCCTAGCATGGAAAGCCCACAGCCCAAGGGATCTGTCAAGAATGATTTCATTGCATGCCTTGGTCTCATGCTGAGTTTTGTCAAGGGGCAATTTCATCAATGGAGGGAGCAGGAATCTCAACAAGGGATCTTTCTTCCCAGCAAGTTTCTTCTCTAGGGAAAAAAGAAATCGGGTTTTCCCACAGCAGAAGTGTTTGCTAAGTAGTCATGTTTTTCTGTTTGCAGAAATACAAGGGACATGGGCTGTTCTCCATATCTGGGGACAAAGGGAGAGCAAGGATGCAGGGGTTTAGCAGATTTCACTTTTCGATTTTTTTTGCCTTTTCTAAGGAATATGCAATCATTTGGAACAGCTCTGAAAATACAAGCATTAGATGTTAGTTCAATGAGAGAAGACATTTGCTTTCATTACCTACGACTAATTTTGAAGAAGGCTAGCAGCAATAGACTCAGATCGAAAGCTTACTGGGTGGCAAATGATCTTCCATAAGGATCGCTAACAGTGTAATTATCTGGACATATGTTTCTCAAGAATACTTTCATATCTCCCACCAGTGGCCAAAGACAGGACAGGACCCAATTATGTATGTATACCTGCACGCACAGATTTCTAATATATATATATATATATATATATATATATACATATATATGTATATATATAGTCAAATATGTTTCCATTTATATATACACATACACAACTATTTTGTATTTTAAATTAAAAAAGAGTTCTAACTTAGTAGAGCCAATTAAAGGCTTAGCAGGAAAAAAAAGTTCACTTTCACCAACCTAGTGAGGTTTCAGAAGGGCTAGAAAGTGACATTGCCCCAGGAATATAATTCCCCTTACATGCTTATTGATAAGAAATATTCTTAAACAGTGAAAAATGCGTTCAATGTTGTAATCATATCATGTTTTATATTGGAATATATGACATGCAATCTTTGTATATCTCTATTATTTAAAATACTTGTAACTAACAGTGCTCAGGGCAAGTCTCCCAAGGAGGAGGAATGGTGTTTGACAATCTGCATGGGTACACACGTGAACGAACAGGATGCCTGGATGGATATTGGGAATGATGAGAGCAATTTTCCAGTTTCCCTAGGTTGCCTATAAAATCCTCTCCAAGGACCAATCATGGGATCTGCAAATGCATATGATTAAAGGGGCAAAATCCAGCTGGAATAGAAAACAAACAAATCCAGAAATATAATTGAAAATGTCCCCCACTGTGACATTTTGGCAAACAGGCTATACATATTTGCAAACATGTTTCTCAAATGTGCGAGGGTTTCTCCGCCCACCTTTTCATTTTCTTTTTTTATACCAAATAGAATTCACTGATATGGAGATTCTGAGATGGATTCTTATCCATTATCTTGGAATCTAAAGAAGAAACCATGCATAATATTTCACCAGTAAACTTGTATAAGACATGGAAGCAAGACCAATTGTTACATTTAAAAAAAGAAGAAAAAGATAAAGAAAAGATATGCCCTAGGGAATTGGTTCTTATTATCACTGTCATGATTATCGATGTTATTTTCTTATTTAGTATCAATGACTCTTCTGGATATTCCGTCCTTACCTGGTTTCCTTACTCTAGCCCCAGATGATGCATAAAGCTGTGTAAATATCTCCATATAAGGAGAAGTGAATATATTGCAGCATGAGTAATTTACAGTTACCCATCATACAGAGTTGATATTACAAATGCATTTCAAAACTTCCTGTTCATTGAGAAACTGACAATAATCTATAAGGATCAACCCAGTACATTTGTTCCAGAAAAAATAGGGGGAGAGAAACAATATTAACTATTGTCCATCTTGCATTTTAGTGGCTTCCAATAAATTGCCACTCTGTCCATGATTCTGAACTCTAACTAGTTCATACAATAATTTAATCATCGCCATAAACATTTACTTAGAACTAATATGTCTTAGTTCTTCTTTGAAGTAATTTTCAAATGTCAATTTATCTTTCCATTTTTCTTTTAGAGAAGATTCACATAAGAAAAATAACACAGAGAAGTTAAATAGTTGACCAAATAATAGAATCAGGATTCAAGCTCAGAAGTCTGCATGAGACCCCAAAACACTACCACTGAGCACTAATCCTATATAAACAACAAAAACCACTTTCTCCCGATTTAATAATTTTAAGTCTACTATGTTAACAAAGATCTTTTGTACATTTACCACATTTCTGACTCCAATCTAGGTTCTCAAGACAGGAAAATATCAAACAGTATGAAACTTCCTGAGTAGAAGAAAGTTGTGATGGTGCTAAATCAGAAATAAGCAAAAGATGTTTAATATTTATGATATGCAAGATATCAGTCATTCAACAAGAAGAAGAAGCAATGAGTAAAAATGGGAGTGGCTGGATGCACAGGGAGTGACAATCTACTGTTTTGAATACCTCTGCTGCAGCACAGATAGTTTTTAAGAAGAGGATGGAGGGAGACAGGGCTGCAAATGTGCAAACATCAAAGAAGGACATGCTAACAAACAGCATCAAGTACAAGAGCCCAGAGGCTAAAGGATGCTTAACATGTGTGACTAATAGGGTCAACATACCAGCAGTAGAAGTAACAAAACAGCAAAGAGACACAAATGTCTGGATAGACACAGGCACACACACAAACACACACACACCAACACAATGAAAATACTTTAGCTCCTACTTGGAAAATAATGGGAAACAACTGCTGGATTGGTAGCGGTGGGCTGTTTTCATAAGAATAGACTAACTGGGGATGTAGATGTTATTACTAAAGGCAAGATATTCTTCAAACAAGTGGTATAGTCAGAAGGCAAAGTCAGCGGATTGGTTTCAACTGTGAGAGCTTTCGCCTCAACTGTGAAACAGTTAACCGACCTTTCACCTCTCTGACACTAAGATACAACTAGCCTCAAAGCTAGAATGTGGCAAAGAGACAGAACTCCTGCTTAGCATACTTACTGCCCTAGATTTAGTCCCCAGAACCACATGAACTGGCCATTATAGTGCACACCACAAAAGTTCAAGGTCATGCTCAGCTACAGGGTGAGTCCAATGAAGTCTTGGATACGTGGTGCCTCCCTCAGTGAATCTGGGAACTGAAAGCCTGAGAGTGACCAGGCAAGGAAGACCTAACTAACAAAACTAAAAGACAGGAACTAGCACAAGGGAAAAGGGGGTGGACAAATGTTTGCAGTAGATTTTCAATAAAAGAGAACAGAGAAGTAAGGAAGTAGAGAGGAGGTAGACTGTGTCTTCCTGGGCTCATGAAAATTATTCACGAGGTGAGAAAAAAAAAACTACCAGGAGAGGAGGCAGAATTTCTAGAGAGGTGTCCTGTCCCTGGGGAATAAAGAGGTATGGGTTCTTTCAGAGGAACCACAAGGTAATGATAAGGATGTGAAAGACAGGTACAAAGGAGGTAGAAGGAAATGTGGGTTTCCTTCAAATTGATACCATTTCCTCAATAAGGCAGGAGATGAATGACAGCCAAACACCCTAACACAGACATTGACTGAACATCAACTGTGTAGCAGACATAGCTAGGCCAGTTATTGTGTCTTAATGTCTCTTAAAGTATTAGACAGCCCAAAGTCATTATGCAAAAAGCTGCTATCAGCAATTGCAGCTCACTCATGTATACCACTTTTCAAATTCTGCATGTGCTATTTAGAGAAACCAACCATTAATCAAATGTGTGTGTGTGTGCGTGCACGTGTGCAAGCATGCGAGTGTGCAAATGAACCATAATTTTGAGGTACAGCTCCATTTTCTGTCAGCAAATTTAAAGTGATTTACTTTACGTTTGATTAAGAGCACACAAAACAAATGACAGTTGAGAGCAGAAAATAATTACTCTTTATAATGAATTTGTAATTCATTATAAAGTCAAATATCATTGAGGTAGTGATAGCAAGTATTAGTAGCTAAGTTTTATATTCTGTTCAGTGATTGAAATTTCTAGTTTATTTTGTTAATTTATGTTTGAAAGAGAAAGTGGTCTCTAAGACTCATCTACGATTAATGACAAGAGCTGTCAGTCTCAAACCACTGTAATAGATGCAGTTTCATTTGAATCCCAGAAGGAAAGCATGACATATAATCTATTGACTTGATTATATTTCTTGCAAATGCTTTCAAGCAATATAGCGACAACTTTTTGGTTTAAAATCAGAAGGGTAAGGGAAATTTGGTCATGGCAAGCCCCAAAGATGTGAGGTTTTGAGTGATCTGAAAGAGCAAACAAGAGATAACTAGTTTCTGAATCATCCATCTTACCCTTTCTGAAATATTCAGGAAGAACGGCACAACAATGAATATTACCTGATGCATATTAAAATGAAGAGCCCTCCAGACTCTCTTATTTCCTGGAAGTAGCAAGCAGAATCTTGAGTGCCGTTAGCATCAGTATTCACATTCCATAAGATAAAGTGAATCAAAATTGAAGGAAATAATCAAGACTTGAAAGTGAACGTAGAGGGTGTCATTCTTTGGCTTGTCTCCTTCAGGAGTCAGGCACACCACTTCAACTGATATTTACAAAGATGGGTCGAATCTATAAATGCTTATTGAGGAAACCAAATAAAGTATGACATCATTTTCTACTCCTCCAAATGACTCTGATGATAAATATGTATTAAAAGTTAACTACCATTATGGATTTTTTTGGACTGATAGGTAAAGGTTTAAATAAGAAACATTTAATTACTAACATGACCTTCAGAAAGCTACTTACCCTCTCCGACCATTTGTTTCTACGTCCACAGCCTTGAACAAAAATACCTGGTTTAGAGTGTCAGTACTTGTCTTATATGACTATAAGACAACATGGTGGCATCCATAATCTATTTAACTGGGCTCAAAAACAAGGCATAGCCATACAGCCACTGTTATAACTATTCCCAATGTCATTGTGATGATGAATTTGTCCTCTGCCTCAAAGTTAGTAATAGGTTCCAAAGTCTCCAAGACCATTGTTTAGCCATTCTAAATTTCCTGATGCTTAAATTCTTAATATGTTACCTATGGTGAAGACTTTAAGAGAAAATTATAGTTAGTAAATAGAGGAAGAGAGAAGGCGGTGATTGTGATCTTATTCTAATTATAGCTTCAGAAAATCACGTTGATCATTGCATATCTATGTATCATTCTTTTCCATGGTGAGTGAACTGGGAATTCTTTTAAAGGGCAAAGAAAGGAGACTTGCTGTATTCCTCCATGTTACCCCCTGGAGTCCCTAGGTCAGTTTCACTGACCGTACTGTTTAAGCATCCATCTTAGAAGGAATTATTTGAAAACTGAGTCCAGTATTAAGATTGCGCTGGCTTTCACTAAGTTTTCAACTGCCACTGTCTCTTCCAGACAGCTTCTGATTTCATCAACCTATTAATTCCCACGTTCTGCTCCAACCCCTCCATTCTAACACAAAAAGGGAAATGTGTTTTCATGAATTGCTGTGGTGTTTTAAGACTAACCTGGTTTTGTTGGGTAAGTATTTAAATATTCTTAAAAGGCATTCAGGTGAGATGTAAACTATTGCATAACAAAGCAACCTTCTTTAAATTGCATATTTTATATGTGTCTGGGAGGGAAAGGTGGTATGTGACAGCAACTGTCACAATTTTCCTATAATCAAATTGGAGGTGAGCTAGGAATTAATGCAGTTACATACTAGAAAAGGTAAAAAGTTAATAACCTAGCCAAATAGGAATCAAAATTGTATTCATTCATTAATGTAACTGAGGAAGGTTATCTTTTATCAAAGCTTCATTCATTAATATAGCTTCATTCATGTATACATATTCATTAATATATTACTTCATTAATATAATGCAAAGTATTCATATTCTATTAGTTCATATTCATTAATTCATAACTATGGAAGGTTATGTTTTATCATGTAATAAAAAGCAACCTAACTTTCATATACAACTGATCGTCATCTAACAGAAAACCTTGGACGTTTGCTTCTAGGGAGAGAAGATGCATGTCCCTTGGACTTAATGTCTCTACCATCATCTCTCATGTTCTCCTCTCTGAGACACTATGGAAGGACACAACAGATACTCACTCTCCTGTTGGGAGTCAAGAAGCCATATGCTTGAGTTATTATTTGGACCATGTTGCTCTAGTAGATAACCTTCTTCTTCAAGGTCGTGTCCTTATATTGTCCACAAACATATGAAAGACCTATAAAAGGGACTACCTTACCACAAGATCTGAAATGATGCCTGCACAGGGTTACATTGTGTCCAGGCAGACATGCAAACACATGTGAAGTTATTCCATGATGCCTTTTCAGATCTCAAGTCCTCCTCAGGCTGAAAAAAAAAAAGCTATTGAGCTTATTCCCTCCTCTGGCTAGCTGGCTCTTAGGAGATCCTGAAACCCCAGCACAATGCCTATAAACATACAAGGAAACCCAGCAACAGATAGATGAGCACAGACTTTGTTTTAAAACTTTATTTAAAAAAAGAACATGTCTGGCAATAACACAAAGTAATTAAGAGCAAGAAAAACATTTAAAGACTTTATGCAGACTTTTTAACTAGAATTTTTTTAAGCGCACTAGAGAAAAATGAAAAATTGGGTTAAATGTTTTTTGGGTTTTTTGCATTTTATTTTTTATATTTTTAATTTAATTTTATTTGTAATTCAGTTTTTACACTCCATATTCCATTCCCTGCCTCTCTCCATCCACCCTCTGACTGGATCACATTCCAAACCTCTTCCCCACCCCACCCTGTCTCCAAGTAGATGCCCCCACCTCCCACCCCACCTGACCTCTAAACTTCCTGGCGCCTCCAGTCTCTTGAGTGTTAGGTACATCATCTCTGAATGAACAGAGACCTGGAAGTCCTCTACTGTACACGTGTGTGTGTTGGGGGCCTCATATTAGCTGGTGTATGCTGTCTGTTTGGTAGTCCAGTGTTTGGAAGATCTCGGGGGTCCAGATTAATTAAGACGGCTGGTCCTCCTACAGCATTGCCCTTCTCGTCAGCTTCTTTCAGCCTTTCCTAATTACTAAGAACAAGGGTTAGCAAATGGCTCAGTGGTTAAGAGCACTGGCTGTTCTATCAGAGGAACAATTCTACCTGGGTTCAATTCTTGGATTAAAATTTTTAAGATTTTAGCAAAGAACTACGGGAAGGAATACCTCAGAATATAAGAAAGAATAAATGGGACTCAAAAGCCTGCAAGAGACAAGTTTATTCTAAAGGAAAATACAGGAGGTTTGATATGCAAATAGTGAGAATTTCAGATGAAAGAAAATGAACAGATGGAAAGGGGGAATAATCAAGCCAACAATAGACAGAACGTTTTCTGAACTGAGGAAACCCTTGAGTTGCAGATTGAAAGGCTCATCCCGTCCTAGGAAAGACGTCCTAATAAGAGGAAAAACACACCCTGAAAAACTACTCTGAATTCCCAAGATGAGGTGAATTCTTTAAAAGAATCAAGTAGCATTCAAAAATACCTGAACTACCAGAGGCCATTGAGGGATGATTGTGATTTAAGAACTTACACCCAGGGCTAAGGATGTGGATATTAAGCAGAGGACTTGCTAGCATGCATGAACTCCTAGAGTCACACAAAACAGGCCTGGTGGTACACGCCTGTAATCCCAGCGTCAGGAAGGTAGAGTACAGAGTATCTGAATTCAGTCATTTTCCTGTATACTGTGAGTTCATCCGGGCTAAATGAAACCTTACTTCAATATATTATATATTAATAATATATAAATATGGCTATATATAAAGCATATCCAGGTATCACTTGCTACATGGGAAAATAAGAGGTAGACACCTCTGGATGTGCAAAGATTCTGGGAGTTAATCTGGAATTCTTCTTTAAAGGGAATATGTGAGAAGTTTCTATGTGCCTGTTGAGAGAGACTGAAGTTCTAAGAGGAAAGGAAAAAAATATGCACAAAAAGGAAGTGTCAGTTCATGGGCTCTGCAAAGAACAGAAACATCTCTGTATGAAGGATCAATGAACAGGCTACCAACTGGGATGCTCTGATAATGAATTCTCCTTACACACAAACTGTGCTACATATATAAAACTCATAAGGCACTGAAAGAGAAAGACTGCCTAGGAGCCACACATGACCTTGACACATCCAATATCCCTCAGCCTCACAATAGCAAGTGGCCAACTGAAATGTATGTGAAACAATGTCTTATTCTCCGTGAATGAGTGTTTTTGCTTGAGTATTATGTTTGTGTACACTTTCTGTATCTGGTACCCTCAGAGGAAACGGGTTCCATAGAACTGGAGTTACAGACAATTGGGAGCCTTTGTACTGGTGCCCGTAACCCAACCCAGGTCCTCTGAAAGGAGAGACAGACTTCTTAACCACAGAGCATCCTCTAAAACCCCTTAAACTTGCATTTTAATAGAATTGACATTAGAACCTATGCAATTCTCTGCAAATTATTTTTATCCAATACTATGGCATTCCCCTTACTGATTTTTCTAACGCTGATTTGCATTTACAGTGATGATATGCTGTATGACTCTCTACCAGCCCTTGTATGTTGTATGGTGCATCCAATTTCATGTTGGAGAGGGTGGTGATCACCACTTATGAAGACTATTACTGTGAGGTTAATTTTCACACACACACACACACACACACACACACACACACACACACACACACACTTGATCAGTTTTACTAATACTAATACATGCTGCATTTTCTTTTGTAGATATTTCTTGGTAGGAAAGTTTCTAAAGGAATGAAATTAAATACATCAACATAATCATACTAAGAAATGTCCACTCTACAAAACAATTCTATTTCATTCCTTTTTAAATAAGTTAATACTACTACCTATTTCATTAGTACCTAGAAAGTATGAATTTCCGTTGAAAGTCACAAACATTTGACATTATCATTTCAAAACCCCTTTAGAAACATTACAAAAGAAGCTCTAGGATTAAGAATAATAATAGAATAGATACTTATGGATGCATAAGGGAACTGGAATAGGAGGATACTTGGGGAGGGGGAAGAAAGAAAAGAGAGGGTGAGGGGGGAATATGGGGAAAGACAGCTAAAATTAGGGGCCATTTGAAGGGTGTTTGAAGGACAAATATAGTAGGAGCTTCTGAAATATATACATATATAAAGGTAATCTAAATAGAAATTACCAAATAATGGAGAAAGCAGAATCCAAACTGGGTACCTCTTGTCATCAAATGAAACTTTGTGTACCAGGATTGAGTTGTTGACCCATGGGCATCTCCAAAGCACCCAGGTTAGTGCCAAAATTATAGATTGCCCTTCATGAACTGATTACAAGGCCCCATTGCTTAAAACAGCAGCCACACAATTCCTCAAACATGAAGGAGTGGAGACTGCCTAAATAGAGCCTTTACTCCTGCTGCTAGTCTCTTAGGTACATGACGCTTCTCTGCATGCTACAAAAAAGAGAAAGGTAAGCACCAAGCCTTTCCCAAACCTCTGTTCTACAAATCTGCCCTAACAACAAGATATACTAGTATGACAGTAGCACAAAGTTCGTAAAAATAACTACCCAACATCTGATCTGATGGAAGACCCACTCTATGATATGGAACCAGTATGTGTCACTGCTTGTGTGACCAAGAACCAGAGTCTTGATAGCACAAGGACCTATGGAAAAACAAAATACTTCTGTTCTAAAGAAGAACAAGGAATGGGAGGAAGAAGAAGGGGAAGTAGAGGAGTGGGGGGGGGGGAAACAGTTGCAAAATAATTGAGTACAAATGACTTTCCGTTCTATTTATATATCAGGGCCTTGCTCAGCCATCATTGGATAAACTTTCTTTTATAACAAATACAGAGACCCCATGACCTGTCATTAAGCAGAGAGTTAAGAGACGTTGGGACAGTCAGCCCTACATGGGACGTCTCCATCAAATCTTTCCCTTTGTGGCTCAGGGAACCCCTTAGAAGAAGAGGCAAAAGGAGTGTAAGAGCCAGAGAAGATGGAGGATACCAAGAGTGGAGTACAAAACCCTTTAAATGAACATGATCAAAGTTATGATCAAAGAGACTGAATGAAGCAGCGTGAATAGGGTGCGCATGGGTCCTCTAATACATAGTGTGACTTCCAGTGTAGTGTCTTTATGGAATTCCTGATGAATGGATTCTTCTACCTTTTCTCGGGTTCTTTTCCTTCTTTTTGTCTTCTACAACTCTATGATGTTAGCTTTAGCTTTGTTTTCTCTTATTATATTTTATTCTACTATTATGCCTTAGAATGAAGGTTTTAAAATAATTTTTTAAAGAATGAATAAAACCTAGTGTTTGGGGAAAAGACATTTCTCAACTTCTTAACATCTGGAGTGTTCAATGTGAACATACATACATGGAATTATCTAACATTTGACAAATTTAAACAATTTATAAATAGTGAACTGACATTAGTCAAAATATTCAAATCAACACATTTGGGCCTAAATAGTTAACATACACAGCCACCACACCAGCTGTTCAAAATGTCATGCAACTTCTCTCCGAATGAGTTGATAGATACTGTCTACCCAAAATGAATGGGAAAGCTGTCACTAAACCTCAGACAACCATCTTTGCATACTTACAACATGATAGTACAGGGATGAAGGAAAGGTCTGCCTTCCTGCTCTGTGCTCAAGTTTAGTCTCAGGCAGGTCACTAACTGACTGCTAGTCCTATCTCCATTCAGCATCACAATGGTGTGCAAATGGGAAGACATCAATCTCTAGCCATTTAAAGTCTTTCTAGAAGAGAGACTTAAAATCAATTGAATCAATTGTTCTATCTTAATAGGGCATATTTACTTTAAAAGGTTTTTGTTTTTATTTTTGACTCTCTCTCTCTCTCTCTCTCTCTCTCTCTCTCTCTCTCTCTCTCTCTCTCTGTGTGTGTGTGTGTGTGTGTGTGTGATGTATATAGATGAGATAACCACAAGTGCCATTCTGCAGGGATTTCCCACCTTATTTTGTGAGCAAATGTACCTCCCTGGCCAGGCAGGATCTTACTGAATAGTCTGAGCTGGCTGGTCAGAGCTTTGTCCCCAGCTCTGGGACTACAAGTGCACACATCATATCTAGCTCTTCACACAGGTTCTGGTGAATCACTCAAGTCCTCAAGCTTATGCAAGTACTTGAAGTCTGACTTATCTCCCGATTCGCCATTCATTTACAAATGCATGCTTCTATACAAATGGATGCTCCAGGTGTTCCCCACAGGATTGAGAACTCTTCCTGGAATTCTATTCTACTTCTCCTTTATGTGCAAAACTCTTCAAGGCCCAACTGCCACAATTTGTCCTGACTAGCTTGGACCACAATGAAACTTCACCTCGGAATACTTAGCCCTCTTATATCAGAATTATATAGATTGGTACCTGGTCACTGGTCTGTTTTTATTAGTTTTCATCACTTCTAAGCAATTATTTAAAAATCTAATGAAAATTCTAACTGTCCTCCACAGATACACAATGAATGTAAGTATAATATTTTGCAGACCCCAAACTATCCCTGGACTCCCTGCTTTGGATCATTTATTTAAGCTTCCCATGGAAATTGATATGTTTCTTGAAAGCAACAGCTACAAAGTACTTTCTTTTGTGTCCCCTGCTGTGCCTGGCATGGTGCAGAGACCCACTGTGTCCGAGAACCCAGTATGTTTGGTAATGAGACTCAATAGGATTCTAAGAAGAACCCATCAAACTCCCATTTGTCCACATAAAAATATTGTGTGCATTTTGCAGAAGCCAAAGTGTAGGACACTGTAACTTCATAAAAGCATCCAAGGCAGTTCAGTACCTCTGTGTCAGGGTCCCTGAGAAACAAACTCCAAAGCTAGCTGCAGAACCTCCATGTCCTTGGTCAATAAAATGTCTGAAGGCAACTGAAGGAGAGCTGTCACACTCCACCTCCTGCATGACCAGAAGACAGCTCTCTCCTAGGGTTGTGACTGGAATCACTTAATATAAAAATGATAATAGAAGGACCAAAAGAACCAGTACATTCCAAAGTTAAAGCAGACTTCTAGAAATCAATGTTATTTCTTCCTTAAGTCATATACTTTGTCATATTCAAACTAGATACTTCACTCTGCAGTAACTAGTGAGATAGGTAGGTAGGTAGGCAGGCAGGCAGGCAGGCAGGCAGGCAGGCAGGCAGGCAGGCAGGCAGGCAGGCAGGCAGGCAGACAGACAGACAGACAGACAGACAGACAGACAGACAGATAGATAGATAGATAGACAGACAGGACTACTATCAAGATAAAGTCATCAGAATTTTAAATGGCAAGTAGGAACAGTGGCAATAAACAATAAATGATGTTATTCTAGCTTAAAATTCAGATTTCTAGATAACAGACAAGCACTTGAAAATGAAACAAAATGGTAATACAAGAAAGCCTCATTAAAGACCCTGTCCCTAGTCCTCTATCCTGGCGCTCTCAGTCCACAGTCCTGAGCCATTGTCCTTAGAAGGCAACGCGTGTGGACCCACCAGACGAGCACAGGCATCTAGTGGTTGGTACAGCTTACTGTCTAATGTACAGTCAGGGTAGATGGTTAAAGCTTGCCTTAACTTTGTAGCTTTGAAGAAGTGGAGAAACATCTATCGTAGCTATAATTTCTAGGCTAGATTTGGAAAACACATCCTTTTCTGATTATTCTCCAATCCCACTCACACAGCAACACTTTTTTTTCCTTTGGTGGGGGGAGGGGCACAGCTACAACTCCCTGACTCTCACTAAACCAGTAATTGCCAGGAATTGGGATTTTTTTTTGCATTGCTGTTAATTTTTTTTATTATTATTTTACAGAAGAGAAAACAAAAAAGAAAGGAAGGCCTTCCAGATTTAATTATACATTTGTCTTCAGACACTGAGAAGTTTCTAGGTTTGAAGGCTTTGTTTCCTGTGCTTTGTGGTGCTGGAGGAAGGGTTTTCTTTTGAATCTGTGTGCCTATTCATTTTCGAATATACAAAGGAGAAAAACAGAAGCTGCACTGTCAACAGGCTGGCCCTGTATTGCTTTTATGATCTGGATGACAACCACCAAATGACAATGAGTATAACAACTTGTCCTCGGAAAAGACTCGAGCAGTGACTTTTTCTGTAGCCACTGTTGGGACCTTGGGGTAACCTGGCAGAATACAAATGATTTCTAAAGTCAGATGCTATTTTCCTGCATCCAAATGACTTTCTTCATTGTTCCTTAACAATGGTGATGCTGCAATATGCAGGATATTGATTTTTAAACATAAATTACTAATCCATGGGAACAAGCTAAATGACGAGAGTCGCCTGTCCCCGGAGAGACAAACGTGAAAGGAGAACAGAGCCACATAATGGATATTGGTGCCCTCTATACGTCCTTTACACAGATAGTGATCTATAAACACTGAAAATTAGAAGATGCTCTCTGTCAATTTTTTTTAATGGAGATGGTGAGCTGAGATAGTGAAGTGTTTATAACAGTGTGTGCTATAATTCAAAGATGTGAAGCTTCGGAAGCCCAGTGAATGGCACGTCAATTCTGCAACCAAAAGAGCTGGCATAGTGATTAACATATTCAAAAACAGATGTGTCTGTGAAGTGGCTATCTCATTACTGTAGCGGCTTAGCACTCTTCAAAGCAAGACCTGTCCACCATCGCTCTGCCTCAGAGTCAGAATTAAGTCCTTGAAAGTTCAATGGACTTTTAGAAAGCTTCAATGAGACCCTCAGCATTTTTATCAATTAGACAAACAGAGCAAGTCTCCAGAGGGCAAGAGGTTTCAACAAGACCTTTCAATGACATGATGATTGGTCGTTTACTGAAGACCATGATTGAATAACCAACAATGTGACAAACTTCCAAGGATGCCCATCTACTTGTTACTATGGAATTTCTGACTTCTGGTTGCAACAGTTGAGTAATGAGAACAAAAACAAACAAACAAACAAAAGTAAAATAACTTTAGCTATAGCTCGTGTCTGGTTAAGTGAACAAGGCCTGCGGCAGGGTAACATAAGGGGTTCAGAGAAAGCTTCATAGTGAGGTGACCTGAAGGACCTCCCTAATGTCAGACGGTGACTGTGAAAATCAAGAGGAAAACCAAAACAAAACAAAATCATTTAAGCAGGAGGTCAGGGGAGGACTGAAACAGATGGTCAAGGGGCTTGGATATCCTGGAAAAAACAGTGTGGGAATAAGTCAGGGAAGGTGGTGCGTTAGATACCAGCGTGTTCAAAAGGAAGGGCTCCACTCTGTTCCTCCTGAAGTTCAGGATGATTTTAGATTTTAGAGGGAAGCCAGAGACTGAAAGATGAATCCGCAGATAAGGTATTTGCTGCCTCCAGAACTGGACCTGGAACCCACAGGAACTGGAAAAAGAATCAGCTCCACAAAGTTGTCCTCTGACTTTCACATGCTCCCCATAGCACAGGAACACACACACACACATGCCTTTCAAGATTTAAGTTTTCAAGGAGTTACAGAGACAAAGTTTGGAGCTGTGACGAAAGGATGGACCACCTAGAGACTGCCATAGTCAGGGATCCATCCCATAATCAGCTTCCAAACACTGACACCATTGCATACACTAGCAAGATTTTGTTGAAAGGACCCAGATATAGCTGTCTCTTGTGAGACTATGCCGGGGCCTAGCAAACACGGAAGTGGATGCTCACAGTCAGCTATTGGATGGATCACAGGGCCCCCAATGGAGGAGCTAGAGAAAGTACCCAAGGAGCTAAAGGGATCTGCATCCCTATAGGTGGAACAACATTATGAACTAACCAGTACCCCGGAGCTCTTGACTCTAGCTGCATATGTATCAAAAGATGGCCTAGTCGGCCATCACTGGAAAGAGAGGCCCATTGGACATGCAAACTTTATATGCCCCAGTACAGGGGAACGCCAGGGCCAAGAAGTGGGAGTGGGTGGGTAGGGGAGTGGGTGGGAGAGTATGGGGGACTTTTGGGATAGCATTGGAAATGTAAATGAGGAAAATACCTAATAAAATTTTTTTTAAAAAAAGGATTTAAGTTTTCATCCCTAGGTCATTTTGACAGAACCTGGTCACTGCTAGACAAATACATATTCTTCATCTCTGGTGGACACAGAGTTCAGCTAAATGTGAATCCCATTATATTGTACTGCTTACTGTACAGTGTTTTCCAACTCAATGCCTCAGATATTCCTCAACACAGCACTATGAGTAACATTATCATAATAATTATCCCCAACAGGCAAATGGGTTCAGGGAAGTTAGCAACTCAACAAAACAAGAACAAATGGGCAAACAAACAAAAGCTCAGTAAATACCTGGGATAACAGATCAGGCCTAGAAGCCATTTTTCTGGCTCTTGGATCTTGTGGTTTGTCTGACCTCATGTTTCTTACACTTGTAAGGTCACTCTTTCCCCTAGGAAGCTGGTTAATGCCAAAGCAAAGAGACTTTGAGATAGACTACTCTGCTACTTCGGAGCTCTCTGTCTCCAAAAATTCTCAGTGTGCTTATATGCATGTAAAACTTTCAGAAGACTCTCCCGTTGTTGATGAGTAAAACAGTGTATAAAAGTTTGTAAGACATTGAAAGCAGTGGCACCTCATTAGATTTTAGTTCAGAAAATCGGATTATCCATAGAAATACATGAAGAATATGCTCTGGTTGTCTTTGCCATATAACTAGAAGACAAATCAGGCAACAGATGAATCAAACTGTTACCATCCTTGGCACAAAGCTTTCAGAGACTCGCAGGCCATCTTCTCTGTTTCACTTAGAATTAACAGAAGACAGGAGTGTAAAGGTAATAAATACCAAATGAATAAAAGAGAGGGCTAAGTCTCTCAAAAGCTTGGGTTTAATAATTCTAGTCATCTGCACATAAGGAGTACGAAGAACAACTCACTGCAAACACTCTATCACTTAAACAGTTGCACACGGCAGCAGTGTGTTGTCAACACTCACAATTGATTCACACTGCTACAGCAGAGACCACAGTTTCCTGGGTGTACTGGTGGATGAGACTTGGCAGACGGCATCCTGCCTGGCTTTCTACCAGAAGCTGTAACCCCCTGCTTCTGCTGTGCCATCATGGGATCCTCTCAATCAAGCCGGATTTACAGCCAAAAGTGCATGGAAGAGCTCCTCTTTATAATGCACTTCCCTCGGCCCTGCCAGTTGTTTATGGAGTTGGAACGAACCCATGTGATTCTCCCTAAGTCCTAGGGACCAATCACTCTTGGGAGCCTCTGAAACGACATGTGTTAAGACCACAAGTGTAGCCAACACCCTTAAAAGGATGTCTCGCTCCGCACACAGAAGCGCTCAAGTTGATGAAAGACTGGCAAAAATCAGAGGCTCTTGCAGAACACCCATAGACATCTGGCTATTAATTATTCTGCCAAACAAGCCAGTGGCTGGTGCACAGGAGTGGAGCATGGAGATTCCACCTGTATCTACTCAGAAGGCTTTGGGGTTTTTCTCACAATTCTTAGCCATTCACAATACTTCACTTCCTTTGGAATGGCCACATACTTTCTCCTTAAACACTAGCTTGGAACACTAATCTGAAAAACACTCAGTCTAGACATTTTAAGACACTATTGGATGCTACATTGCATCTCTCGCTATGCCTCTCTGCAGTTATGTATTATGTATTAATGTAGGCAGTTCCCTCAAAGCAGCCCTCTCTACAGTATCTGCCTTTGACTACTTCCTGCCCCTCTTCAGCCCCCTCATGTCCACATGGCCTGAGATGACAAGACTAATTTAATGACCTACTTTTCCTCTTTTCTATTAAAAATGTTTCCAGGTGTTAATCTGCCACCCCCTAATTTCTAACACTACAGGTCTCCACCATCAATCCTAATGCCTTCCTGACTTGGATAGTAAGGTGTTTCAATGGATTTCTCATTAATTAGACCTGACTTGTTTCCAAACCTTTTCCTTTGGAGTCTCACAGAAAAAGAAAGCATGTCAGCTGATTTGAAAAAAATGGCTAACAAGTTCTCTTCTTCATTCTTGAATTAGGAAAGATAGGGCTGAGAATAACACAAGGGGCTAAGGGACACAGCAGTGAACAATAGACAGGATCTCTGCCCATCGGAAGAAACAGCTGCTAAGCAACTAGTCACACACGAAACTAGAAAATACTAGTTGTCATGTGTGAGAGGGGAAAAAATATATCAAGAGGTGGGAAGGATCTGCAAAGGCCCCCCGAGGAACTGATTGCATTCCTCCCAGGGCCTTAATCAGTCTTCTTTGTTTAATTATGCCTTTTGATTAGCTATTGAGGTTAGAATGTTATATTAGCTTGGTTAGTATTCAGAATGTGATTCAAATACTCTCTGCAGCTGTGCAGGGTCCTGCTCCTTATGGAATTCCCTACAGAACAGAGCAGTGCTCCCCACGGGCCTATGTGGTGAATCAAAGAGAGTGTCCATCCCTTCTCTGCTCAGCTGCAAGGCCAGAGCCAACTCTCCATGTTCATCCTGCTGTTCAGCATGACTGCTGACTGCCTTAACTTCAACCATAAATGAGGTCTTTTTGTTACGCTCACCTAACACTTTCTGCACACACACACAGAGAAAAAGCTAGAACACAAAGCTCCATATTGTCAGCTCCATGGTCAACTGGGTGGAGATTGTTCTGAGCATCCACACATGGAGACCACTGCAGACAAAGACAAGCATTAGCACACACAACAACCCAACCAAAGTACTTACAAGTGGTGTGCAAAAAGAGTGAAAGGCCTCTCAGTATTTGTCAACACCACTGTAGCCCCTAGAAGGATTGAGACATTTTTGCCCTTCTGTAGACCAATGGATCATGAGACTCCTGTGTTAGAATAAAAGGAGCAGGAAAATCAAGCTTGTATTGTACTAGTCATAACAGCAAACAGCCTATCAAAGGATCCATCCCATAATCAGCTTCCAAACGCTGACACCATTGCATACACTAACAAGATTTTGCTGAAAGGACCCAGATATAGCTGTCTCTTGTGAGACTATGCCGGGGCCTAGCAAACACAGAAGTGGATGCTCACAGTCAGCTAGTGGATGGATCACAGGGCCCCCATGGAGGAGCTAGAGAAAGTACCAAAGGAGCTAAAGGGATCTGCAACCCTATAGGTGGAATAACATTATGAACTAACTAGTACCCCGGAGCTCTTGACTCTAGCTGCATATGTATCAAAAGATGGCCTAGTCGGCTATCACTGGAAAGAGAGGCCCATTGGACTTGCAAACTTTATATGCCCCAGTACAGGGGAACACCAGGGCCAAAAAGTGGGAGTGGGAGGGTAGGGGAGTAGGGGGGGTATGGGGGACTTTTGGGATAGTATTGGAAATGTAAATGAGGAAAATACCTAATAAAAAATTTTAAAAAAAAGAATGATACTCATTAAATATATAAATTAAATCCTAAAAAAAAAAAAGATATACAGATTTCACATTAAGGCAGGAATTGAACTTTCTTTTACATAGAGACTCATAGAAGTTGAGTCTCAGAGCTACATAGGTGGTATAAAGACCCTACTTTATTTTATTTTTTATTAGATATTTTCTTTATTTACATTTCAAAGGTTATCCCCTTTCCTAGTTTCCACTCTGAAAATCCCCTATCCCCTCACCCCTCCCCCTGCTCCCCAACCCACCTACTCCCATTCCTGGTCCTGGCATTCCCCTATACTAGGGCATAGAGCCTTCACAGGACCAAGGGCCTCTCCTCCCATTGATGACCAACTAGGCCATCCTCTGCTCCATATATAGCTAGAGCCACAAGTTCCACCATGTGTTTTCTTTGATTGGTGGTATAGTTCTAAGGAGCTCTGGAGGTACTGGTTAGTTCATATTGATGTTCCTTCTATGGGGCTTCAGTCCCTTTCAGCTCCCTGAAGATCCCACTTTATTTTTTTAATTATATTTTTATTAGATATTTTCTTTTATGTACATTTCAAATGTTATCCTGAAATTTCCCTATACCCTCCGCCCTGCCCTGCTCCCCTACCCACCCACTCCCACTTCTTGGCCCTGGTGGTCCCCTATACTGGGGCATATAAAGTTTGCATGACCAATGGGCCTCTCTTCCCACTGATGACCAACTAGGACATCTTCTGATACATATGCAGCTAGAGACACGAGCTCTGGGGGTACTGGTTAATTCATATTGTTGTTCCACCTATAGGGTTGCAGACCCCTTCAGCTCCTTGGGTATTTTCTCTAGCTCCTCCATTGGGGGCTCTGTGTTCCATCCTATTGATGACTGTGAGCATCTACTTCTGTATTTGCCAGGCACTGGCATAGCCTCACACGAGACAGCTATATCATGATCCTTTCAGCAAAATCTTGCTGGCATATGCAATAGTGTTTGGGTTTGGTGGCTGATTATGGGATGGATCCCTGGGTGGGGTAGTCTCTGGATAAGACCCCACATTATAATTCAAAATACACTGGAGCTTAAGAATGCCCTATAATAAAAGGACCACCTATTAGAGGTCAAAAGGTCAATCATGTTCTAACTATTCTCATTTGTGGCTGAATGATTTTAGGTACCAGTCTTACTGATAAGCACTCCTGTATGCAAGATAAGATAAACAATTGTCACCCCCTCTTCATGGCTTCAGGACCAAAGATATCACAGCAAGGCACACCCAAAGCTACAAAGCTCCTCTTTAGAGGGTAATAAAATCTAAGGACAGAATATTCTTAGAGATATTACACAAATTAAAACTAATAAAATTAACTAAAAGATATCAAAGCAAATGAGACAACGTAAGCATTCTGTTATTGTTGCTCATTGATGGACCAACCACTACTCTCTAGCATCTTTGAAGGTTGAATAATGAAACAATAAACCCGAGTCAAAATCAGAAATCTAGAAAAATGCCAGGCAGTATTGTGGGTCACACAAGATTGATTCTTTGGAACACATATTTATTTTAAACATAAGGTATTTAAATGCTATTCTTAGGCCACTTTTCCTTGGTAATTTGCAAACATTTCACTGAGCATGAATATTTTTACAGTGAATCTTTCAAACTCTAGATAATGGAGAAAGGATTACATAGCATTAAGTATAGCATTTTGAAAAGCCAGAGAAAATTTGTTAAGAAAAAGTTTGGCTGGGCAGTGGTGGTGCACGCCTTTAATCCCAGCACTTTGGAGGCAGAGGCAGGCAAATTTCTGAATTTGAAGCCAGCCTGGTCTACAAAGTGAGTTCCAGGACAGCCAGGGCTACACAGAGAAACCCTGCCTCTGTAAAAAAAAAAGTTTGAAGGTTGCCATATAAGATTTGCCCATTGTAAAAAGGTAAACGTTAGGAAAGTTACTCATCTATGTATAAAAGAGTTAGTCACTAGTGTCTTTAGTATGATATCCATTTAGTACAAGAACAGTAGAAGGCTCTCCAACAGGGTCTATGACCTATTCATCTCCTGTTTCTTGGCTCTCAAAGTAGCACCAAGTAGGGCTTCCATCTTGTGGACTGAACCTTAAATCCAATTAGAAAGTGTTTGGTCACTCTCAAAACCTTTGTATCACTTTTACACCAGTGGTGTTGCTATTGACATTATTCTTGGTTATACTCTGAAACTTGACAGGGAAACTCCATTGGTGACTACAAACACATCCTTGACTCAAACAATGGGGAGAAATAAAGTTGAAACTGACCTGGAAATGTTGTCCCTACCAGCTACCTTTCATAATATGAGAAGGTGTCCTGCATGGGGGCGGAGAAGAGTAATCACCACTCTCACCTTCCTGTGACCTCTGTGAACTATAATGACTGACCTGCCAGGATGTGCCTACTGGTGTTATGTAATCCCTTGATGGCTTAGATCTTATAGCTAGAATTTGATAGACTCATTTTAACAATATTCATACTCAGTAAACTTTTGTTTTTCGCAAATTATCAAGGGTATTAACACAAAGATACATAACTGGTCAACATCCAGAGAATAAGAGACTGTATGTTATTCAGTCCCAAATGAGATAATGATACCATCATCTTTCATCAAGAGCTCAGGGATCATCCTGAAAATGGAGCACAAAGGTTATAAGAGCCAGGGAAGGAAGGAAACTGTTTTCCAGACATAACAGGGCAGATCTACATATGAACTCATAGCTGCTATGACAGACCCATGTACACAAGACCCAGGCAAGCTCAAGGCAGACAAAATTGTAGCATGGGGAGAAGAGGTATTCATGATGTCCCACCCTTAATTGAGAAGCTATTTGCAACTGATAGCTTCTGGGGATGTGACCCTTGATAGGTCTACCATTTTCTAAGAGTTGTCCTCCAACCCAAAAATATTCGGCAACATAAATTGGACACAATGGGCTTTAATAAAAGAAGACATGAATTCAGGTATGTAGAGAGATAGGGACAGATCTCAGAGGATCTAGGAGAGGTATTGTGTATGTGATCAACATACATTACATAAAATTCTCAAAAACATAATAAGAATATTATTCCCAAAAGGTAAGTGTCTTCCTAATATCATCATTTCATACTAAGGTATGGCTTCAATGTAAAATCAAAGCAGTTTTATAAGAATCTAAACTCAGTGGTTCAAAAGGAACACGCATGCCAAAGCCCTCTGCATCTGCCTTACTTCACTTTTCATAGTATGTAGAGGTGTATATCATATGTATATAATTTGTTTTGGTTTTGTTTGGCTTAAAGTCAATGCAAGCTAGGGTACTGCTTGAAACCAATTCTATTCTTAATAGTATAAAAATAGATATAATGAAATACTTCTCTTCTAATTAAATGTTTTAAGAATACACTTCGAGAGAAGAGCAAAACAAACAGCTTGGCAGCCACCCACCACCATGAGCACCTACCTTTCCCAAAGGCCTCTTTTTAGGGATGAACAGGCTGCTTGTAACCCTGAGCTCTGCTAAAGGTTCCTTGTGCTAATCATTCATTCTCATTCTGCCAAGGAAACAAATATAGAAGCATTCTCCTTTTTTTTGCCTCTTAGGGGAACATCCTAAATGTGTCTGAAAACAAGCTTGGAGACCTTGATTCTAGGCCAAAGGAGTTTAAGCCAGCACAGTCTAAGGATAGCTGTGCCTTGGGGATTTGCACCAGCCTCCTCTGTCCTTTAATTCTTCCACATCACAGTAGATCCTCAAGAAGCCCAGGAATCAGTAAGCGTTTCTCAGAATCACACAGAAAACAAGCATACCTTCAAAATCAACTAGGACTCAAGAAAACTATTATGAGCAAATTCCAAAGGTTATTTGTACCAAACTAAAATGTAACATCATTTTCCTAACACAACGGAGTCATTTTTTTCAGTGAGCACTACGATTTCTAATACCTTATATGGCCTTCTTTCACCCAATCAAGCAAATGCAATTTCTGCCAAGAAGAGAGGAAGATAGTATACAATTTCACAAAATAACTCAAAGGTATCAAATTCTGCATCAAGAAAGTTCATCTTCTGAGTTCATGGACCGGTCCAAATACACTGAAGTAATACAATGTATCCCAAATCCATTTTTTTACATCACACATAACTCCAGGGTAAAAAAGCAACCTGTCTCCCCTGATCAATTTTATACTTCAGGAAATAAGAGAGATGTGCTTATTCCCCTATCACAAACCATGTCCATGGAATATGTACACCCCTCAAAACATCTTCTCCTTATTTATTGTTTCAGTCAAAAGACTGCAGGTCTATTTCAGCATAAATTTAAGTTCTGTGAGTGTTTATTACATAGCAGCTAGCCTAAACTGTTTTATATCTCCACTAAAGACAAAATAAGAGAATTAACTGCAAAACAAAATATGATATGTAAATGCAAATTGTTTGCAGAAGACCATTTTAAGATGTTTTGTGCATTATTAGGGATTAACCTTCTAAGATGGTTTAAATATTTGTTCACATAAGAGAGTAAGATTGAACAGTGCCATTATGCAACAGAAGCAAACCATGACACAGGTGAGTCTTTGATAATAACTGTGCTTTCTATGTGTCAGAAAAGGATTAAGATGCAGAATTCCCATGTATTATTATGTTCATTGTCTCCTGCCCAAAATATTTGCTATTTTAGTAGTGATTACAACATTCTATACAAAAATATAATCCCCCTGAAATTTGTCATCCTTGACATCTTTTAAAAAACTATTCCTGCTGAGTAGAGCTTACTCATAGTGTATTATTATGAGCAAAATGATAATCAAGATCACAGGAAATATGAAAAAGATGCAGGTGATTAGTACATGCTCTGCCCAGTGGGGAATAACTGTGCCAAGTGGCAGGGACAGATGGCCTTCTTCTTTAATAATTGGCTTGCAAGTGTGGATGTTCAATGGCTCAAGAAAAGAGTACCACTCTAAGTTGAGTAGTTTGGAAAATAAATTCTATATCTTGAATTTAGCCAAAATTAGTCCAAGCAAGTTTGACCAGTGCACAAAGATTTAGATATATTAGATTGATTTGTTATTCTACTTAATTGATAGTTTTCTCTTTTAAAAAGTTATGTGCATGCATGTGTGCATACATATGTGTGTGGGTGCATGTGTTCATGGGAGTGCATGTGTGTGTGTGTGTGTGTGTGTGTGTGTGTGTGTGTGTGTGTGCTCGAGCGTGCGTGAGTGCATGCATGCATGCATGCATTTCATACTTTTGGAGGAGGACTGACAGGCAGTTGTGAGTTGCCTGAAGCAGGTGCTAGAATATGAACTCAGGTCCCCTGACAAAATAATTAGCATGATTTTCTATCTCATTTATTATTTATTTGCTGTGACTCTCATATGTGAGTATTGTATCTGCATTGTTCTGTATTCCTACTTCCAACTCACCCTGCATCTCTCCCACTTCCTTTCAGAGTTACGGTTCCTTACTCATCAGTTAATATCATATCTGTGTATATATTTATAAATGTAACTTTGTGAGGTCATCATTGTTCATATGGATTGATGCCGATCTCCTGGGATTGGCCAACCTATAAGGGAGAAGACAGATTAGCCTTCTCACAGCAAACATCAGTTGCCTGTAGTTCTTATACCAGAGTGAGCCCTGTGAGAATTCCCCTATCCACTTGCCATATCAACTGTTGTCATAGTGGAGGTCAACTGTGTTTTGAGATGTCCTGGGTATAGTTTTCCTGCTGTTAAGTACTCTAAACAGTGCACTGAGTCATCTCTTAAAGAATTGATACTTTTCAATTTTTTATGATACATAATATGAACTATACGATGGATTCTCAGATCGAATCAAACAGAGAAATGGTGTATCAGATGGGTCTCTAGCCCAGTGGTCCTCAACCTTCCTAATGGTGATACCCTTTAATACATTTTCTCATGCTGTCATGATCCCCAACCATAAAATTAATTTCATTGCTACTTCATAACTGTAATTTTGCTAGTGTTATGATTCTTATTGGAAATATCTGTGTTTTCTGGTGATCTGAGGTGACCTATGTGAAAGTGTTAGTGACCAAATATTATGACCCACAGGTTGACAACCATGCTTTAACTGCATTTCTTAACCTTTATGGAATGTAGAATATTTTACCAACTCTGAGTCTAAGCCATAATAACTTCACCTCAGTTTTAATATGATTGTTAGAAGATTTATCTTAGACTAGACGTATAATGTGTCATAAAAATTGGGAATTATATTTTCCATTCATGCCATTTCATCGACAAAATTTTATTTACAGACACTTCTTTTCTTTTAATTTGCACCACCACAAAAACTATATTCTCTGGCTACCATCCATGGCCTTCCAATGAAATTAATCTCTCCCCTTTATTCTTCATTTGAATTTGTCAGCTCTTTCCCTCTGGACTCATCCACTGAGACATCAAATGCTCAAATATAATATTCTTTTTTGAGTATTACCATCTTGGATTTATAAGGTACTTTAATATATATGCTATTGCTTTACTACTCATAAAAAGTCAAAAGCATGGGTTGTGCTTTGTTTTAAACAATAAGAAAATCAATGTCATGTGATAGAGATTTCTAGTGAGCCACAAAACCAGTACTGAAAGCTCAGGTCATCTTTTCTCAATCTTGTCACTTTACTACTACATAAAATGTAAAGTAATATATGCTTTGTTTCGTTTTGTTTGGTGTGAGGCAGGATCTCACTATGCAACCATAGATGGTCTAGAACTTATTATATAGATCAGGCTGGCCTCAAACTCATAGAGATCCACCTGCAGTTGCCTCCTGAGTTCTGAGATTAAAATGAGAGACCTGCACCACCCCTCCAGACAAGAACTACATCTTTATAGCCTACCTTAGTGCCAGGTAAACTAGTTTTGATTGAATATGTGCTACACTGAGGAGTTAAAAGTGAATTAACTCACTAAGAGTGAGTTAGTTAATTATCTCACATTGCTTCTTTGCTTAGAGAGATTCATATGAAAGGCTGAAGTCGTAAGTCAGTGGTGGAAATCTTAACTTGCATACACAAGGCCACCATGGGTCTGAACCCTAGCGCAATATGACGCCTCCTTGAAATAAATCAAAATGATAAACAAGAACATAGAAACGATTTCTCCTGAACAAGACAATAATTTCGGATACTGAAATAGCTTTGTCTAGCCATGCATTTCCTCAATAAACATTTGCAGAATTCCTGCTGTGTGCTAAGCACCGAGCGTGGTGCTGAGACTAAAGCTTGGGGAAGATGTTGCTGTATCCCTAAGTACTTTATGAAGATCATTTATCAGACTGTAAAAACAAATTAATGATATTGTAGATACTACAAATTTAGGGATGGGTCTCAGTCTTCAAAAGAATCATGTGTGAGGTGATGAAGTATGCTGTGGTTGTTAGGTGAGGAAGCTGTTAGGAGAGGTTCATGATACCCCAAGGCTGCACAAAAAGTAGTATGAGATGTATCAGGATCCCAACATCACTAAAAAGAGCTCTGGACAATGTTCAGAATACACAAATAGGACTGAAAACAAAGGCTCTCTAAATGTCTTGATCACTTAGGGAGTCATTAAATAGTTACAAGCAAGAAAGTTCTGAATGACATTTTGTTTTAAAAAAATAATACTCTAGCCATAAGGAAAACTAGAATATATATTTGTTTTTTGTTGTTGTTGTTGTTGTTTTTTTTTTTTTTGAGACAGGGTTTCTCTGTGTAGCCCTGGCTGTCCTGGAACTCACTTTGTAGACCAGGCTGGCCTCGGACTCAGAAATCGGCCTTCCTCTGCCTCCCAAGTGGGCCTCGGACTCAGAAATCGGCCTTCCTCTGCCTCCCAAGTGCTGGGATTGAAGGCGTGCGCCACCACTGCCCGGCGAAATATTTCTTTAGTGATACATTTGAAGCGAGAATCAAGGCAGAAGGACTCAAAAATCATCTTCAAGTAGTGCTGAGTATATGAATGTTGATCATAGGACTTTCTTATGAAACTCATTTTACTCTCTTTTCCTTCAAATAATCTAAGCTACTGGGGCCAGGTTGACTGGGTCACGGGTTAACAGCGGCCAGACCATTCTCTTGCACCCAGTTGCTTTGAGCCCTGAATAGTGTGGTTTTTCAGAACTGTGCTGGACTGGCATTGCTACACTCGGCTGTTCTGAACATTTCACAGACACTCTGAGGAAACTTTAGTCCTTTCCCACGGAGACTACCACCATGGCTACTGCTGAAACCACAAATTCTGCCTGAGGAAACATTTCTCTGGTTACCTTTATTGCAGCCTACTCTGGCAACACAACACCTCAGCTATGACCTGTGGCTGCTCCAGAGGCCCCCATCCCTGGAGCTGACCCTCTTCCAAGGTCTAGGAGGAAATGCATTTCACCCAGATACACCACCCAAAAAATGTTTACTTATGATTTTGGTAAGGCTTGTAATTGGTCTTTATTGGAAAGCTTATTGCTGGTTTCAGTGTGAGGACTGTGAGGTCTTGGCAGAACGGGAAGCCAAGCACATACTAAAGATGTGATTGGCTGGATTACAGTTGGAGCATGACCCTGAAGCAACCTGGTCCAAGTGATGTAAACACACTATCTGCCTCTTTCTGGGGTTAGTCTAGAAGTTCCCCGTTTTGGTACTATTCCCAGAGTCATATAGTCGGTCCAAGTGGCAGTTCTGAGAAACGATCTTTGGTCTCCTTGTTCATTACAGGGAGAGTTGGCTCAGAACCAAACAGCAACAGCAAAGGAAAACTTTGAGACTTTCAACCACAGCACAGCTTCAAGCAGAAGGATGTTCAATTCCTCAGACAAGCTGTGAACAGCTAAAGATTCCCAGAGACCCCAGGAACAAAGGGCCTGCCTGGTAATCAGAGCTCCAATCTGTAGCAAACTCAGGAGCTTTGTAACAGTACCAGAGAGACATGGCTCCCACACCTAGCATAAAGATAAAAAATGGAGGAAGTAGTTAAAGGAGTCCAAGGAGTGATGAAGGCAGAATCTGATGAGGTTAAGGACTGGAGGAGTATTTCAAAGCCAAGCAGTGTGAAAACACCAAGACCACAAAAGATAAGACACTATGAAAATAGCTTCAGGTGGGTCCCGAGGCTGTGAAAACTCCATAGGTCTTTCATGAGACTCAATGGAGAAAGCCAGAAAGCTTAAAGAACCAGCGTCTCACTACCTAAAGCTCAGCTGTAACTCTAGACATTTTGTGTCGGCCCTCTTAGTTTAAAGCAGTAATCCATTGTGATGAGCATTAAGAACATTTATTTTTTTGAGTTTCAAAGCTTGGAATCAAAAGCTCTAATTCACTGGGTTATAGGTAAAAACCTCTAGGTTTGGAAACCCAGCCTGTGGGCCTCTGGAACTCACAACCTTAAATATTAAAAGAAATATTAAAAGAACTGCCTCCTTTGCCAATCTTTAATTTCTATTTAGCAAGACCAAAAGAGACCTAGCCAGACTTTTGGAACTGAAAGTTTCCTTTGTATTCTTTTTTTTTTTTTTTTTTTTTTTTTTTTTTTTTTTTTTTGGTTTTTCGAGACAGGGTTTCTCTGTATAGCCCTGGCTGTCCTGGAACTCACTTTGTAGACCAGGCTGGCCTCGGAAATCCACGTATGATAAACATTCCAAAACTGTTTTCATATTTCTAACTAATGCAATGGTGCGTTAAAATGCCCTACATTCGTTAATGTACTATACATTGTTTTCTTCCTTGTTTGTCTCAGTTAGTGTTTGGGGTTTGGAACTTGTCACAGAGATTTATGAATGGAACCTCAACGGTGGAAATTACAGAATGCAGGTAGTAACAATCTCTGTGTTCTGGCAAAAGCCACACTTTAACAAAGCTCGAATTAGTAGCTACATGACAGCATTAGTTGGAAACGTAGCTCAAATTAAATTCGAACAATATTGGAAATTACAGGATCTGTCTCTTGCTTTCAGAAGAAAAGGCCAGTTCTCCAGCTGTTCACAAGAGACACGGGAGCTTGGTATTTAAGGAACATTGCCTAAGGGCTCAATGGAAGCTAGAGAACCTAGCAGTTTAGTGGTCTGTTTGATTCAGTCCTAGCAATCATGCAGAATTAATAATGGAACATTTCCATTGCAAAGCATAAATGAAACCAGGAGACAGAAACTGTACGTCTTCAATAGATCACCATATCCTGTGGAGTATCTCTACCAAGCTAAAAATCATTAAGAAAAAAGCAAGTTTTTATGGAGGAGAATTGAAAGGATGAAAAACCATAGAGAAGTAAATATGGGACATGAGACAATGTAATTCTAAAACCGTGGTTCTCGACCTTGTCAATGCTGAGAGCCTTTACCACAGTTCTTCATGTTGTGGTGACCCCATCCCCCCAACGATAAAATGATTTTCAGTGTTACTTCCTAAGTATAATTTTGCTACTGTTATGAATTGTAATATAAATAACTCATAAGCAGGATATCTAATATGGCACCTCTGTGATAGGGGTGGTCGACCCCCAAAGGGGCTGAGAACCACTGCTCTATAACAAGCAAGCAGGTGAACAAGACAAAAATCTCACGTCTTAGAAAGTGATGCAAACGGTCTGTTTGGAAGACAAATTCGATAGGAAAAATAGAGTCCACCTCACCAGTTTGTGATAGGAATATTTTTTAAGCACTAGCTCAATGTGAATTTTCAAATGTTATTAATTATAGAACTGCTCATGAATTTCCCCTTTCATCTTTAAATTTAAAAAAGAAGATTCTTCCAGTTAGCTCAGATAAACAACCAAAATCTGTAGCTATCTAAAAATAGACGGCCAGCACTTCTTCTGTGTAAGCTAAGGTAAAGTAAGGCAAAATATTAATTTTGTCAAAATATTAATACATGGCATAATGATAAAATATATTTTAATGTGCAATGAAACTGTCATAGTGGAAAAAATATCTGCTGCTGGAGTATGATATTCCTGTTTCAAATACATTTTTGAGGAAATTCAAGTTACAAAGCCACCTCTGCCTTCTATTTTTTCTTACTCGTATTACTAATGAAATTACAACATATAACATGAAAACATCTGCATTCCACATTTTTAACAAAGCTAAAGGATGATATGGAAAAGCCTTCCATACAATGATCACAAAATTAAACTGCAAAGAACAATAACTTAGATTGTATTTAATTCTTCATGCTCTACAATACAAATCTACTCGTTCTATCTCAGTAATGGAAACACATTCTGTAATCAAATTGTATACATATATTTGCTTAGTATGTATTACAAATAAATGCTATAAGCCAGTTGAAAATGAAAACAGGTAAAGTCCTGCTATTCAGCTCTGTAGATTTAAAACCATGCCCTGGGAGAGCAGACAGTTTCATGGCTAGATTTGAACCCCTAAACATCTTCAGAATTGTATCATTTCCAATACCAAATTTTTTTTAAAAAGACAAGTAACTATTCGGAGCACTAAAATCCCTTGTAGTTTAAAATATAAGCACCCAGTAGAGGAAAGGCTTCAAAGAAAATATTGTCACCATAAAGAAACGCAGGAATGCTAGACTCTTTCATTCCTAAAAGCAACACTCGGTCTCCTTTGTTAACTAAAAGAAAAGGGAAACGCTTATCAAGAGCTCCATCCTTCAAATCTTACATGAAGGAAAAATAAATATTCAAGCCTCAGAAGGATCCTAAGTGCCCGGATATGTTATTAAAAACGAGACTAAACTTTGGAAGCTCATTAGTCTCATAGAGGAGGCAAGAGGAAACACGTATAATCAGATAACCACGAGTGGAGAGCCTATTACGCTTTATTTATTTCCGTGTTGTCTCCTTGGAAGATGCAATTAGGCACTCACCTGCTAATCAGATGTGTGACTTCATGCCTCTCAGCATTTCAATGGCTATTGATTCATAAAGCTAAGGTCAGGTTGTCACAAAATAGGAGAAGCTTCATCCAGTTTCACAGGTCAAGCTAATTACGAGCTGGAGGAGCAGATTGGAGAAACAGCCATTTCTGACACAGTTTATACTGAGTTTACCAAGATGACAACTTACAACTTTTGTTAACCACTTCTTAATTTCTCATAATTATGCATCATAACACCCACCCCACACTACTGCCTATCAACGCAGATCATGAGATTCAAGGGCAAATGAAAAGACAACAGAAAATCAATATCAATATGCACATTCACAGCATTTTTGTAGACGACTACTCAAGCATGCTCCATAGCTGGGGAATGGGGAAGAAAAGGCAGGGAACTCTATAGGTCTTCCTGTGGAGTCCCCATCCTCGTTGGTTCCCCCAACTCTTCCACAAGGCTCCCCAAGCTCCACCTAATGTTTGGTTGTGGGTATCTGCATCTGTATCCATTCGCTGCTGGGTGGTGCCTCACAGAGAAGAGTTATGCTAGGCTCCTGTCATGCTAGGCTCCTGTCTGCAAGCATAACAGAGTATCATTAAGACTGTCAGGGATTGGTTCTTGCCCACTGGGACAGGCTGGTTATCTATTGGCCATTCCCTTGGACTCTGCTCTATCTTTGTCCCTGTACATCTTTTAGGCAGGACAGATTTTGAGTCAAAGATTCTATGGGTCATTTGGTGTCCTTATCCCTTCTTTGGGAGTGCTGCCTGACTATAGGAGGTGGCCACCTGGGGCTCCATAGCTGCCTCTATTAGGAGTCTCAGCTAGAGTCATCCCTGTAGAGACCCTGGGTTACCCCCCCACCTGCCCCGAGACCCAAGTCTCTGTTAGGTTCTAGAGATACCCGCTTTCTCTCTCCCTGCTCTCCCTGCACCTTATTTTCCCTCCACCCTGCTCCCCTCCCCATTCTCCTCCCACCACATTCCCTCCGACCATCCACTTCCAATATCCATTGCATTTGCTCTTCTGAGAATGATCCAGCCATCCACCCTTGGGCCTTCCTTGTTATTTGGCTTCTTTGGGTCTGTGGATTGTTGGGTGGGTTTCCTGTACTTTATGGCTGCTATCCATTTATAAATGAGTACATACCATGTATATCCTTTTGGATCTGGGTTACCTCACTCAGGATGATATTTTCTAGTTCCATCCATTTTCCTTTAAAATTCATGATGTCCTTATTTTTAATAGCTGAGTAGTGTTCCATTGAGTAAATGAACATCATTCCTTGTAGACTCCCAGAGACTGAATCACCAACCAAAGAACAAGCATGGTCTAGACCTAGCCACCTGCCCCCCAACCCTGCCACATGTGCACATCTATTGCAGAATTGCAGCTTGATCTTCCCCCAACAACTGGAGCAGGATATCACTGAATCTATTGCCTGCTTGTCAATACCATTCCCCTAACTGAGCTGCCTTGTCTGGCCTCAGTGGGAGGATGTGCCTGCCAAGTCCTGCAGTAACTTGATGCGTTGGAGTGGAAGGCATGGGAGACCTAGGGGGTGCTGCTCCTCCTTCTCAGAGGAGAAAAGGAGGGAGATCTCTGAGAATGGGTACTGGGAGAAGATGGGGGGCTTATATTGGGAAGTAAAGTGAATATATTGGTAGATAGAAGATAGGTAGGTAGGTAGATAGGTTGATACACAAATAGATAAAATACCTAACAATAAAGAAAGTGTAAAAAATTAGAAGTGGCATGGAATTGGTGTGCTTTGAAGGACTTGTACACCCACAAGCAGTCCAAAGATCATCCTAAAATAATGAAAATAAAAAACACTCAGTGACTTTCAATACAAACAAACAAACAAACAAAACCTTCTATTGAGCTTGCCCTTCCTGACTCTCCAGTTTACCAAGAACTGAGCATTAAAAATTTGTACATTCAATACTGTGTATCTTCACCTATCTGAATCAAGTGAATTGTATAGTGCCTGATAGAACAAAATATCCTATGTATAGGATTTAGAAAAGAAGAAGGTACAAGAAGGAATTGCAAAGAAATGGACTGGAAGATGACAGAAAATTACTCTTAAAAATCTCAGCCATAACGTGAGGCTCATGCAGAAAAATAAGGATGAAAAAATGTTAGAGGTGGTGGCGCACACCTTTAATCCCAGCACTTGGGAGGCAGAGGCAGGCAAATTTCTGAGTTCGAGGCCACCCTGGTATACAAAGTGAGTTCCACGACAGCCAGAGCTACACAGAGAAACCCTGTCTTGAAAAACGAAAAAAAAAAAAAAAGTTTGAGTGGCAATAGTACTCAGATACCAGTAAAATATTTATAAAATTAAAATATTATAAAATGATAACCTTCTTCATGTCTCACTGTTCTGTAACATCTGAGAAGACATACTCATGCCAGTTTAATAACTTAGAAATTGGTTGGGCTATATATGTGTGTGTATATACATATATAGGGAGAGGGAGAGACAGAGAGAGAGAGAGACAGAGACAGAGACAGAGAGAGAGACAGAGACAGAGAGACAGAGAGAGAGAGACAGAGACAGAGAGGCAGAAGTAAATCTCACACAGCTTGCTAAAATCAGCAGGTCTATCCAACAGTTTTCAACTCTTTGTAGTGTCCACGATTTGCTAACCATTATTTTTGATACAATCTACAAGATGCAACTTTGTCTGTTTATCCTTTAGGGCCATATGTCATGGTTTACATGTATGAAACTTGTCTAATTGGATTTGAGGTGTCATTACAAAATAGGTCCTAAATACCATAGAGACAGACATTTTATATATGTGGTATCTCTATATATATGTCTATATATGTGTGTGCGTGATATCACTAATCACAACACATTTTACATATGCTATGTATTACAAAATTATATGACAACATTCCTGTATTCATTTCTATTTCAAGTCTCCCACCTTACTCAGGTCATGTTGCTTTAATACTTTTAATTATAGCAATTAAGACTCTGCCTCAGCAGCTTATATACACATTGTTCTTTTCAGCTAGGTCATAAACATCTTTAGAATTCATCTGTTTTATTCCAGGCCCTGACCTTGACTAGCACAAGATAGACCCAAAATAGCTCTATGTAAGATAAATGCATGGATGATGGGATTCGTTAAATAGCAAAAACATTGAATGATCCCTTTGTGCCAGTAGGCAATGAGAAGGCTTTTAAGATGAAGCACACCTAAGTTACGGTTTAATGAGTATGCAGAAATCACCACAGCATAGAAGGTCGTGAAAATAACAAGAACAAGCTCATTCATTCTCATCAGTGTGTATGTTAAAATTTGGGAATGCATAGGTTATTGTATTGGCCTTAAGTATCTTTTTTTTTTTTTTGAAGAAAACCACACCATCATTTACTTTTGGCTTTTATGTCTTATAGTCTCTCAGGATAACTGATCACATGATTTTCCAAGTATCTTTACATGTTATAAGTTCATAGCAAGTTAAAGACAATAGTTCATGTAATACAGGCATGCATAAAGTTCATGTCAGAAAGAATTGCAGCAGAAATGTTTGCATGTCTTTCCAACTAAGACTAGTATCTGACTAAACATTCATTATCTGTTACTAGCTTTTAAACTATACAAATAGCAGCAATGTCATAAAGGATTTCTCTTAATAATGAAAATTATTTGTATGCTGAATAAACGAGGTCAGATTCAAGTAAAATGAAGCAGCAGTTCAAGAAAGCAAAGCTCTGATTCAATCCGCCCTTTAACACAGATAATCTGACAATCGTGAGTGACTCTCCAGCATCTGCCATTCAGAGACAAATCCATCCCATCTGTTAGAGATCCTCAATGACTGCTGTTTGGATGCACCAATGCACTCATGTGCAAACGCCTTTCAGGATATTACTAGAATAAGCATATGTTGAGAAAAGGCCTAAGGCTTAGAGGCAACTGAGGTACTTAAAATACTATCCACCAAAGCAAACAAATGTATATTACGACAAACGTTCACATTCAGATGGGGAAAGCTGGCTATGATGCCTCAAATAAAGACACAGTGGTTTGCTGTGTAAAGAAGGGAATATTCCACAAGAAAGAGAACTATAGTTTTTCTTTCCATAATAAAGTGAAATATAATAAGATGAGAGAAAACAAAACGAAACCCATCACATTGAAGTTGGGCAAGACAAACCAAGAAGGAAAAGAGCCCCAGGAGAAGGAGTAAACTTCATTCATACAGTCAGGAGTCCTAGTAAAATACTGAACTAGAAGCTATAATATATTCATAGAGGACCAGGGCAGACACACGCTTGCTGCTTCGTTCTCTGTGAATTCATCTGAGCTTTGCTCAGTGGATGTAGAGGCCCTTAAAGAATCATCATTTTAACATCTCAATGCATAAATGGCCCTCAACATAAATTCAGACATCAGAAGCGTAAATATGCATTTTACTGTATTGTCTTCCATATAGTTCCTCAATATTTTATGTACAAATTTTAATATGCATTCAAAAATCTTTAGAGGATGTTGCGAAAATAAACAAATACTGAAAGCAACAACGTTTAATGGTAATGATGGTACACATAATTGTTAATTCATATCTTCGGACTTGTCATGTTACATAAACAAAGGGAGTTTTCAAAATGTAAGTAAGATCCTCATGTGAAAGCGATCATAAAACTTCAAACAACACAACTTGATCAATATCTCAGTGAATTTGGAGGTTCACTTCTCCTAGACACAGTACCCAGCCAGGAGGACTCTTTGGTCACAGATCTGAAAGTCCCTGGGCAAAGGATATAGTTTTGTCACACTCAGATAGACTTCTAGCACATAGAACTGTAAGTTAGTAAGTAGATGTTCTTTTCAATCACTAAGGTTGTGGTAATGTGTTATGGTTGCACAAAAGGCAAATATAAAAGCTGGGACTCGAGCTGGGCGTGGTGACACACATCTTTAATCCCAGCACTTGGGAGGCAGAGGCAGGTGGATTTCTGAGTTTGAGGCCAGCCTGGTCTACAGAATGAGTTCCAGGACAGCCAGGGCTACACAAAGAAACCCTGTCTCAAAAAAAAAAAATAAGAAAGAAAGAAAGAAAGAAAAGCTGGGACTCTGAATTCTGACTTCACGGGTTCAAATCCCAGCCTTACTTTAGAGACAAAACTTCAAAAACAATACTAACACTAAACAGTTGTCTGAGAACTGTGAGAATAACTCTGAGAAAGTCATGGTTCTGCTTTATGTCTTTTTATTTTTATTTTCAAAATTGAATTCATGTAAGCAATGTCTTCCTTAAGATATATTTGAGGTATCAGTAAGATACCACAAGTAGCAGGCTTAGCAAAGGCCTTCCCATGAGACTTATACAAAATATAAATATTACTATTTCTATTCAGTATCAAATGCATTTTTCAATGCCTTTAGCGGGACATATGTTTGTAACTGCAATTAACCTTGAAATTTGCTAAACAAAAATGAATGGATGGATAGGAGGTAGATTAGGGAAGTAAGTGGTCAAGGGTCAAAGTGTGATTCAGTCAGCACAGTAGACCAGGTAATGGACATAGGGACACTCTAGGTAAGATAGTTTCGAGTTTTAAATATACTTTAAACAAACAAAGCCCTTGAATGTTGGGCAGCTTTGGGAAAGGAACAAAAACGATATTGAAGTAAGTTATATATTATCAGCAAAACTACAAGCCTTGGTCCTTAAGCACATGATGATCAAAGTGAATGCTTCAGAAGCAGAGTCTCCTCAACATTTAAATGAAACAAAATCGTCAAATGTCAAGAGGCTCTGGGAAAAGAATAAAAACCACACTGAATTAAATTAGTTTTCCTATTATTCACATATTATTAATATTACTAATAGCATATGATTAGCGCACTAGTATAATAATACTAATTACTTATTTTCAGCAAAACCACAAGCCTTGAGAGAAAACCTTGGTTATAACCCAAGCTCCTTCTGAGTTGAAATGCCCTGTGTTCCTCTGAGGTGTTAGGGGGCTCAAGATTTGCAGGAGACTAAATCGCATGAGTGACATTACCTGCACGAGGTAAGAAATGCTGTGGGTTATCGTTCCAATACAGAAAAGGGTCTCACAAAGAACTGGGTGCATGTTTTAAATAGTTTCATTAAATGAAACGGACCACAGGAGACTGATGAATACATGCAACACAAATTTAAAGATAGCGTTCCTACGAGGCCGCATCCCCTGCTCTTCTTTAGATGCCTTTGTCCCTTACCTCCTGCACTCACGTCTCATTAATTCTCACATTTAAACCCGCATCTTCCAGGTGACTGAAGTTGCCATGAATATTTAAACATGTAAATGAGGAAACGATTATTGCCAAAAATGACTAAAATTTTTATTAAATATGTTATGCAACTGTTTTATTAGTAATCAAAGGGTTTGATAGTTATCTATTAGGACCCAGAATCTTGACTGAAGTTTATTATGGGTACCTGGTATAAGGATACTGATATTGTAAGTAACTTAGCATGATTCTAAACAGTCAAGTTAGGAATATACATAAACCTTCTACCACTTAGCAGTTGTATTTTCTATGGATGAGTGCTACCATGTGGATAAAATAACAAGTTTAAATTATGATTTAACTAAACCCAATGAAATTTTTTTAAATTTAGTATACCAAAAATGCAGACAGTATACTACATGTGCATCATAATGAATGCTAATAATAAACCTCAGAAAAGTGTTCTTATGTCTAACAACTGTGTCCTAACTTCAGTGTGTGTGATGGTTATGCTGTGCACTATAATAAACAACGAGTAAGTAAGACTACTGAGACTGTAAAATCAGATACTATGAATATACACAAACACTGAGTTTAATGTACATCAGAATTCTACCAACAGAACCAGAATAGCACTGAGAAGACCTAGTTCTAATGTAAATCAGGAAAACGTGTGCACTCCATAAGAAGTACCAGGAGAAAGCTGAATCATCATTTTAATAAGCCATCTATGACAGAACTCCGGCTCTCCCACACGATGGAGAAAATGGTATTAGGCTGGTTATGGCTGCTGTTCGTTAGATACTCTTTGGCATATCCACTCTCACAGCTAACATACAAAGGGAAGTTGGAATGCAAAGAATTCCTGATCTTACACTTTATGAAATGTTGAAGAACCTTTGTTTCTATTTCATTTACCTTGGTCTTAATGATCTTAGGTACCACGGACTTCCAGAATGCTAATGCTGTAGAAATGTTCATTTACACCTGAAATCAAGAAAAATGAAAACTGCCTTGTCCATATTTGGGAACTGTTAAGAAAGAATTAGTAGCCATTCTGTATATAGCAAGAAAAAACAGAAGCAAAACAAACTGACTGAACAATATTACTTTGTTTCGGGATCATTACTGCAAAAAGTAAGTCCATAAACAGAGTAGGGCATGGACTCTGGACACCCTTTTACCTAATGAACTGACACGGAAGGTCAAGGGGACTCACAAGCAACTGTGAAGACCTGAGGGTGTTTGTTCTTCTGCCAGCAGAGACCTATAGAGGAACAAAGAGACACCTTGGGTGTCTGATCTGTCAGTCCCTCCATCTTGGGAAACAGAAAGCAGAGTGCAGCTGACAGAAGACAGACTACACTACAGCATGGAAGGGAATCTAAAGAGGCCTGGAAAGGCTAACAAGGAATATCCAACACTTCATCGCCCAAGAGGATGCTTGACTTAGAACAGTTAAAAATAAGGCAATTGGATTAAACATTGGTAAGGCGTTAATCAAACAACAGCACTGTAGGACTCTTCATCCCCAGCCCCAACCCAAACAGGCTCAGCAGAAGGTTGGTAATGCTACCATTGTTACATGAGTGAAACCTGTGTTCCTCCGAAGCAGACCAGAGAAAAAATGTTAAAGCGATGAAAGAAGAGCATTGTCTGTTTGAGTGGAGGGCATTCAGACTTTGACTGGTATGCATGAGGCTAGCTTCAGGGTTGATTTTAACATGTGGTAACTTCACTGAGCTTGCTTTCTTTCATCTCTAGCTTGCTGAGAAACTGTATTATGAAAAGTCATTGCTTAATATCTTAGTGTGTGCTGAGAAAGTTCCACTGTTTACCTTAGTTGGTTTATTAGTATGGTTCAAAGGTGAATGATATTGATTTCTTAATGATAAACCTAACTTACATTTCTGTCCAATGGTATCTATTGATACCTACATATTATTAAATTTGACTTGATATTTGAAGGGATATTTTTGAGTTCGTGTTAGTAAGCAATGCTGATCTGTAGGTTTCATAACTAGTGTCTTATCTCTGTGCTCTTTTTTCTTATCAGGTATGAAAACTACATAACAAAACAGCAAAAGAAGTTGGGAAACGTCTCATTTCTCTGACTTTCTGAAATCGTCTTCATACAATTGAATTATTTATTCCAGATGTTTTACTAGAATCTATCAGTGGAGCCATCGAAGGCCAGGAATTTTCTTTGTATGAACATTTTAAATATAGATTCGATTGCTTTATTAAGTTTTAGTTGTGCAAATTACCAGTATGTTTTTATAATAGCATCACTGAGGGAATTTATCTGTCCTTATAAGTCACCACTGTAATGTCTACACCAATTAGTTTTTAATTTATTAGAAGAGTATATAACTTTACCTACTACTCTGATTTTATGACTCTTTTTAATCACCCAAAAGGAAATTCCACTATCTATTCACATTCACTTCTGACCCCACCCTCTCTGCAGTTCATAGCAGTCACCCACCTACTTTCTGTATCTGTACTTGTGGCTATTTGGAATATCTCATATAAACAAAATCATACAGTGTCATTTTCTAAAGGGATTCTGCTGTTACTTAACAGAATATTTTTATAGTTCACTCATACTTTAACTTATAACACTACTTGGTTTGGTAGCTTGATTATGACGCCTTGTATGGATTTACTGCATTGTATTTATTTCTTCACCAGTGGATTGACACTCATGTTGTTCCTACTTTCTGATTATTGTGTCTAGTGCTTCTTATGAAAGTCCATTTGCAACCAAGTGTTTTCTACTCTCTTTAGTATATAACTGGGGTTAATTCTATATTTAAGCTACTCTGGGACAGTCAAAAGCTTTTCCAAATTGGTTATAAAACATTACATCCTTACCAAAATACTTGAGTTCAAATTACATCCTCATCCACACTTTTGTCTACTCTTAATAAAGTCAATCTGCTGGAAGTGATGCAGTCTCTCAGTGTGGCTTTGGTTTGTGCATCTTCAATGACCGATGATGTCGAGCATTTTTCACACGTTTGTTGGTCATCTCTTATGTTTTATAATAAGGTAAGGGCCGAGTGACATTCTTGACTATTTTTAAAGTAAGGTACATATCAGTTATTGATGTTTAGTTATGGGTAATTTATGTGTCCTTAATACCCATCCCATTTCAGGCATAGAATTTTAAATATTTTAATTCCACAGGGCAAGAAGCCTTTTCGCTTTTCCTTTAATGTGATGATTTAGTTTCCAGTACATAAACTTTGTAGCTCTTTTATTTTTTCATCTTCTTTTATGTTTATTTCTTGCTTCTTCCCATGGCTAATGGATCTTGAGGATTATCAAAATCATTGTAGAATGTAAGGGATCTGTACTCACCCTGTTTGGAGGGTCAGACATTTCAGACCTGGGAACCTTTGGATACTTCCGCTTTACACTTGCCACTGCTCCTCTGTCTTTTCAGAAAAATGCTGTCACCACCGAAGCAAAGATGTCACTATCTAATCTAACTTGCTGCTCATTCCCCCTTTCTTCCTATTTTCTTGTGAAAATTATTGCAACTCCACTCTCTCCATAAAACCTCCATCAACTCTACTAAAGGAAACCATTGACTATCCTGTGGAATGTTCCTCTCTGCTCTGTGGTCTGGACAGCCTGAGATGTTCAATGTGGGCAGTTGGAAAGTCCGTCTCAGCTGTTTTCCATCTCACTATTCTATGGCCAGGATATGGGGAAGACAGGAGACAATCAGGAACACTTGTACAAAACTGAAACTATAATTGAAAATGACATAGACTGAAAATTCAGAAACACAAATAACATGATGGTGAATTATTTTCTCTCTCTCTCTTTCTCTCTCTCTCTTTCTCTCTCTCTCTCTCTCTCTCTCTCTCTCTCTCTCTCTCTCTCTCTCTCTCCTCTTGGAGTAAGCAGGACAGCAAGCACAATTATGAGGTTGCATAGGTAGGGAGATGAAGAGGACCTAGGAGGAGTGTAGGAGAAAAAGGCATATGGTCAAAATACATTGTTTGAACAAAATTAAATTTAAAAAAATATACAGTTCTGTAAATCCAACTTTTCTGAAAACAGAGAAATGTATGTTTAGTCTCTGCTTAGTTTTAGCTTTGTTTTTTAAAAGAGGTGTGTAAGGAGCCGCCCTCACATTCGCCATTACAAGATGGCGCTGATGGCACTGGCACCCGTGTAATCAAACCATCTGTGCATGCGCCGGGGTAGTTTCCCACCCCATGTGCTCTGCCTTCCCCGTGACGACAACTCCGGCCGATGGGCTGCAGCCAATCAGGGAGCGACACGTCTGAGGCAGAGGACAGTCCTCCATAAAAGGGACGGGTTTTCGCCATTCTAGCGATCTCTCTATCTCTCTCTCTCTCTCTGGCTCTCTTCTCCACTGGCTCCTGAAGGGGTAAGCAATAAAGCTTGTGCCGCAGAAGATTCCAGTTGCCCTGAGCGTGTTCTTACCAGGGGGAACAAAAGCGCGGGCAATAGAGGTGGGGTGTATAATCAGCTCTGTGATTAGAAAAATCACCACATATCGGTGTAAAAATAAAAAAAAAACATGATTACAGAGAAGCAGAAGATAGGTTGGAAGTCTGGAACTGGGTAAAGACCGTTGGAATGATGAGGGTTTACACTTTAAAGTAGCTATCAGTAAATTCATGGATAAGCATACCTTTTATTTTAAAGTGTCAGAAAGGAAGTAGTTGATAGTGACATTATTCGATGATGGTAATTATTTCATACTAAAGAATGAAAAGAGAAAATGAGTATTTTATGAAGTAAGAAACTGCATATTTAAAATTAGGGTAAGTTAGGAATTCTAAATGACAGCCAGCTAAATGCACGGTGACCTAGCATTGGTTCTCTGTAATATGTGCACATAACATATTTACTAGGCAATTGCACAGATACATATTGAAAAGAATTCTGGATTGGGAAAACCAATAACATCATCTCATCTTCTAACTTTAGCAATTCCTCATGAGTAAAGTCCCTATCATTGGTCCTCTTGTACAAAATGCATCAATACTCAATTCTGAAGCCATCAGAACAGCTACAGATCTATGTCCCTTCATCCCCTGAGTCCATTTGAGAAGACTCAGCAAGAGTTAGGATGCTTGCAAAGAATACTCGAGCCTTTGCACAATGATTGTGATTTATACTGAAAGGTATACTTGAGCTAAAATTAACATTAAATGTTAGAAATTATGCTTTCTCTTTTGTTGCTAGTGGAAAAAACATCCAGGGGAATTCTAGGTAAAAATAAAATATGGAAATGAAGACTAGGTGCTGGGGTTTGGGGCATGGGGGATGAGAAAGAACCAGGCCTATGTTTTGTTTCCTAAATGCTGGTACACTTGCTAAACCACTTTCTGTCTCACATAAAGACTCTAACCCAAATTCTCTTTGCATCTCTGTTGTGTCCTTTGCCCGGGAAATGAGCTCAACTTCCATTTAGATTAGATCATGTGGACCAGCGTAATGAAATCTTTTCTGCTTAATTGTTTGTTCCTTTCTGGTTGTGAAAGTCCTTTGGAGAGTTTTTAACTTATCTAAGGCCTGTGGAGGCAGCCATTTACAAATCATGACCTTTAAAACAAGTGCTGAGAATTTCAACACTACTTAGTTTTGAATATCCACTACTGGATTTTTTTTTTCTGGCTGACTAGCCTATATTTAACAAGAAGAAACATAGAAACATTTTTTTCAGATTACAAGTATCTGATTTCATTTGTTCATGAATTGGATTTGTAACAATAATAAAGTTTAATCAGTATTTTAAATACAAAGGATATATAATACCTAATGATTTTAAATCCAAATTTTATCGACAAGAAAAAGTGTGTTTCCAGTAGTAATGCTTCTCATTTAAAATTATCTACAAAATCTGCTGACCAAATATAGTACAAATTAAAAAGTATGGTGCTCACTGACATTAATCAGGCCCTTGATAATGATGGAGACAAGTTTGTATGAAAATTTGTTAGGTTGCAGAACCTAAGAGGAAATCCTTTCCCATCATTTATAATATATATGCTTTGACTCAATATAAACTGATTTTTATAAAAATAAAACTTAGCAGAATCCTCTCAAACTAGTTCTGTAATTCACTCTCAACTCTTCACTTCCAGAAAATTCTTCTTCCCATTGCTTTCTCTTTCAAATGCAAGAGCTGACCCAGTTCCTTAGTTCTCCTCAGCTGAGATGACTAATATATTTTTATTTTTGCCATAAGAATCTATTTACAATCAAAGCTCCACATGTTAAGTTCAGTTCCGCCACTTTAAGGCAGTCTCCCAAAAAGCAGAGTAATAGGAAGATGGCCCAGAAAAAGAGAAAGAAATCAAATGTAAAAAAAAAAAAAAAAAAAAGTACATGGTCAGGTTGTAGATAAACTTAAAAAAATAACATTATTATTTTATTTACTAATATTTATTTTATTATTTATTCATTGATAACAGTATAAATTTATTCACCCAATGAAGGTTATAAACCATATACTATCCATCCCTAACTGGGCTGCAAAGAAGCAAGTATCATGGGACAGCCATACTTGAGTATTTCTTTAAACAACATAACTAAAATTATCAAAAATAGCAGGTGACAGGAAAGCTGATACTAACAATGTGCAGCAGGACCATTTTTGAATATTTATTCTGATTTTAAAAAATATTATAATACATGTGTGAAACACTGAAATTAGGCATGTCACACAAAGGAAAAGAAGTTGCCATCATCAACTTGATGCAAATGGGCGTCAATCCTCGGTCAGGTTAGTCTCTGGCTCCTTAAAACTTGATTGGTGATATTAGAACATAGTGAAGCAGCTATGACAAACAGTTAGGGAACACTTGCTGAGTAAAGTGTCTTATTAGTCAAAGGTCTTCTGTTGTTTATCTGCTTAACCCAGAAAAGCATATGGGTAACAAACACATGACTCTATCCAAATATTAGGCAAAACTGTGCTCTCTTAGACAGGGCTAAACAGTGTGCAAAATAGGAAATGCAAGGTTGAAATTGGACAAAAAATAGGAATGGCTACATTGTGGTTGACTTAGAAGTAAATAAGTGTGTAAGTTCAGGGCTGCAAGAAGGTTTATGCATGATTACACCTATTTCTAATAATCCTGCCAGTCTCCGTGTGTCTATAGAGCTAGCAGGGAACAGTGAGTGCTGCTCTTCCTGTTCCATAGAGTGGTCAAATGTCAGATTTGCAGGCAGTGTGTTAGAAAACCTCAAAGCAACTACTGGCCTCGTTGGAATCTATTCACAGGTAATTGACTGATATTATTTTTTTAGTCATGTTTCCTAAGGAATAGTCTTATGAAGACAAGAACATGATGCAATCTCATTTGTTTTAAATACTCCAAAATTCTGATGCAATCTGAAGTTGTCCCTGGTTTGATTAGCCAGGTTATAAATTATTATATTTACTGTCGCAAAAAGGAATGACTTTCAGCAAATCGATTCATAACCATTATTAGATAACTTTGTCATATATAAATGCAGTGTCTTTTTGTTGTGCTCTCAAACAGCAAGTCACTCAAGCCTCCAAGATAAGATAAAATTGATTATTATGCCCTAAGGTTGAAAATTCTGGTTCTTTTTAGAATCCTTGTTCACAGTTATATAGCAAATGGAGTAAGCTCAAGACAAAACAGATGGAAAATAGCTGAATTCATTAGGCAACATTCCAGATGTTTGTTTCTGGCAAAAGTGTAAGGAAAAAAAATGTTCTTGAATCCCTGACCATAATGCACTCACAGCTGCGTGTGGATCTGATAATGGTGGTAGTTATGTTAATGTGTCCCTCTTTACTACTGTAGGGTTGGTCTCCATTATTTTAATCACACAGTTTAAAATGTCCTACAGGAAGACCCAATGTACGATTTTCTTAATATTAATGATTCTCGTAAGTTCTTTCTACAAAAGTAAGAGCTAAATGAATGTAAGATAATAGCCAGAGTTCAAGGATTAAATGGACTAAGTTTGTTTGAATGGATTAAGACAGAAAAAATAAGTGACACCTACAAGTAATTAATAGGGAAGACAGTTACTGCATTCCCAGGAATCTTCATGATGAAATGTCCCTGCACAAGCCTTTCATGTTATTGTATGAAAAAAGTTTTATAGTCAATGCAATTTTAAGGACAATAAGGAAAGTTTGGGAACCATACATATAGTCAGCTGAAATTCCGTTCCTGTCTGATCACATTCCAGTGACTACTGTTTATCACCATGAAACAGCACAGATCTCTTCACCCTGGTTTTGAACAAAATGAGGACAATAACCTCTGCCTGAATCTTTATATGCATAAAGCATAAAACTATAATAGGGAGAGGCCATGAGACATACATGAATGCATATATACATACATATATACATGGACAATGGAAGGAAGATACAGTTTCATAAACTACAATTATATTCTTCTTGGAAACATCCATTATATTCTGCTCCTGATAAGGGTGTAAAAATAAACTGATTACATGCAATAAATTTGTGACAACTCTCCCCACCACCAAAGACACATGACAGGAAAAAGAAATGGAGAGCTGGCCATGTTTGGATGAGAATATGTCCCTAGAGTCACGTGTTTTAATACTAGGTCCCCAGTTGGTGGAATTTTAAAGGGTGGCCGTGGTGTGTTACTAGGGAGCCATTTCAAGGTTTTAAAAGCACGTGCTATTTCCAGTTAGCTCTCTCTGCCTTGTGGTTATATCTCAAGATGTTGATTTTCACCCTGAGATACTGTAAGCTTGAACAAAATTTCTTATAAAAGTTCCCTTGGTTAGGGTGACTTGTCATGGTGATATAAAAGTGACTAAGCAGAGATTCAGAATAAAGAAAGGGGACAAGCAGAGGCAGGTAGGGAGATAAAACAGAGTATAAAGCAAAACATAAGATTATGGAAAAGGCATCCTGAAATCCATTACTTTGAATGGTAGTTTTTAAGGTGTTCCTACTAGCAGTACACATTTATTATTATAGCCAACAGTAATTGTTTTTTTTTTAAATCTCATTGCATTTATATCCTAGAGAGAAAGTCTAATTAATCAAGATTATCAGCACTACGAGAGCCCTCTCAGGATTGCAATGGCTGCTTAGAATAGGCTTCCATTAATCAGCTGTGCTCATGCTGGGTCCTCCTGTTGATTGACTCGCTGATATTGATGTAAACAGTGTTCTGTTAATTTTGTCTTCTTTTATTTTTGAAGGTTTGTTTTATAGGACTATGCATCTGAAGCATTTATTTTCTCAATTAGAAAATTATCTAAACATTTTGTCATTGTGTCCCATACTGACCTCAAAGGCATAGCAACTAGTTTTGTCTTTATCACTGGTCTTAAAATATGTTTTTAGGCATATGTACATATTGCTAGTACTGTTTGGAAGAAGAGAAAACCAACATAAGAATGTCTTATAAAGTAAATTTTAGGGGACCAGTTGAGATTCACCTGAAGGTTGATTTAGAAAAATTACAAAACAAAGCATCAACACAAAAGCAATGTGTTCCTTGGAAATAAAATGAAATCCATTGCAAATGATGGAACATAAAATGATTTTAAAAAGTTTTTTGTGTATCTGTGTGTGTTTGAGTGAATACCACATATATGTAAATACCCATGAAAGCCAGTAGACAGGGTTATATTCCTTGAATCTGTATTACAAAGGGTTGTGAGCCATTCAACATGGGTAATGAGCATTGAACTTGGGTCCCCTAGAAGAGCAGTCAAAGCTCTAAACTAATGAGCCATCTCTGCCTCCTCAAGACTTTATATTTCAATAAATTTCCAAGATAATCCTTAGGCACACCAACCTTGACAAAAATATGTATTACTTTTAGGGTTGTTGCATCAAATAGGAAGGGGTTGAAAGAGAAGATGCCACTAAAAACAGTTCCTTTTAAGAAGGCTGGCAAGTTTTAATTTCATATGGAAACATCTTCCCCCCCCCCCAAAAAAAAAAACCACACACACACACACACAAAACAAGAAAACTAAGATCATCTTAAATAAAATAAATAAACAGACTGCTTAAGGAATCACCATCTATTACCTCAAATTGTACTATTGAGCTAGAGTAATTTTGAAAAAGCATGGAACCAGCACAAAAACAGACACACGATTCTAACTAACTGCATACACTTATTGACACCTGATATTAGATAAACAAGCTAGAAACACAAACTGAAAAAAAAAAAACAGACAAGCACTTTAACACAGTTAAACACAGTGGGTCACACTGGATGGCTGCATGTAGAATACAGGTAACATACATACATATTTTCTACCCTGCATTAAATGTATCTCCAAGTGGATCAAATGCCTCAACATAAGATCAGATACATAATGAAAGAACATGTGGGGAAGAACCTTGATCATGTCAGAAAAAGAGAAGACTTTCTAAACAAAACACGGTTAGCACAAGCTCTATGATCATCTATCATGAAATGGGAACTCATGAAACCAAAAGCTCTGTAAGTGGAACAGCATCATCTGGACAAGGCAGCAGATCTTCACCAACTCCACATCTGAAAAAGGGCTAATAGCCAAAATATATAAAGAATTTAAAATGGGATATCAGGAAAGCTACCCAATTAAAACAGTAGAGTACAGAGCTATACGGAGAACTCTCAAAAGATGATTTAAGAAGAAATGTTCAACATCCTTAGCCATCAGGGAAATGTAAATAAAACTAGTTTGAGACTTCATCTTACACCTTTCAGAATGGCAAAGATCAATGAACAAATAACAGCTCTTGTTGGTGGAGTAAGAGGAACATTTATCAATTTCTGTTGGAAGTACAAATTTATACAGCTATTGGAAAATATCAGTGTGGCAGTTCCTCAGCCAGATGGAAATGGATCTAACTCAAGATGCAACTATACCACTTTTAGGCTTATATGGAAGGTATGCTTAACCCTACTTCACAAACACTTGTTCAACCAATTTCTTTGCTGTTCCTAATAGCCATAAATTGGGAACCACTTAGATGCCCTTCAATACATGAATGGGTAGGGAAAATGTGGTGTATTTACACAGTGGAATATTACCCAGCCACTAAAACAAAATGAAATAAAAAAAATTCATGAGTAAATGGATAGAACAACAACAAATCATCCTAGTGAGGTAACCCTTACCCATATATATCTTTCTAAGGAAAAGAAATCAAATAGATAGTTATGGAGGTGTGGAGAGGGGGCTGGAATGGAAGTTTCAAGTGAGGAGGGGCAAGGAAGAGAATATAAAGAAGAAATATGGGGAGAGACAGCCAAAATCAGGAGCATCTTAGAGACAATATGAAAACCTAGTACAACAGAAACTTCCTAGAATGTATACATATATATGAAGTCAATATAATGAAATTACCAAATAATAGAGTAGACAAAACCTCAACTGGCCATCTCTCATTACCAAATGTAACTGCCAATACCAGAATTAGGTTACAGCTACTTGAGTTGTTGCCCAAAGGAATCATGGGAAACTCCAAACGACTCAGGCAGTTTCCAAGAATATATGTTGCTTCCTCTCAACTGAAGGCCAGGTCCCATTGCTGAAGACAACACCTACAAAAGTCATAGAACACAGAGAAGTCAAGCTGGTGCCTACATAGCCAGCCTTCGTGCCTATGTTCTACTGTTTGGGTTACAGAAAGGTCATCTATATACACTCCCAACAGAAGGATATATAAACACCAACCCAGCCACAAACCCTTTAACCTTCAGGTGTTCCCTGCTTGCATCATATGCCAGTGCAATGGTGGCACAAAGCTTATGGGAGTAACCAACCAGTAACTGATCTGACTTAAGGCCCACTCCGGGAAATGGACTCCCTACCTGACACTGCTCAAGTAACCAAAAACCTGAGACTAGACAATCCAAAACCAAATACTACTGTCCTAAAAACAACAACAGCAACAACAACAACAACAACAAAGGTAGCAATAAAATGGCTCCTAGAGACATTCTGCTATAATCACAGATCGGTGTCTTACTCAGCCATCAACAGAGAAGCTTCATTCTTCAACAGCTGGGAACAAAACAGAGACTCCCAGCCAGGCATCATGCAGAGAATAAGAGATCTTGTAACACTCAGCTCTACACGGGATGGCTCCATCAAATGTCTCCCCTCATGGAACCCAGTAGAAAGAGAAAGCAGAAAAAGTGCAATAGCCAGAGGGAACAGAATGGAAGACAGCAGACATCAACACCTTCTGAATCGATAGGATCAGTACACATGCACATAAGAACTCACAGAGCCTGGGGCAGCAGGCATGAGGTCTGCACATGTCCACACAGGATGGGGTCCCAGAGCTCAAAGGAGATGTGAATGTACAAGCCTATCCCTACCCAATGGCTAACCACTTGCAAATGAGTATTTAATTTTCTCTAAGAGAGTCTCACTGAGGAAACAAATCATTCTTAAGGGACAGCTGCATGGTCGTGGGTAGATAGGCATCAGAAAACGAACTCAATAAGGTCATTGGAGATTTCATAACACATGATGGCATGGAATGGTATTTTTAAAAAAATGTTCGTTTCATTTTATTTATGTATGTATCCCTATTGCTTTGCCCTACAGATTCTTTGTGTATATATGCTATGGCTTCCAGTGCAGTGTTATAATGGGATTCCTGAGTTTGTAAAGAAGGATGTATCTGTGTCAGTTTCTTGTGCCTTTTCTTGGGCTCTTTTCCTTCTGTGTGTTTTGTCCTATTTTGGTGGAACATTTTATAGTATATTTTATTTTATGAGTATCCTATTAGAAACTTGTTTATTTTCTCATGAGAAACAGAAAGATGGTGGTTCCAAACAGGACGGGATGTAGGGTGGAACTGGAAGGACTAGAGGAAGGGAAAACAATAATCAGGGTATATTCTGTGAGAAGAACGCGATTTTCAATAAAATGGAAAACATAAAAATTGGATAAGAGTCAGAAAAGGATCAGGACATCTGCCAGGGTTACTCACCCAGGGAAAGTCGAAACAGTGAAGGCATTCTAGGATAATACCCTAGAGACCTCTGGGACCTAATAAATCCTATTACTTACTGTCTACACCCTGAAGATCAGCGTGACTGTCTCTCCTTCTTCAGAATTAAAATAACCAGCTCACTTTGCTTCATTCGGTTGAACAATAAAGCATCCTTTTCAAGCATCTAAGCTGGCCCAGATAGAATAATAAGGCCATGATTTGGAAAAATAATGAAAAAGAATAAAACATGAACCAAAATTTTTACCTCAACTTCAACTGCAGCTGGGATTTAGGGTCAAAAACAAGACAGTAAGAATTCAGGTGATGCTTTGTTTGAAAACAACCAAAACCAAAACCAAACCAAACAAAACAGGAGAAAGAATGCAACATTTTCTTTAAAAGGAAGATTGTGTTTGAAGCCAAAATTTTGTGATGCACACAATAATATGTTTAAATTTAGTTCAGTTTTAATTGGCTTTCCATATCACAATATTATTCTCAGGCTCATTCTTCCTTTATCAAAATACATTTTGCCGGGCGTGGTGGCGCATGCCTTTAATCCCAGCACTCGGGAGGCAGAGGCAGGCGGATTTCTGAATTCGAGGCCAGCCTGGTCTACAAAGTGAGCTCCAGGACAGCCAGGGCTATACAGAGAAACCCTGTCTCGAAAAACCAAAAAAAAAAAAAAAAAATACATTTTCAAGTGGCGGCTATTCTAAATTTGCCTGCATTTATCTTTACAGTAAAATTTCTCTCTCCAGTTGTAAAATGGAACAATTGACTTTGGATCTAATTGATATTTTACATTAAAATGTTTTGTAAATTCAAGATTTTTGTGACAATTATGAGGATTTGATTCTCTTCCAACCCATCTGAAGGAATTTTTAAAATATCACAGTGAAAGAAAAACTTGGAACAATACCATACTTGGGCCAACAATAAGGAGACAACATTTTCTTTCTGAAATAATTTTTACTTGGTAGCTAGTTAGGTCAATGGTCATAGGTATGTGAACCTCCTATTGCTTGAAACAAACCATTCTCATGTGTCAAAGTCTCATTAGAAACCGTGAATTAACTCAGAAATCGACAATTTAGACTACATTTGCTTAGATTTTTTTGTTGATCTCTAACACAGTCACTCATAGGGTAAGCGCAGGGAGGGGGTGAGCTCAGGCTCTTGCACACTTTAGAAAGGCATCAATGGTGTGCAGTCAAGTTTACAAGTGATCCTGTTCTGGGAGACTGTTCTCTCTACATAGCTTCTTCAGCATGTTTTAACGGGAAAAGCCACAGTAGGTTTCAGTGTGCAGAAAACATCTATGTTTCTATGAAGCCTCTCTTTGTATCACAGTGTAGACACCACTTGGGAACATTCGGTCATACAAAGGCTCAGTGACAAACCAGGAGCTGTGGATGCCTGTGCTCAAATTCCAGGTTGGGCACTAGCTGAGTGCCAATGTCTGAACACATACCCTTCAATATCCTCAGGGTGCAGGTGGGGGATCTTACCACAGAAAAAAGATGTCAATTTTTGTTCAAGATAATACAATGAGTGGTAGATCTGAAAGTTCAACTCATAAGTTGAAAATTAGTTTTGAATGAATGGTATTACAACCAAATCTATTGACTAACCAGTCTCTTACTCCCTAGTCTAGTAAATAATTACCTGTCTATAATATGACAACTCACCTCCCAAATGTAGTATCACTATTTTGGGCTACAAATCTCAGTTAAGGAGAGACAAAAGTCATTGCTGATCAGGGTTGGATGTTTGAATAGTGGCTCCAGGCTCCACCTTCTAGGTGGTTCCCTTGTGTTAGTAAAGGGTCCGTTTGTCATCTGGGGATCCTTTGGGGTAGACTACGGCCCTTTTTAGAAGCTACTGCAGTAGTTATATAGGCAAAGAATTGCAGAATAAACTCCATTTAAGAAGAAAGCATCCTAAGAAAACCATTACATGACCTGTCTTATCTGTGACAACCTAGTCAGGGGAGTCACATAGTGACACTTCACAGAAGTCACAGACTGCCAAGGCTCAAAACAAGGGAAGCTAACCTTTCTTCCATAGAAAAATGGACAAAATAATGAAATAATCACACCCAATTTTCTTTTTTTTTCTTTTTAATTTAACTTTTTGTGTGGTATGGGAGTCAAAATTTTAGCGACATTAGACCCATTTTCAATTCTTGAATAAATCTGAGAAATTCACAAAGCTCTGAGTAACCAGATCAGACGCTTCATGAGTCAGGATTCTGCAGCCTATAGATATGGTGTTGCTATTAAAAGACTACCACCTTGGACGTAGACAGATTTATGGTCTGATTCCAAGAGACTGGACCAACTTTGCAATTAAGGCTTTTTGTTTCCTCATCTACAAAATGAAAAAAAAAAAAAAAAAAAAAAGGTCTTCCATGGCTTCACCTCTTCTCCTGAATTTACATGTCATTTCTCACAGTCTAGTGCCCCTCTCTAATCTCCAAACAAGCCCATGTACCCAGCTACTGTGCTCCTGGAGGACAGCCTGACTTCCTAGATTTTCACCAACTGTGTCTCTTCCATTCAGCTGCAGAAACTGATGAGAAATGTAGGTGTTGAATTGGCTACCAATCTGGAAATGATCCTAACTGCTTGACCTTGTGAAGGTTGACATATCGCTAGCTCGACACTCAGATGCTATCTTTCTAGAGTAAATGGTTCACCTCCTCCTGACCCTGAGCTCTCCTGAATCTTCACCTGAGTATTAGATTCCAATAGATCAGCTGAAGAGGAAGCTCTGTTAAAGTGCAGACACTGGGATCAGGGACCAGATCCCCAGCATCTACTCTTGTTAAAAGACAAGTAGGGTATCACCTGGGGATGCAGAGATGGACAGACACCCAGGGTTTATTGGCCATCCAGCTTTGTCTAATCAGCAAACTGTAGGATAAAGGTGACCCTCCAAGACACAAGAACAGCTCCTGAAAAATGATATCTGCTCAATCTTCATACATAGTGCAAACACACACACACACACACAAATACACATACACATATACACATATACACATACACACATACACACACACACACACACACACACATCTATTAGAAGTCTCTGATGTTCTGGCCTCAAGGTCCCCACTGTGCTCTGGCCCTTTGCTCCCAAATTATCTCTCCACACCTTTCCTTTTCAAAGCCACCTCTTGAAAAAAAGCAAATCTTTGGAATTTTCACACTGATTTCGTTTGCTTTGTATGCAAAATAATAGTAAAACCTTCTGACAAAATCTTCTGCAAGTCTTCTTGAAAATTCCTAGTGTGTATGATATGTTTTGATGGAAGTTTTAATTAGACATTTAGAACTAATTTAAGTGTCAGCAGTGCTCTTGTTCTTGTGTAGGCATACTCTCCAAATCGATAATAAAAATAACATATGGATGACAGAGAATTATCACATGGGAGTAAAGATTGCCTAAGAAAACATTGGAATGTACAGTGAAAACCCATTTTTATATGACTGATATCATACAGGCAATTATAATGGTTTCACTCGTCACTGGAGGCATACAAAAGCAGAATATGATTTTTACTGTACAAAGATAAATGCATTGAATATATTATCTGATACTTCTAACAGTTACGTTTTAAGTTTTCAGCTGCTTTTGTTAAATTACTATGTCAAAACTATCCACAGGGAATTAAACAGTCTGAAGTACAAGTTAGTAAAATAAGTGGATGGTGGGTTGGGGAGCACGCTGTCAAGAGGCAAGGGTGAGGAGGGATGGGATGGAGGGTTTACTGAGGGGAGATGGGAAGGGGGAAAACATTTGAAATGTAAATGAAAAAATTAACCAATAAAAAATAAAAGGATATTACACAGAGATATCTTTAAAATGTCATGTAGCAGAGTCATCACCATGTGTTGGTATCATATGACAGAGCAAAGAGAATCAGTGAACGAGCAGAACACTCTCAACCACAACAATTATATTACCATTAATTTATTCAACAGTTGGCTACACTGCTAAATTAGACCTACTAAACTATCAGATATCTTTAAATAACCCACCAAGAACATATTCTATAATTCTCTACCATTATAACACACACACACATGACTATATGTATATATATTGCAAATACACTGTAAACGTATCTGGGCCACCAACATTCCAAGTAGTATCCAAATTGTAAATTGTCTCTGGAGAATAGTCTCCTCTTTTTGACAAAGATATTGTGTCCATCATCCGAATAGCCCTAAGAGCTCATCACCAAGTCAGTTCATTAGCCTTAAACTGGTGGAAAAGGCAGAGGAAATGCATCTCCATACGAACTGGCTACAAAATGTTTGCATGAAACAAAGACTTTAGACTTTCCAGATTGGGGTTTTTTATTTTATTTTTTAATTCTTTAATTTATTTACATTTCAAATGGTATCCTCCTTCCAGGTACCCCCTCCACAAACCACATTCTTCCCTCCCCTATGCCTCACCCACCCACTCCCACCTCACCCCCATAGTATCCTTCTTCTCTGAAACATCAAGCCTCCATAGGACCAAACACATACCCTCCCACTGCGTCCAGATTGGAATGTTTGTAATGGAAGAAAAAATACTGAACCAGAAAGCTAAAGCTGTGAAATTAATGCACATGGAAGTTCTGTGCCTGCCCACTTCAATTTGCAGACCTCACCTACGTCTGCATTTAGGAAGACCTCCACACTCCTTCCTCAGAAATGCACGCCTAAAACCACCTATGGTTCCAATTTCAGGAGTGTGTTTCTTAGAACCTCGCCATGTTGTGTTTAGCGCTTCTATAATTCACAATCTGAAATATGCAGGCTAAATGATTTCTAACATTATGACCAGAGTAAATGCTTGACCTGATAGGTTTTTGTGTTAGCTACTGATTCTTTACACAATGGGTATGAATCTGATAAATTAAGCTCCCGGTCTTTTTTTCTTTTTTTCTATAAAAAAACAACATGGAAAATACCATAGCCTATTGGAATAGTCTGAGATATTGAGGACCTTTGAGGTTCCGCTGAGTCATTGGTTCACTTAGTGTAGTTAGTATACAGTGTGTTCTTTCCTCCTATTGTATGGTTTTTTTATTCATATGCATTTCTGAAACGGAGAACAAAGATGAGGCCAAAGCTTTTTTAAAATTTGATCACTGTCAAGAATGTGAGAAACTTTTCAGGATATTGTTTATTTGACATCATAAGTAGTTCAAAAGATGTAAATGGGGTGGGGGGAAGTGGTTAACTATGAAATATGTCAAGAATGTAGCAGATATTCAACATATTATAAATAACATGCAAAATTAATGAATAATGTTTATTGTATTTGTTACAAGTCTTTTGCTATTGTTTAAAATTATTTAGTAAACTAAATGCTACTTCTACAGATAAAATCCTACAACAGCACTAATTTTTTCTGTCTTTATGAATAAGTGACCATCACACTCCTCTGATTGGAGGATTTTTTTCTGTGCAGTGATCTCTTATATAAAGTTATATGCAAATAAGAGTGTGCGCGCGCGCGTGTGTGTGTGTGTGTGTGTGTGTGTGTGTGTGTGTGTGTGTGCGAGAGAGAGAGAGAGAGAGAGAGAGCACGCAAGAGAGAGAATTTCATTATTTTAGCATATAATTTCTACTTTTTCCTGACTGTATGTACAATTGTGTTGAGATCCAAGCAAAAGAAATGACAAAATAAATATAAACAAATCAGTAAGAGTCTGAAGAAAAAGGAAAAAAAATAAGAATCTTAAAGTTTGCAGCTGTAACGCTATGGTTAGGAAGCACAAATGAAACCCACAAAATTGGAAATGCAATTAGAAAACTGAGTGAGTTTAATCATTATGATGAGTATTCAAAAATTCTTAGCAAAGCTATCAAAATTAACTATTTTATACATTAATATTTTAAATAAATATTGTGAATTTTTAAGGCAAGAATGTCAAAGCAACCTCGTGTCTAAAAATAAGGAAAATGTATGCAAGAGACTAATGAAGAAATACATGAAAATTCATGCAAGTTGTACAAATGACTAAGTAAGTAGAAATGTAAACATCCTGTATGCCACAGATGATAACCAGTGTGTGCAATGGACTATGATGTGAAAGAAACTTCTGACACCTCTCAGTTTACAGCTTAAACAATAAGAGATGAAGATACAAATACTACACTCAAAGCAATAAAAATCTTTAAATTCCAGAGTTAAGAATTTGAACTTCCACCTAGAACAACAGAGCAGCCCTCAGAGTGGCTCTACACAGCCTCTGACTGAGACAGAGGCAATGCCCACAGGCAAACATTGGATGGAGGTCAGGACCCCTATGAAAGAGTTAAAGGAAGAATCAAGGTCTTCAAGGACATGGCAACCCCACAGGAAGCCCAATAAGTGTCAACTAACCTGGGAGCTCCCAGAGCCACCAACCAAAGAGCATACATTGGCTGTATTTTTGAAAGTAAGTTTCTTTCTTATTTTTTTCTGAAATCACAAATGTGATATTCACTGACAGGGCTGGAGCTGGAGTTTCTCCTTAAGATTTAGCCCAGTTTCTTCAAAGAGCATCCAAGTTTCTGAATTTTCTTTCTGAATTAATATTCCCAAGCATGAAACACGTATGTATCTAGGTCGGCATTCCCAGTGTCTATCTTTCCCGCTCCCTTCCTCCATTTTGGACTAACTTTCAATTCAAATTTTTAATTGTCATCATGTTAAGACTTCTAAGGAGGCATCATTTCTGTTTTGTCTTGTGTCACATTGTAATTGCTAATGTGGAGGAGTAAGAACCTCTTTTGATGACTTATACAAAAAATGAAAAAAAAAAGAGAGAGAGAGAAAGTCCTGGTAGAAACGTAGGGCTGTAATCATCTTTTCAACATCTACCAGAAATTAAAATGTGAAGACAAACTGTAAAATAGCCACTTTGCCATCACTGAGTGAATCTAGCATGCATTTCAAGAAAGCCCATACATATCCCCTCACATACAAGGATAATAATGTCTAGAGAATGTGAACAATTTTCTGTGTGCCCTGCAAGTGTGCCACTTATTTTGTAGTTTCTCACTCGCTCTGCTTCTTGTACTGGAAATCCTGAAGTGCAATGGTCAGCATCCCCTGTCCACCGCTTCCATTCACAGACTGACACTGCTCATTACTCCGATAGTATTTGCCAACCCTCCAAAGCACCTCCAGTAATGTGATGAAAGGTGGGGAAACATAGATGGCTCTCTCTGCGCATAATCCCAGCTTTCCCTGGAAATTTCATCTGGGGAGCCTCATTCTCCTTGCCAGGTTTCTAATTAAAGAACAATCGGTAAGGACACTGTATGTCTTCCCACGCATACTCTAGTTCTATTAGGCTATTTCAACTCTCACTAATGCTCCACATTCATAAACTAACTGGCAAATGTTTATTACATATATATTTTTGAATAGCATCCCAGAATTTAAAGTATAACTAAAAAGCATTGTAATTACCCGTTTAGAAAAAAATTACTCATGTAATTATCTGGTAATACCGAGGTGTGTAAATCAGATTAAACATGCATGGTTACTAAACTTAGACATACAATACTCCACACCTTCTTCTTCAATCACATTTTCCTCAAGTCACTTTTCCTAACGTCTGCAGTGGTAGATTCTTGAGGCAAATTCAGGAAAAATTTCAGCTGTGTTCAGCCAAGAGAGTATATTTTTGTTTTAACATTTTTAGTTTTATAATAGAGTTTTTAATCTTCCAAGGTTCTCAAGGCACACTGGGGTCTTACCACTTTTGCCCTCTTTCTTCTCTGGACTTCATGCTATTTCACTGCACAATGTCTAAGATGCTGATATTATGCATCTGCATCCAAAGGTTACTAGGACCAGCTCCCAATGGAGCTGTTGCATAACCTTTACTCAGAAAGCACAAAACAGTGGCATTTGTCACTAAAAATCCATTTTGATCCCGAGAATTGAAAATGACCTAGAAATACTGAAGGAATTGTTGACCTTTGTTTAATGGTTCATTCCCCCTTTGCACTGGCTATCCTCACAGTCAACAATAGCAAACTTAACTTCTGTAAATATAACATGTCCCTAAGCCTTTACAGTATCTATTCTCCAAGTTAGGAACATCATCTCCACCCCCCACACATTTACTCACTCAACACATACCTCTGTGGTCCTTGATCACATTGGCAAACTGAATCGATCTTTCCTCTTAATTGTTAATAGTTCTTTCAGGCTACATCATTGTCATTCAATTACAAAGTTATCCCTTGTCTAAGTACACTGTGAGCTCTCATATAAAAGCACATAAATGCATATCTGCATATGCTAGAACAGCCTTGAAAATAAAATATGGCATAATCATATTTAATATAAACAAAATATTAATATTTTTCGTTGGAAATAACTTTATTGTAATGAAATCATCACACAGCTAGGTTACAGTAGCCACCTCAAACACACACTCTATGCCTCTCTGTGAACTTCTATATGGTTAGAATGACCATTCTGAAGCTCTGGAACTTCATTTAGAGTTTCTTTACAGGTTCATACTTTTTTACAGGTTTATTCACCAGAAACAAAGAACGAAAGAAACTATGACAGATTTGAAACTAGAAAACCAACTAGCGTTGAGCCCTCCTTCTCATCTCATGTGGTTCAGCCCTTGCACATCAGCTAACAGTGTCTGTTCTTTGTCTCTTTTCTCAGTGTTATATTATACTCACATTCTACCTAGCTAGTCTACTCCCAGAAATATACTCAGAGAACTTCACTCATACCATAGAGACTTTTGCACATCTATGTGTATTGCATCTTTATGTATAAACTGTAAGAAAACAACCTCAGTATCAAAGTATAGATGGATAATGAAATATGGTACACATATAAAATGAAATTTAATTAATCTGTAAAGAAATGCAAAATTAAGAAAATGCATTTAAAATATATAATATTGAAGTGACCCAATCTCAGGGAAAAATAATCCCAGAAGGCCTGGGATTAATTTCTAGCATGCCCAAACATGGGTAGAGAATATAGGGAATAGATGATTCCACAGGTTCCTTCATGTCATTGATATTTAAGGATTTTATACCAGTACCTTCTGCATGTGTTCATCCAGAAAAAAAAATATGATGATTAAAAACATGTAATGGTACATATCAAGCAAATAAACTCATGGAACTGGCTTTACTAGAATGGACAGCTGAGATCTGGGACTCTTTGTGAGTTCTTTCCAACAACCATCACACCAGCCTTTAATGGTGTCTAATTTCAGCTTCCCCACCTAATGCCCTCATCAAAGCTCAGCAGATCCCATCTCTTGCTGCCTTTGCATCTTGGCATCTACAACTCATCTCTGGTATTTGTGGCGTGTGGACACTCGGCTACAGTAAATCAGGCTGATTAAGTCGCCCAATGCCATCTGGTGTGTTTTGTTTTTTGTTTTGTTGTTGTTATTGTTGTTGTTGTTTTAATGAAACCTGATGGGCAAAGCTATGTTTTGAGTCATGGAACCTGTGAGCCACTCACCCAAACAAGTAAACGAGGAAAGCCACAAGAAGTCTTCATAAATTCTGTTTTCACTTTATATCATTTCTTAAATCATCTGACTATGTCATGAACACTAAATATATAATCTATAAAGAAATCTTCTGGTTCTTTTCAACACATTAATGGCCACATAGGATCTCATTCACATTTTAAGCATTTTGAAAAGCTGAAACTCTATTCTGATAAAGTTTCTGTCTTTACGGTTAGACTTTATTAAATACTCTTTCAAGTTTTAACACCCTTTGACACTTATACATATGCTATCAACTGTATCTGAAAGGAGTTCCACAACTATCTCTAAACAGTTTGGTGCTTACACAAATCCAGGGTAAATGAGAATGACTAGAGTCTTTCCTTTCTCCCAATAAGAATGTCCATCTTTATGATGTCTTCACAAGTTTCTAGTTCAATATTGGGTTAACAACTACCACTGCTTCAATGTATGAGCTTTCCGTTTGTAATCCGAGATCATTCTCACCTATGGTATGTATAAGGAGCTCAGTTTGCCCCATGTCCACGTCACTGAACAGCTCATTTAGAGATACTGCAAACAAATTTAAAAACAGAAACGAACCAAGTTAAACCACACCAAGTTTTAAGTAAATATAGCAGACAAATGACCCAAAAATAAGTGCAAAAATCACTCAAGAGAATGAAGACAGCCATAGAAGGGCTATACCAAGATGGAGCCCCAACCAGTAGTGGTGGATTTCCACTAAAGTCAGAACTCGTGCCAGAGAAATGTGAACAAAACGAAGACCAACTGACTTTCTGTAGACAGATCCTTATACCTATTCCTTATGTGTAAGTTCATAAGCTGTATTTCCCCACAGACCACACAAAATGAGGAAGCCTGCAGCATCTGCATGTGATCCTAACTTTTATTTTTTACTGAAAAGGACAGCATTAATGGCAGCCATGGTCCAGGAAGTTGAAAAGGGTCTGAACAGAGACCAAAGACAAGGAGGGGAAGGATGAGGAGGAAAGTACAAGGCACTGGACTAAGAGCTCTAGATACATTTGATTATTTTATCTTCTCAAACCTTCAAGGTGGCTGCCACTTACATGGGAGTACATGACAGCACAAAGAAAAAGGACAGTAAGGGAGAAATGTTATCACAAAACATGAAGAGGGGAAAGAAAGAGAGGAAGGAATGAAGGAAGGAGGAAGGTAGTTCAAGGATCCAAGGTGAGGTGTGAGGAAGCATTTCAATGTCAGAGAACCCTTTGGTTGGTGTGATTTGAGGTCAGCAAAAGAAGGGCTACGTGTTTCACCCTCAGAACTATTGAGGGTGCAGATGTTGCAGCCCAAGGGTCACAAACATACATCTGGGCGATGTCAGGCCAAAGGATCTGTGAGGACTCCACACAAAACCAAGGACAAATGCACAAGATTCAGAGCAAGGGTCAGTAAACTATGTCCTATGGGACAATTCCAATTCTACCCTTTCTTTGGTACAACGTTTAAGAATCTGAAATGGCTGAAAGGTATCATTGTAAGACATTATTTTACAATGTGTGGTCAACAGGATAGTAAAATTCCAAAGCTCATAAATAAAATATTTTTACAACACAGCCATGTGTCTTCTTTTACACTGTGTTCATGACTGCTTTTACTCCTTTTATTCAAAGTGGATTTTTTTCTTCTCACATAATCCTGATTGGTCTCCCTTCTCTCTACTCCCCCAGATTTGCCTCTCCTACTCTCCCACACATATCTACTACATTCCTGCCTCTAGTTATAAAACAAACAGGCTTCTAAAGGATAAAAACAAAATAAAAATAAGATAACTAACATGTTGGCATGAAACAATAACAAAAAGAATAAAACAAACAGAAGAAAAAGAGCCAAAGAGAAGGCATCAAAAGGGGAGACCCATTTGTACACTTGGGAGTCCATAAAAACTGGAAGCCATAATATATATCCAGAGGACCTGGTGCAACCCCATGCAGGCCTTGTACATTCTGCCACAGTCTCTATACATACATGTCAGATTTGATCATGTTGATTCAGAAGGGATTTTTTTTTGGTGTCCTCTATTCCTCTGGCTCTTACATTTTTTTTTCTTCGCCTTCCATAGAGTTTCCTGAGCCCTGAGAGGGATTTGATGGAGACATCCCAATTAGAGACATCTAATTGGGCATCTCTGCATGATGTCTGGCTGGGTGTCTCTGTATGTCTTTTCATGTTTGATGCAGAAAAAAGAATCTCTGAAGGTGCCTAAGCAAGGCACTGACCTATGAGTATATCAGAGTATCATTAGGAGTCATTTTATTGCTACAATGTTGTTGTTGTTTAGAACAGTAATACTTGGATCTATCCCAGGTGGCCTATCTTGTCTCAGGTTATTGGTCACTAATGCAGGGTTGGATATGGTTTCCATCTTGTGGAGAACGAAGAATAAAATCAGATGCTGTTTCGTTACTCCCATGAGCCTTGTGCCACTGCAAGCAGGACATCATGGTAGCTAAAAGGATTTATGGGAGGGCTGACATTTACATTTCTCTTTTGGTATCGTGCAGAATGCCTTCCTGTACCAAAGACCCTATCACCATAGGGGTAAAGGCCTGACACAGTCATCAGTCGGACGTCTCTATGTTCAGTGAGCTGGGTAGGTGTTGTCCTCAACTGTGGAGCTGTGATGTCAATTGGTGGAGAACAATCCATAGTCCTGACAACAGCTTGGGTTGTTTGAGGATCCCCATGGGACTTTTGACCAACAACTCAATTACACGTACTTGAAGCTTCATTTGATGACAAGAGATGACTATTAAGAGCTGTCTCCTCATACACAAGTAGGGACTCAAGGCTTTAGCCACACATGTAGCAGAGGATGGCCTTGTGGGACATTGATGATAAGAGAGGTCGTTGGTCTTGTGAAAGCTCGATTCCCCAGTGCAGGGGAATGCCAGGACAGGGAAGCAGGAGTGGGTGGGTTGGTGATTGGGGGAGGGGGGTAGGATGGGGAGGGTTTGGAGGGGAAATGAGAAAAGAGGATAAAATCTGAAATGTAAATAAAGAAAATGTCTAATAAAAATTAAAAAAATAATAATTTTTAAAAAAGCTGTCTCTTCCAACCCCATTTTATGGTGATTACATTTAGATCACCTTCATATATGTCTATATTTTAGGAATCTTCTATTACCTTAGATTTCCATACTTCCCCTAAAATTCCCTTACTTTTTGCTCTCTCCATATTTTCTAATTTCCCTCTCCACTCACCTTCCCCGACTTGATCCCGCTGTTCCACACACACACCCAATTCGCCCATAGATATCCATTCTATTTTCCTTTCCTGGAAATATCTACCTGCCCACAGATACCCATTAGTCTATAACTAGCCTCTTTGGTAACTTGGTTTTATATAGAGAGACATAGAGAGATATAGGTATAGGTATCGGTATCGGTACTGGTATCGGTATCGGTATAGTATAGGTATAGGAATGTAGAGAGAGAAAGGGAGAGACTTAACAGGTAATATCCACATATAAGCAAATGTGTACTATATTTGACTTTCTGGGTCTGAGTTACCTTACCCAAGATGATTTTACAAGTGCCATCCTCTTGCCTGCAAATGTCGTGATTTTGTTTTGATAATGGCTGAGTAATATTCCATTGTACAAATAAACCACATTTTCTTCATCTACGCTTCTGCTGGAGGAAATCTAGGTTACTTCACATTTCTGGCTATTGTGAACACTACAGCGACGAGTATGGTTGAGCAAGGGTTTCCGCAGTACAGGATGAGACATCATTTGGGTAGAGACTTAAAGGGGTACAGCTGGGTCTTTAAGTAGATCTAATTCCCATCTTCCTAATGAACTCATTTACATGGTGGCTGTACAGTTTGCACTCCCAAGTAGTGTGCTGCTTACTCCACATCTGCGCCAGCATAAGCTGCCTTTTCTTTACTGATCTTAGCAATTCTGAGAGGTGTAAGTTGAAATCTCAAAGCAGTTTTGATTTGCATTTCCCTGGTGGCTAAAAATGTTGAACACTTCCTTAAGTGTTTCTCAGTCATTTGAGTTTTCTCTATAGAGAGTTCTAAGTTAGATCTGTGCCCCATTTTTAATTAGGTTGTTTTCTTGTTACTCTGATTTGTTTTGTTTTGTTTTTTATATTTTTTGGCTTTTTATATATTTTGGTTACTAGCCCTCTATCAAATATAGAGTAGGTAAGAATATTTACCCATTCTGTCAGCTTCCATTTTGCCCTGCTTCTTAGTTTTGTGAGTTCTCATTATTAATTATTGGCTTTTGTGCCTGCACTGCTGGTGATCTGCTCAGAAAGTCTTTTCCTGTGCCAATGAGTTCAAGACTCTCCCCCCATTTTCTCTTCCATCAGGTTCAGTGTATCTGGGTTTATGTTGGTATCTTTGACCCACTTGGATTTACGTTTTATGCAGGATGATAAGTATGGATCTATTTGCTTTCTTCTACATGCAGGCATCCAATGTGATTAGCACTCATTTCTGAAGATGCTTTCTTTTTTTTCCAGTGTATTTCTGCCCCCCTCTCTCTATATCTATATATCTATATATCTATATCTACATCTATATTCAGGTATTCAAAGGTGTGTGGATTTATGTCTGAGTCTCCAACTTTATTCCATTGATCCCTTTATCATTTTTGTGCCAACATTATGTTAGTTTCATTACAATAGATCTGTATCAACACTAAAAAACTGGAAATGGTACTCTCACAGTTCTTTTAGCATTGAGAATTGTTTTTAGCTATCCTGAGTTCTTTGTTTTTCCATATGAATCTAAAAGCAATCTTTTCAAGATCTGTGGAGGATTGTGTTGAAATTTTTATTGGGATTGCATTGAATCTGTAGATTATTTTTCTTGTTACGGCCATTTTTACTGTTAACCCTAACAATCCATGAATGTGAAAGAATTCGTCCATAGTCTCATATCTATTTCAGTTTCCTGATTCGGTTTCTTAAAAGTTTTATCATACAAGTCTTTAACTTGTTTGCCGAGAGTTACCTGAACATTTTTAATATTGAGGCTATTGTGAAACATGTCCTTTCTCTGATTTCTTTCTCTGTCTGTCATTTTTATATAGGAGGACTACTGATTTTTTTTAGATAGTTTTGTATCCAGCTGCTTTGGTGAAATTGCTTATCAGCTGTAAGACAATCATCTGCAAATAATGAAAGTTTTTCCTTCCTTTCCATTTTGTATCCTGTTGATCTCCTTCAGTTGTCTTATTGCTCTAATACTTCAAGTATTATAGTAAATACAAATGGAGAGAGTAGACAGCCTTGTCTTGTTCCTGATTTTAGTGGAATTCCATTGACTTTCTCTTCATTAAAGTATGCTGGACATCAGCTTGCTATAAACTGCCCTTACTATGACCCTTGTATCCTTCTCTCTTCTGGACTCTTATCATGAAGAGTTGTAGGATTTTGCATCTAATGGAATGAACATGTGGTTTTTGTCTTTCAGTGAGTTTATATGGTGGATTACATTTGTTGATTTTTTTTTTGTATATTGAAACATCCCCACAAAAGCCTACTTGATCATTATGATTTTTTGATGTGCTCTTGGCTTTAGTGTTTTATTGAAAATTTTTACATCTCTGCTTATAAAGGAAATTAATATGTATCTCTTTATTTGTTGGGTTTTTAAGTGGTTTGGGGATAAGATTAACTGTGGCCACATGAAACAAATTGGGTAATATCCCTTCTGTTTGCATTTTGTGGAATACTTTTAGAGTAATATTGGCATTAATTCTTCTTTGAAAGACTGGTAGAATACTGCACTAGAACCACCTGGCTCTGAGCTTCTTTTGGTAGGGAATATTTTAATGACTGCGTCTATTTTGTTGGTTGTTATAGGTCAGTTTAAATTGCTTATCTGATCTTGATTTAATTTTGGCACATTTAATGTACTAAGAAAATTATACATTTCTTTTTGATTTCCCAATTTGGCGGAGTACAAGTTTTAAACGTATGTCTTTAAGAGTTTTTTTGTTTTGTTTTGTTTTGTTTTGTTTTTAGATTTTCTTTGTGTCTATTGTTATGTCTCCAATATTATCTCTAATTTTGTTATTTTGGATCTTCTCTCTCCCCCTTCTAGTTAATTTAGATGAAAGTTGATCACTCTTATAGATTTTTCCCAAAAATTCAACCTTTGTTTCACTGATTGTTTTGCTTTGGATGTTGTTTTGTTTTGTTTTGTTTTGTATTTCACTGATTTTAATCCAGAGTTTGTTTATTGTCACCTAATCCTTTGAGGTGTGAGTTCTTTTTCTCTTCTAGAGTTTTTAGGTGTGCTGTTAGTTTTAAGTATGCGAGTTCTACAATTCTGATCTAGGCACTTCCTGCTATGAATTTGTCTCTTAACCTTCAACGTATCCCATAAGTTCAGCTGTGTTGTACACTCATTTTGATTGAATTCTAGAACATCATTAACTTCTTTCTTAGTTTCTGTCTTGATCCAGTTTTCATTCTGTAGGGAGATGCTTAGTTCCATCAGTTTGCAAGTTTTCTGTTGTTTCTGTTGTTATCACTATCCAATTATGATCCATGGTGAACATATAGGATGCAGGTTGTTTTTTCAATTTTCTAGTATTTGTTGAGACTTGCTTTATGTCAAGAGTATGTTAGGTCAATTTTAGTGAAAACTCTATGAGGTGTTGAAAAGAAGGTATACTCTTTTGCATTTTGGTGAAATGTTCTGTAAATATCTGATAGGTACATTTGGTTTATGCTATCAGTGAGACTGAACATTTCTCTGTTAATTTTTGTCTGGAAGACTTGTCTAAGGCAAGATGGGTTATTGAAGTCTCCCACTGTCAGGGTGAGTGTCAAAGCAAGGTCTTTAAAACATTTTAATATCTGGCAAAATAAATTTCAACCAGAACTGATTAAAAGAGAAAGAAAAAGACATTTATATTCATCAAAGGAAAAATCAATCAAGAGGGGATTGCAATTCTTAACATCTATGTACCAAACATAAAGGCACCCAACTTCATAAAAGAAGTATTTCTACAACTTAAATCATGACTGTTAAAATAATCAAAATTTAGTATGGCTATCACAGCTTAAACTATAAACAATGTGCAATATTAGTAGAAACCTCTCCTTAAGCCAATTATAATCTTACTGGCCACTGACTTAGCTCTGTAACTTTAAGAAAGAGCCATGAAAGGGATTGGTATATTTAAATGGTCCTTCCACTGGAGACCAGGTAGACCCAGGGTGACAGACTGTCAGAAGCACTTAACCTAGATTTGCATATCATGAAAAGTAATTAACAGCTAAATGTCCCACTGAGGTAACTTACATTCCCTCAATCAGTTTACAGCTAACCACTTCTGTATGGTTTCAGATCTCTACATTCATTTATAATTTTTGGTAGTATCATTACCCAAGTAAGTTTATCTTACTAAAATAATGTTAGTGAACAGGAGAGTGGTGTACTGTATAGTAACTGTACATTCTCAGTGAGGCCATATGACATTAGCTATGGGTAATCCCAATTGGCCTAATTTGCCCAAACTTAGCCTGATACTTGCTTAATGAGAATGATTCTTTTTCCCGTATTCTTGACAATTCAGATTTATCAGGGGCTTAGATCAAATATAATGAAATATAACACTCCCCTTCTCACATAAAAGCAAAGGGCAATAATAAATTGGTTATAATTACAAAGAGGTAACACTAGTGGGATAATTTGCAAAGGGGTTGGCTGGATTATCTCAACAGTTTGTTGTCCTTAGTCGTTTGTGGTCCTTCTTGCTAAGCAATGTACATCATGGCTAAACATGCAATCATTTTGTGGTTTCAGGAGAAGAGATTTAAAAAGCAAAAAAAAAAAAAAAAATCACAGAAGCCTGATCTTTTATTTTCTTAAACTATTGAACCAGGAACTATTGACTCCAGAATATTCTGAATAATTCTAAACATGGATGCCATACATGGTCTTTTAATTTGTTTCCTCCAGATGAATCTCTAACTCAAGCATCCACCCTGAATGTATTTTCTGACTCTTATTTCCACAGCCCCTTGAATCACGGCACCAGGACTACTGTATGTTAGCAAATGACAATATTCATAACCAACAGTATTTCTTGTAAGATAAAGCAATATACAGCACCCATGAGGTGGGGAAAGATGGAGAAAGAGATTTATATTTGACAGAGAAATGAGTTTGAGATGTCAGGCTTTAAATAGCCTTCTGCATCACTGATCCTGGCTATTATGTCCTATTTGACAACATCTTTGGTACAGAAGTGTAAGCTCTGTGCTACAAGTATGGGGTGCAGTTAAATGACCACACAAAGAAGTCTCAACCAGAGTCTGACAAGTACAGAGGTGGATGCTAACAGCCAACCATTGAATTGAGCGTGGGGTCCCTGATGGAGGAGTTGGAGAGGGAACTGAAGGAACTGAGGGGGGTTGTAGCCCTGTGATGGGGAGCAACAGTGTCAACAGGCCACACCCCCAGAGCTCCAGGGGACTGGACCACCAACCAAAGAGTATACATGGAGGGACCCATGTCTCCAGCCATGTATGTAGCAAAGAGAGGCTTTGTAGGACATCAGTAAGAGGAGAAGTCCTTGGGCCTGAGGGTGTTTGATGCCCCAGTTTAGGGGAATGCCAGGGCGGGGAGACAGGAGTGGGTGGTGGGTGGGGGAGCACCCCCATAGAGCAGAAGGAAGCGGGATAGGGTAGAGGGTTTGTGGAGGGGAGTCTTGGAAAGATGATATCATTTGAAAGGTAGATAAAGAAAATATCCAATAAAAGAAAAAAACAGAAAATTAGAACTTAGTGAACCTTTTGGCTCTCACATTTTCCAGTAATCATTTCCCCTAGATTTATTTAAAGAGCAGAGTGCCTCATTCAAGTCAAATGCATTTCAGCTGGGCCTTCCTCATGTGCCTCACTCATGTGCCTCACTCATGTGACTTATTCAAGTCGCATTTTGTATCTGACAAATCTTTGTCATTATCTTCGTGCTATGTTATTTATACAATTGACATTTGAAGTCAAGCGAGGTCAACAGTAGACATTTGCACTTTTTGTAATGTCTTGCTATAGGTGCATCAACATTATCAGCCTTTTTGTTTAATTAATTTATCTGAGTCGGCCTGCTGCCCAAGGAAGACAGGCTATGACAGAAATAAAATCAACACCATTGCTATGCAAAAATACATACATACATACATACATACATACATACATACATACAATTGTTAAGACCACCAGACTCGAACCTCTAACTTTAACTGGAACATGGGGATCTTATCCTCACTTCACTGACCACTTTAACAATAAGACCAATCATACATTTGAAAAACCTCTCAAGGTATGAGTGAAGATCATATTTTTAGACACTTCAAAGACAAGAGAGAAGCAGCCATACATTTTAGTTAGTTGGAAGAGCAGGCAGCAGTGGCCTCCTAGCTCTGCACAGAGTGTCACGTTGCTTCTCCCTGTGGAGAAGGGCTGGAACTTTGAAATCCAAAGCTGGGATTTTTCACTGTTATGACATTTCCCATGACATTTACTCAAAAAAATAAAATCAATCTGGCTTTGAAAGCACTGGGAACAGGGGCTTGTGAACTGAAGGAAGCAGTACAAGGTTCCAACCGACAAAGTTACTTTGATAATTTTTTTCTTCTGAAAACATCCAGAAAAGTTTTACCTGAAAATGGATCTAGGTAGTTTTACTTCAAGGTACAAGGCCATCTCAGATACATGTATAATATATACATTATACAGACGGAGAGACAGACAGACAGACAAATATCAGAGTTATCTTCTTCCACAGATTTTCACATTGTATTTTATCCTTTCAAGACTTTGAATATAATCAGGTCAGAGAGTCAACACTTTACAAATCTTTGGCATGGTCTTAATCAGACTTTGAGTACACAGAGGGAATGACACACACCTGTGTAAAAGCCTTTCCAACACACTGAAAATACAGCCGTGATAAGAGAGAGAGGGAAGCTAAAGATTTGTGCAACACACAAACTGGCAGCAAGAAACTTGGCCTGGCACTGAACTTCGATTTATCATTCATTAAAAGTTTGTTCTTGGCCCTGTTTCATTGCTGGAATAAATACCACAGAAAGCCAGCAGATTGATTTGGGCTCATGGCTTCTGAGGTCCATGGTTGGATTGGCATCACAGTTTCTGGGGCCTTAGTGAGATGGAACATCAGGGTGGAGAAGCACAATAGGCAAATCTGCTCATCTTATGGTAATAGCAAATCAGAGAGAGCTAACTGGCCAGACAAGAGAGGTCCTCCAAAGAAATGGAACTAGATTCAGCCTCCTGTGTCCACCCCTCCCAGCAATTCCATTAAACTGTAGGTCAGAGCTCTCATGTCTAGGCACCCCCTACTCTTCCCAAGAGTGGTAGCAATCAAGCTTTTGAAATAGGCGCCTTTTGTTCAGGTAAAGTTAAGAAGTATATCACTTCTGGCTTTGGGAACAACAGTTTGCCTTGCTGCTGCATTCAGAGCCCATATTCAACATAGTTAAAAGATGTAAGGTTATATGACTATATGACTGGAAATTTATCAGTGTGCAAAAAAAAATGCACTCAGAGAGTTCAGCTTTATCCATGACTCAAGCCAACAGTGTTAATCTTGGACAACGCACTTGAGACTCTAAGTTTCTCTTAAATATATGAGTTAGTGAATAGAAAATGACTTAACTATCTGACAAAAGAACTTACGTATTTTCTATTTGATGGACAGACTGCCCCATCATCTGCTGACATTTCTGTAACCACATATCCCAACTCCAAAGGAGCTGTGTGTATGCAGGATTCTACAGATACTTAAGTCCTTCAGTCATTCTGTAGAGCAGCCAAATTCAGAAACCAGCATGACTTAATTATGGGTAGAGAGAGTATTTGGCATCTTTGAATTTCCTGTACCTAGTAAGTACTTATCACAAAGTTCTATGTGAGTAGATGCTAGCTAAAAAATTTGTAAACTACTCCAAAGATCATAGGGTGTGTATGCTATGACGTCACAATTCAAAAACATTTGGTGCTGCCACACAATGCTAAAATGTGTTCTTCCTAATCACAGAGCCATAGTTACAACTATTCTCTAACATGTGTCACAACCTAAACGTACTAAAGGTGGTGTTCTTAAAACTCTTTTTTGAAATTAATTGATGATTCTAAACTGGATCCTACTTTCTTAAATCCTAAGTCTACTCAAGGTTCAGTTACAAACCAAGAGAAATATATGCCTTTAAACTCGATGGGCTATTGTAACAAGGAGTAGTCCTAAATGCATATAATAGAAATTTCAATTATGTTATTGATTTAAAATGTTCATACAAAATAGTTCTTAAGAGAAAAAGAAACGAAAAACCATCAATCAGAATATTCTTAAATGGAAACTAATTTTAAAATATAAAGAAGAGATTCGAGATGTGGTTTGGTGGCTGAGAGAGCACAGTCCTCTTACAGAAGACTTAAATGGGTCCTTAGACCCACAGTTGGTATCTCACATATCTGACTTCAGAGAATCTGAAAACCTCTTCTGAACTCATCTGTTATCTGTACTCTTATATACACATACACAGATATATACAGTTAAAATAAAATAAACCTATAAAAATAAAATAGAATATTTTATTCCCACTTATTACTATGATATATGATTTGAAAAACCTATATGCACCAGCTTATAAAAAACAATATGCATACATATTTAAATTATATTTTCATGATCTAAAAATTAATGGAATTGAGATGTCATAAATTATCCATTCTTAAGTGCCATTTCTTTAAGAATCATAAAAGCATCAATGATAAATATTATCTAGAACATTATGTTGTAAGAAGGAACAAATTACTAAAGTTAAAATTATGCTGTAAATATTCTAGATTTATTCCTACAAAGCATACTTTAAAAAGAACTGACTTCCCCCCCCCAAAAAAAAAACTCACACGGAAAGCTCTTTCAGGTTTTGACTCAAAAACAGATTTAGAAGACAGACGAACATGATTTGTTCCACAAAGGATGCACGTATCTTTTGGATGAAGGAATACCCCAATTTCAGGGTCTTTTGAAGAATATTCTTCTATCAAGTGTTGTAAATACAAAACTGGAGCACCCAAAATTTCTGCTTGGCAGAGACTTTTATTGCCATTTGTCCCCTCCCTCAGCAATGAAAAGGAAGAGAAAGGACTGATGTAATCACGTTGGTAAGTTTTCTCCATCAGAAGGTTTTACAACCAGAGTTGCCACACACACTCACGCTGCTTAGCAACTACCAAACTCTTGGGAGTAGCAGTCACACAAACTGGAGCAAGAATTGAACCCTCTGGGCTCATACTGCACTGCTTGCAAATAGGAAATGTGTTTTTGTTTTAAATTTTCATATGAATCCAACATACTTTTTATTTATACTTTTATAAAAGTCTTTCTTCCATCCTTGGTCATCTATGGGTCCTAACTGTGGAAAAAATGCACCAGCATATAAAAAACAATATGCATGCATAGATGCTGAAAAAAAAATCACTGAAAAGGAGAGATGGTATTATTAATGAAACAGAAATCCCATCATGGCTGAGTTACAGTGTTATAGTCCCATAAAGTGAAAGTATCACCCATCTAATCAACCAAATATAATTTGTTGCCCTAAAACATTGAGTTGGCTGAATTTCTGGTTTTTTACATATATTTAGTTTTACTTTTTAATGTGTATAAATGTTAGCTCAGTATATATGTATGCACTCGTGTCTGATGCCCATGGAGTGCAAAAGAGGGTATCTGAAGTTACAGACGGTTGTGACCCAGCATATTAGTACCAAGAAATGAGCGTGAGTTCTCAGTGAGAGCACCATGTGTTCTTCACGGTAGAGCTACAGCTCCAGGATAAGTTTCATCAGAAATTTTAGACAAAATTGTATTTTATACATTTTCTTCCTTGCTTCTCTCTCTCATCTTTCCCTCTCTCCCCAACTTCCTTCCTCTCCCTCTCCCTCTCCCTCCCTCAATTCCTCCTTCCCTTCCTCTGCCCTTATCCTCTTCTCTTCTCTTCTTGCTCTCATCCCAATCCTTCTCAACCCTGGTGTCTCCTCCTGTATGTCTGGGATTTGCATTAAGTTTTCTCCCTCAAAATTAAAACACCTGTTTAAATTTTTTTATATACAGAATAAACAAGTTTCTGAAATGCACACAAAACCCAACTCAGCTCCTTCGAGAGAATTTTCAATCCATTTTTTTACTTCTTTTATAAGATCTGGGCTACAGGAATTCTAAAGCCTGATTCTTGATGTTTCTAAATGGACAGATGGCAGGCCTCAGCCTAGATAAAGACTGAGTTCTTTGGCATCCTGAGATTATCAGCTATCACATTTGTAAGACCCACACAAGTGACACCCGGTAAGCAAAGCCTCTGGACTTGATGGATAATCTCAAAAACTCTTTGCTTCATCTGTCTTGCCAGAATACCGTCAGAGATCAAGTCTCACTGGTCTGAGCATTGGACAACCCACTGATAGACATTATACTTTAAGTCACATGGAGATTTCATATCAGACAGACAAACCTGCAAAAACCATACATAGTAAGAAGTTTATACAGTAAGGTCTTGGACTTTTATTTATTTACTTATTTATTTTAGAAGAAAAAGCAGACCTAATGACATCTACGTATCCTACTCCCCCTCAGAAAACCTTTTTCGCTGCCTTGGCTTCATTTTTTGAATAGGTTCATCCTCCTCCCCCTTCACCCATGGGTTAGTGAGAGGGAATATTCCCAGCACCTTTAGGCAGCATCTATCTGAGTCATTCTCATGGTTGGTAATTTTTTACCAGTCACGAAAATATAAAGCCATGACCTACTTCCTCTGATTTCCCATACTTAAAGGTGAGATGCTCTTTCCTCTTAGAAACTGGTCTCCTTAGGAAAACCTTCTTGGCTGTCAATCATACAAGTGCATCTGCAAGTCCAGACCTGACTCTTCAGCAGTCATGAACCAGGAGTCAGAGTTTGGACTCCAGAAGGATGTCAGCATCTATTTGCCCTAGAGCCTAAGGCCAGTACCGCAGTTTCCCACAGAAACGTTATATGAGAAAATGGTAAGGAAAGGGGAGACAATCAGGAAATGAAATACAATCAAAGCTCCTGATTATCTATCACTTCTTGTATATATAGGCCCCTTCATAGGATTTGATTAGGTTTACCCTAGATTGACATTATAGAGACCAAACAGAGAAGTTGCTATAAACCTATTATTTAAATAGGGTTGCTAAATGGACAGTCGACCAGATGGTAGAAAAAAAATTGAGTAAAAACAGTAAATGAATTTAAGTTTATGCACATTAATAACTTGTTTTTATAGTAATCTCTTACAGTTAATGAGTTTTAGGTGATATAATGAACATTAAACACACATAAATATTCTTACGTGGTATGATAAAACATGAACTAGATTTATAATCTGTATTTTCTATATAGTATAAAGCATTTCTGTCTTCATAAATGCCCTACACCTTTGCACAGTTACTGTACATCAGGAAAAGAAAGCAGAGGTTGAAACAAAACATAGCTGATTAAATGGGGAACTAAACTGTTTTCCACAGTTGCTTTATATTTTATGCGATCCCATTGGTCTCTGAATTTTAACTATAAAGTATCGAAAAGTGTTCGATTCAGGCCAGTGAGTCCTTGTTGCATTAGCAGTCAAATCTCTGAGGTTTCATTCTGCCTTTCAGCCTCCAACTAATTATCCAAATGTTATGACACTTTGCATTCGCTCTTTAAACTCTCGCTATGCTGAGATGATCATTCTGACTCCTCTTTCTCCTGACAAGGAAAACAAACATCAGAATGATTAAGACACTTACCCAAGAATGCTCATCCATCACTGGCAGACCTGACACACTAGCCAAGGAGTCCCGCTGTGACAGCAGCCATGTTGCTAACAGTTGTTCGCCCACTGCTGCCATTCACAGACTCCCAAGACAACGCTCAAAAGCAGGCGATGATTCAGTGACTCCATCTCTTATGAAATATTGTAACTATGGAACTTGCAACGTGAGCCTATATTCACTCATAAGTGTCTCTTTCTGTCTGTGTTCTTAAGCAAGACTGAAACAAATGTGTTTTGGTGCAATTTAATTTTCAGAACATAATGACTTGTGAGCTCAGATGTGAGCTTTTCTTTAAAGATATGAATCAGTGTACATCAAACGAGGATGTCTGCAAGCAGAGAATTATGGGTGGCTATTTGCTTTGTGATTTCTTGCATTTTTGTTTTCTTCTTTTGATTATAATTAACAGGAAACATAGATACATGCATAATCTTTTTATCTGTGAAAATAAAAATACAGATGGTAATTAATTGAAAAGGGGGCCATGAATTTGAAAAAGATCAAAGAGGCATATATGGTACAATTTGGAGGAAGAAAGATAAGGAGCAATTATGTCATCATATTAAAATCTCAAAAAATAAAAAAAAATTTTGTAATTCCCACTAATCAATTTTTTCTTTTACTAAAAATGGTTTTCTTTTCCATACAGTATATTCTAATTATTACTTTCCCTCTCTCCAACTCCTCTAAATGGGAGGGGAGGCGAGAAGGATCTCAAGAAATATTTTTCTAAGAATATCGTTGGTAAATAAAACACAAAAGTATATGGGTGTTTAAAATCTACCACTTTCCTGAGGCATCAGAAAATAGACTACATTCTTTCCTCTTCATAAATTGTTATAATTGGGGCCAAGAATGAAGCTAAGTGGTGGAGCGTTGTTCTGGTATGCATGTGTTTAAGCCATGGAACCACAGGGGGAAAAAACTTAAAAGGTAAACACAAGAGTAAGAAAGAAGAAAAGTGAACAAGGTAACTCTGAAGCTAATGAGTTGCTTTGTTCACTTGATGACTCCCCAATGGCAGAATCAAGGCTGAGATGATGGCTGCCTTCACAGTGTTATCTTAGTTATGATCCCCACGTGATTAACAGCTGATACCTTTTGCGTGTGTCTTTTCAAAAGTCCAGCTGGAAATGGCTGGGTTATTAAATTATGTGTTCCACCCAATAAATCATTGATTATTTTGTGATTTTTTTAAACTTTTTTCTTCTATCTTTGAGATTATAATTATATAATTTCTCCCTTTCCTTCCCCTTCCTTCCCTCCAAATACTCCAATGTACTCCTCCTTGCTCCGTTTTCAAATTTGTGGCTTCTTTTGTGTGTGTGTGTGATCGCACTATTAAATACAGCCTCTCTGTCTGCATAATTTTATTAGTGCGTGTTTTCAGGATTGACAATTTGGTATTGGATAACCGATTGGTGTGCTCTTCCCTAGAGAAGAATACTTCTCAAGAGCCGGGCGTGGTGGCACATGCCTTTAATCCCGGCACTCGGGAGGCAGAGGCAGGCGGATTTCTGAGTTCGAGGCCAGCCTGGTCAACAGAGTGAGTTCCAGGACAGCCAGGGCTATACAGAGAAACCCTGTCTCGAAAAAAAAAACCCAAAAAAAAAAAAAGAAGAAGAATACTTCTCCCGGTCTCCACTCCAAAAAGCCAGAGCTAATCAAATGCATTAATGCATTTTCTTTTACTTTGACAACTACATTCTCTATTTCACACCATAGGCCAGTGGAGAATTACTCAAAGGCGAAATCATTTCTTCATAAAATTTAGTTTCAAATCCCTTTTGTGATCAGGGATGACAGGAAATAATACATCTTTCTGTGAAAGGCAACTAGGCATGAGAATATATTGCAAGCTGTTTGGCTTGGCCAGTATGAATACTGACTCTCTGTCTCACAGTTTATACTTTCATCACAAGGTCCTCTCCCCTGGCTTGGAGAAGGACTGACTGTGCTTCTGTAGATCCACCTGCAAGAAGGACCCAAATGATAACATGGTAATTAAGAGAAAGATTATCCCTTTGAAAGCTCAAGTAAACAAAACAGTAGTCATCAAAATTCACCAAAGACAGATGCAGAACAGGAAGGAGTGTGTGTGCATCTATGTGTGTGCTCGTGTGCGTGAGTGCATGTGTGAGGACACATGTATATTGGTCAACATCATTTTTCTAATAAGCATCTCATATTCTACATGTGTCCTTCTTTCCTGAAACCTCGAGATTAATATAAATAAATTAAGTTGAGATAGCTAAATCATCCTATAAAACCTAAAACTAATTAAAACTGACTTCATCTGTGATCCATATATGCTTGTCCAGCACTCCCCCCCCTAAAAAAAATCATGATCACACATAGACCAAAGACCACAATAAACACAAAAGAAAAAATATTTATCAATGAATGAATAATGAGTGAATGAGTCATTCAGTGACCACCACAAAAAGTAAGACGGAAACAGCTTGGTTTCTAGTTTAATCAATAGCCAGTGAGACTGCAGAGATGATTCAAGCTAATAGCACATCAATCATGGTCTCTATGAGTTAGAAGAAAAGTTTGGTGTACAAAAGAGACCCATTCAAAATTTGTTAAATCAAAAGAGATTTCCTAAATCAAAAGTGCTATCATACTCCAGGGAAACCTTTCATTTAATTCCCACAGAAGTCAAAACTAATGCGATTTACATATTTACTTTATGTAACATAAAATGATGCCTTCTGTACTTTTAAAACTAAAAAGAACATTTAAAATAAAACCTATTTCAATGTATACTTGTCATAGGAGTGGTTTGGTCTCCTGTGATCATCAGTAGTTCCAGATCCTGTGAATGTCAGTCTAAGTGTTAAGAATAAAATGCAGGGAGAGAACACTCTTCAAATGTTTTCATCTTTGCGGTCCAGGAAAAAGAAAAAAAAAAAGTTTTGAATGACCGTAATTGTTAAAACCCAAAACTGCTTTTTCTTTTTTCAAACTGACATCTCTAGAATTCTAAGCACGCTGTAAGGCAAAGCTATGGAAGATGACTTGGGAGATAACCTGAGCGCTGTGATGTTGCAGAGCTCCCTCCCAGCCACTGTCACTGGAGATTCGGGCAGTCCTGTGAAGGAGCTGGAGCAAGCAGGAGCATCTTCGTTTTACGGACTGAAAAAGCATGTGTAAAGGAAGGACTGAGTGCAAGAGGCCAGCCAGGAGACAGCAGAGCATCCCAGACAGAACCCCTGCTCTCCAGACGCTTATAGTCGGGCAGAATCCAACACAGCAGCCTAAGCTATGCACATTCATTCTAAACTTCCACATTCAGGTTTACTGAGTGAAGAGACTTTCTATTCCAGCACACACACAAATAGATCACACAGTTCAAGACACACTACTGAAAGGCAAAAAGCTATAATGTCCTTAATGCACCAAAGCCTTAATTTTAATTTTTTAGAAAAAAAAGTATCTATTACATATTCTATTAAACGGCTTTCTTCCAGCGTTGACATAACCTGATGTGCATGGACCAATGAGACTTGTATGCTATACGATAAAACAGTTTTTTTTCACTGTGTTTTTGATGGTGACATTTGTCAACAGCTGTCACATATGATCGGGTCAAGTTTGAGGACTCCATATATTCATTATCCCAGACCTTCTGAGATTAGAAGTCTTGACACAGAGGAGCTGCTCTTCGTCTCACAGGTCCATGCGTTATCACCTGCTACTTTGGGCTGCATTCCCGTTTAGGATATGGAACGTCCTTCTGAGTCCCTTAACTCTTGCAAGGCTTCTGTCTTCAGGATCTAGAACCAAGTGGCTCATTGTCTGTCCAGCTGCCAGCTTAGGGACACGCCAGCTCCTAAAGGCCACTTTTTCATAGTACCCACCTAGCCTTCTTACTACGTGGAGCAAAATCACTTCAACATCAGCAGGAGACTCTCTCTGTATTTAGAATTCCCTGACCTTGTCTGTGTCCGACCTCTAGACTATTTTAGAGGATCCATCTAATTAATTCCCAGCCACCCTCCATAGTCTCCCTTTGATTAATATAAGGTCCACTGATTAGGATTCTTAATTGCTTCTGCAAAATTCCTTCACTTTTACCAAATAATATTTCCTGGTCACCGAACTGCCATTAATTCCTATTAACCCACGCCAGCTAGGCTGACAGGGAAGAGACTGTGACGGCGGCTATGGACACAGTTACTGGGGATGGGTCATCATTTAATAATTGTGTGCTTATCATTGATCACTCTCAATCCATGGTGCCTTGATTTAACAACTAAGACTTACAAATATTAAAACAAAAGAAATACTTTTATTGCCTATTATTCTTTTTAAAAAATAATGTTAATTCTCAGGCTGTTGAGGTGGGTCAGTGGGTAGAAACATTTGCCACCAAGCCTCATGGCCTGAAGTCAACATGTCACACCCACACAGTGGAAGGAAAGAACACGCTCTCACAAGTAGGCTTCTAACATACCTGCTGCATACTTCTACACATACCTGCTGTCACACATACAAACACACACACTCACACACACAGAGCAAAGAAAATAAAAATGAATGTTATATCTCTCAAGAAGAATAAGTTTCAAATAACATAGCTCAGTCATAAATTTTGAGTATTCAGTTTTTTATTCTATAGCAAAGGAAAGCTAAGACCAAAAATACATAAATATTTAACCATTACCTTTGTCTCCCAGCTATTGAGAAGGAACACCAGGCCATTTGCAAGTCAGCTTTCTTCCTTATGAAATTTCAGGTGCATCACCCCATCATCGACCACCAATGTTGAAACCTTCTGAACCTTAAGTACTCACAGCCTTTCCTGCTGGATGCTGGGAACTAGAAACTTTGAATGTGAGGGACTTTCACACTCTTCAGTTATAACTTAAGGCAAGATTCCTCAGCTGTGTCAAACCTTCATCTCTGACAGGCTGCAATTTAAAGGACACAATTCTACAATATCCCAAGTCATCCTACCCACTGTGTGCCTGCTGTTGCTCTTCATGTCTGCAAAACATAAGTCTAGGGGTTCCCACCCCCACATGGTAGGAGCTGACTTTAACAAGGTACAATTATTACAGCGGTAGCTGGGGGAAATAAAGCTGGTCATTAGAAACCCTTTGAGATGCCAAATCTAAGAGAATATTTAATGATCAGGTTCAATATTTATATACACACATGATTCTAGTCTGAACCATTGTATACCAACCACATATTCTTTATCAGCCAACATCTCTCTTAACATCTTTGCTTAGTATTTATGCTTACCTATGGAATTATTTACTAATTCTACTTTACAGTCTGTACTGATCCTCTCATCAAACAAAAATGAAGCACTTTTCATCTATACACCTATTTAAATTCGAATCTATTCTAGCTCTAACATTTTTTGACTCTACTTTTTGGTTTAATTCCACAGCCCTGTGTCTGAAATGAAATGTCACTAAAACCTGATGGGATGATGAAAGCATTCCATGAAGTTCACAGCCTCTGACGCCTACCTCACAGACACAATTGAAATTAGTTTATAACTTACATGGAAAATAATGAGACCTACAAATTAACCACTTTTACTTCCTGTTTGAACCTGTCAACTACCGTTTCCCTGTCACTATGCTCCCTCCCTCCTTTATAGGCTGACAAGGAAAAGATGGACATACAGCGTATTGCATTTCCCATGGGCACACTGTCTGTTTTCCATATTATTCCAGATTCACTACTATTCCTGTAGAGATCCCATGCATGTCACTGTCCTCTTCATTAATACACTACATAATTATGCACTTTGTAAACATAAACATTTTAAAGTAGGACTTAGGGGATGGGAGTTAAAAGGGATTTCAAAAAGAGTTCATCATAATAAAAGAGTTTCATAAGATGCAAAAAATAGATTTGAATTGAGTATGCAAAAACTCACATAAAGCCTTTATTGCTCCATTCATCATGGGATTGGAATATTTAATTATTTCTAAAGCTTTGAAACGCAGATATGTTTAAAAGTATGTCCTTTGTTTCGGTGCCATAATATTATGCTCATATATAAATTTCCTAGCCAGCCAAATTGCCTTGGTACTTTCTTGTCACCGAGCAGGAAGGGATGATTTAGAGAGACGACTGTAACCTATTTCAGAGCATTTCTCATTTCCCCATCTTCTGAGTTTCATGGGTCATATTCAGGGTGGGCTTTTATTCTCCTCAATAAAAAGTCATTTATGAGAATGTTAATTTCTTTAACATGGATTTTTTTTTACTATGGTTAGGCTTCATGGAACATTATCAAACTGGCTTTATAATTTAGACAAGGAATGGAGACAATAGCAAACATATATATGCTGGATCATTCCTTATACCTGATCAGCATTCTTGAATACCAAAGTGGCTATATGTAACATCCATTTTAAATAATACTTTCAGACTCCACAATAGGTGTCTCAATAACTATGAAAATGGAGTTACATACTCCTGGAGCTAGGGTCGGGATGAGGCGAGTCTTGGGTCTCCCTGTACCAACAAGTAAAATCAGTGTCCCTTCCATTTCTGAGGGTCTACTCATATAAAATTATGACACCTGCAGCTAAAACATATTATTATCCCAAAGGGATTAAAGAATAGAAAAATGCCTAAAATTCTGTAGTGGTTTGAATACTCATGGCCCAGGGAGTGGCACTATTAGGAAGTGTGGCCTTGTTGAAGTAGGTATAACCTTGTTGGAGGAAGTGTGTCACTGTGGGGACGGGCTTTGAGACCCTCTTCCTAGCTGCCTGAGGACAGTCTGCCCCTGGCTTCCTTTGGATGAAGATGTAGAACTCTCACCCCACACACACACCCCCAGCACCATGGGCGCTTCTGTGCTTCCTGCTATAATGATAATGGACTTAAACTCAGAACCTGTAAGTGAACCCCAATTAAATGTTGTCCTTTATAAGACTTGACTTGCCCTAAGACAAATTCAAAGTTATCATAAGATAAATAACATTAGGAGAGTGAAGCCTGTTCTCGTCAGAATGTAAATCCAGACCTGGCATCATTAAAACTCTTCCCCCTTTAGCTCAAGGATCCTCCTTCATAGAAAGTATCAAGATGGCGTGCCTGGTTCCTCTTAGTTGATGGGTGTGAAGGAATCACTTGTGTTCCAGGCAACAGTGTTCTTTTTCATTTCAAGCCATAGCTAAAGTGAGACTTCTGAAAGCTCTTTTTTTACTTCTGGCATTGAATACACATGCATTAAGTAGTCAGAAGTTTGGGTGTTCATGACTGTGTATACGCACCTTCGCTTTTTAAAGAGTAGTTGTTATCAGTAGTTATCACGCTCATACTTTTCCTCTCACACTCTCTAGGGGACGGCCACATCGGTTTTGTTAACCCTGTGTAACTGAATTCTAACAACACACTAGAACTTCAAAATGGTTCATGAGTGGTTGCTATTAATCTCTTTACGAAACCTTTTATGTAATGTTTGTGCACAAGCAAGGTCAGCTCGTGCTACTCACGACTCACTGTAAAACTAAACAGGTTTGGTTTGCACTAACATTTTGGGAAAGTTTCCTCTGTGAAGAGAGGGATAAGGTATAAGGGCAAAAGCTGTGGGACCAATGATTCCCCAAAGATACAGATCTAAGTCTTCTAAGTCTTTCTCCATGGTGTCCAGATGCAGTATTTAACTTCAGTAGTCCGCAAATCCCTCATTCCATAAAACAGGGTCCTTTGAAGATATTGCAGAGTCACAAGGATGATTTATATGGAAAGCACAGGGCTAAATGTATCACATGCCATGAATCCTTTACTTACTACTGCTATTATACTTTGGGTTTGTTTGTCTGTCTGTTTCAGATGAGAAAACTGCCTTGCTCCTGTGGAGGACTGAACACTTTTCCCACGGTCTCTGGTACTTTGTTCAAAACCTCTGGAGCCAGATGTGTTTCTAATTTTTCAACATTTTTGAGATTGCAGGAAAGTAACATGACTTGTTTAGTGTGTGTTATGTAATGCCTCCAGCAGGTTTGGGGCACAGCACCCCATAATCAAGCACCTTAATATTTCTGCAGCAATCAAAACATTCACACGAAGAGGGATAAATAAAGAAGACTATAAATAGCCTCACCTCACTCCAGGACAAGATTTGCTGCAAATAAGTTACCCCCCAAAAAAGTGTCATTTCCAGACCTTTTTAGATTTTGGAGTTAAGAACAAGAGACTGGTCATCTGGTCAGCCATAGTGGGTGCTGAGGACAGGAACTGCATGAGGAAAACATGAGCTGAACCACAGAGCAAGAGAAACAATGGCTTCATTGTCATCCCAACCTCTGTCACTAATGGGACTACTAGTCGCTCTACTTTCTACTTCACACTGCCCCTTATTACTGGAGTGGCTTGCAATCCAATCACTAATTTGTCATGCTGTTTATAGTTGAGAAGAACTTAACAGTGACCCCACTCGGGAAACATCTGTATGATAACAGTCACTCAGAAACTAGAGTATACTAACTGAAAGAGGGATTCTTGAACTTTCTGGCATTCTATCAGTGTAATATGGTACAAATTTATCAGTGTCCCCTTAATACATGTGTTTTCAAACCGACTTTCATGCAGAAACTTCAAAACAAAATTTGACAATTTGTTTTATGCTAAACAAATATGCAACTTTATAGCCTGACTATTTTTTAAAAAATTAATAACTTATCATAGAGGAAGACAACTATCATAATAAAAAAGTGAAGTTTTTACTCCAATATCTAATTCAAAAATAAGGTTTAAAATAAACTACGGCTCACTTACCCAATCATCTGCTATATTCAGGTGTGAATTAGACAATTTATAAACTAAATTAAGTTCCGTAAATAAAACAAATATTATCTTTGGAATGTTCCCAATGTTTCCCATATTTTTGAAATCTTATCAGGATCCTTTAGCAATCTTAGCACTGTGACTGTGACACTTTTCAAAGCCACCTGAGTGCTGTTTTATTCCTTGTCTCCACAAAAACAATTGAAATATCGATTCTCTACAATTACATCTTACAAAATAACAACGGGAATCTCTTTGTCCTAAAACATAAAGTCAAAGCAAATAATATTCTCATTTCAGAATGTTTCCTTGGTCAATGGAAATTGAAAAGTTCAGTCATCTTTTTGTAAATTAGTGAGTAAAAGCGAAATTTACATTTTACAGTAGAAGTTGTTTTGTTTATAAGTAACTGGTACTTGCTCAAGCTTGCTGGCCATGGTACGTACTTCTAAAGAAGCCAAATCTGTACAGTCGTTAGGCCCGTGGGGAGGTGTGCTATCATGGTCAAATGGCAGCATTCAAGTTCCTGGGAAGCCCGTTTAACTCTCAGCTCCATTTTGCTTTTTCTTTCTTTCTGCCCTCTGTCTTCTGTAAAGTCAAGCCAATGGTACTTCCACACCTTACTATCTCTCTGTTGCTCATCCTATGGAATTCCTTCACTAACTTCTCACTGCTCTTAGGATAAGCCCAAACGCTCTGGCATTGGCTTACTGCCATAATCCCTATCGAGCTCAACAGTCTCGTCTCTCCTCCTTTACCTTCTCTGCCTCAGATTCTCGGAGCTCTCTGCTCATTCAACACGGGAGGCTTCCAGAACTGCGTGCTCACTGCTGCTCCAATCTCACACGAGACTTTTATCTTGCCATTCACAAGATTTCAACCACCATTCACGTTTCAAGTCCAAGTCACTCTCATCCTAGTCAACAATCTGGGAAACCAATGGCTGTGGGTTTTCTTTGACAATTATGACTTGTTTCCACTCTTCGCAAAAATATCCTAGTATGGCACACTGTATTTGAGCATAATGATCAATCAATTCAGCCTTTCTAGGTGCAATTCTATATGGTATTCTAACTATTCACTTAGATAGCCCTATGGACCAACATAGGTGTCTTCACTTTCTGCAAGCAAAAACAATGAATTAATTTTAGCAATTATATATTATTTTATGAAGTATATATCCCTTACTACAGCTCCTTTTCCAGCAATGAAAATGGAACCTTCTTGGGAGTCATATACTTAATTGATAAAGCTGCTATAAGAAGCCAGGTCTAATTTTCCCCAGGCTCTAGGCATTCTATTGTTTGATAAAAGGTGCTGTCATACAGTATTTCTCTCTTGAATGAAAGGAAGATAGGGGTTACGGAGTACCATGAGACCTCTCTTAATTATCTTACATTACCTGACAAGATTATACACAAAATATTCACCCAGTGCTATAATCATGTATTGACTGAAGAGGCATTTCTATGTCTCCATAAATGTCTGTGACTTTACAGCAACAGAGAGTAAGTAACTGTGGTCACATACCTGACCTCAAAACTCAAATCAGGGTTGAGTGTAACTGTATCCGATGACAACTTTATTGGAGATTTTTAGTATGTAAGCAGTCCTTAATGGATCTGTGAATGTAGACTCTGTATGAAAGGATTTGGGGTTTAGAGTAGAAGGAGAGATATAGAAAATCAAATCAAGAATGGAAGACAGAAAAAGAATGGAAATAAATCCTATCTGTGAAATACCTTAAGATAGTTGTTCTCATCCTGTGGCTCACAACCGCTATGGGGGAATCAACCTAGCAGATATTCCACATAACAGACATTTATATTACAACATGTAACAGTAGCAAAATTACAGTTATAAAATAAAAATGAAATAATTTTATGTTTGGGGGTCACCACCACATAAAGAATTGCATTAAAGGGTACCAGAATTAGGAAGGTTGAAACCCATTGATTTACAATATGTACTATTGTCTCAAGAAGAAAGAGTATAATCAGGAGTTTAATCAGGATTTAAGTTGCAACTCTATAGGAATAACAACAGATGGCATAGTTAATAAAATAGCAGACAACGGAATTAGATATCTTCAACTTGTGTCAATAATAGTATTGCTACCGTTATGTGATTATTACTTTACATAGTTACTCAATTTCTGTATATCAAGATAAACATTACTGTAATGTTATGGTTTGAATATTGTTCTCAATGTTTTGCAAACATGATCTATAAAGCTGAGATGCTGAGAGGTGGCAACAAGAGAGGAGTAATTTGGGCCATGGGGACAACACTCTGATAGATTAATGGGCTTCTCTTTGTAAGGATGTATCAATCATAACAGGAATGAATTTTTACAAATTATCTTCTTCATCTTTTTTTCTCTCCCCCCTTTTATTATCTTTTCTAGTAGGCTATAGGAGAAAAAAGAAAGCTGTTACTAGATGGTCCCTTGATCTTGTACTTTCTAACGCCAAGAACCACAGGCTAATAAATGGCTATTCTCTATAAATTATCCACTTCTTAGTATTCTGTTACAGAGGTACAAAACAACCTTAGGCCAATAAATTATTACTTCTGCTAAATGAATGCACCATCACTCTCCCTGTGTTACTGTGGCTGTTCAGCCCATTAAAATTCCAGTAAGAACCACCTGAGGTATGCCTTCAGTGCAGTTATGTAACACAGTATTCTAGAAACTCTATGCCTTGGCAAGTTTTTCCTTAGGCTTCTTTGAGAGTTCATTTTGGAATTCTTGAAATGGCTCGTATCTAGAGAATTTTAAGAAAAATATCCCTGTCTACAAGTATAGCAGAATATCATTAACAGTGTCAGAGGTGGGTTCTCTCTCAAGGCATGGATCTGAAGCTGGACCAGTCATTGCTTGGCCATTCTCTCAATCTGTACCTCTGCACATCATATAGGCAGGAAAATTGTTAATTCAAAGGTTTTGTAGCTGAGTTGGTAATCCAATCCCTTCATTGGTAGTCTTACTTGATTAAAGGAGATTCACCTTCACCTCCTCTATTGCTAAGAATCTAAGCTAGAGTTACCTGTTGCCAGAAATATTTTAAAAGATCAGCAAGTTCTTGAGCTACACCCTGCTACTCTCAGCCCCAGCAGTCTTGCCTGCCAGTTGTCATCCGGTGGAGACTCCCTGACTCAGAGTTCCTAAACCTCTCCACCCAGCTTGCTAAGTTCCCACTGGTGGGTCGCCACCATGCCAGCCCCATGCTACAAATACCCCCACAGCCTTTGTGGTGCACCTCAGGCAAACCCATGCTTTGCTGCCATACAAACACAACACAAACTTAGCTCAGAAACAACAGTAACACAATCCCTGGGAACAACACCTAACATCCTAATCTTGTAAATCCTATTAAATCTAAATCCTCTGGAGGCAAAACCAGGAGACACGCGTAGCTACATCTTGTCCTCACACTATCCCTGTCCAAAATGACAGTAACTCTTTCCTGCTTCCTCTCTTCCTCCATCCAAACCGGAAGTCCAGCCTACTCGCTCAATGACTGGATCTTTTACTCATTAGGGGATGGCTCACAAGAAGTCTCCTGACATTCCATGTTTGCAACCCCTTCCAGAAGAGCATAATTAGCATCAAACTACAAGCAACCCCAGGGCCATCCACAACAGTTACCCTCATAGATTTTCTCTGTAATATCCCACATGACTCCTCCTCATCCCATCCCCACCCTGTCCCCTCCCCAATCCACCCACTTTGACTATTCTTTTCCCTACTCAATGAGATCCATACATCTCATCTCCCCTTGAGCCTTTCGTGCTACTTAGCTTCTTTGGGTCTGTGGGTTGTAGCATGATTACTCTTTACTCTATAGCGAATATCCACTTATAAATTAGTGCATATTACGATTTTCTTTCTGGGTCTGGGTTACCTTAGTCAGGATGATCTTTTCTAGTTCCAGCCAATTGTCTGCAAATTTCATGATGTTACTATTTTTAATAGCTGGGTAATACTCCATTGTGTAAATGGACTACATTTTCTTTATCCATTCTTCAGTTGATGGACATCTACGTTGTTTTCAGTTTCTGGCTATTATGAATAAAGCAGCTGTGAGCCTAGAATAACTGTCATCAAAAAAGCTTCACCCACCAAATGACAGAAACAGATTCAGAAACCCACAGCCAAATATTAGGCAGAGCTTAGGGAATTCTGGGGGGAAAAAAGAGGAGGAAGGATTGTAGGAGTCAGAGAAGTCAAGGACACCACAAGAAAACTTACTACTCTAGGCCCACTGGGGTTCACAGAGATTGAACTACCAACCAGAGAGCAAGCACAGATTTGGCCTAAACTCTCTGCACATATGTAACAGTTGTATAGCAGCAGGAGCAAGGGCTGTCTCTCACTCTGTCATCTGACTTTTAGACTCTTTTCTCTTACTGGGCTGCCTCATCTAGCCTTAACAGGGTAATATGATTTCATATTGTAACTTGATATGCCAACGCTGGTTGATAACCATGGGAGAACTCCCCTTTTCTGAAGAAAAGAGGTGAAGAAATGGATGAGAGGAAGATGGGGGGGGGTGGAGATTAGGGAGATAAAACTTCAGTCAAGATATAATGTAATTAACTAGTTAATTAGTAATTAACTAATTAGTTAATTAATTTAAAAAGACAATAAGCTCTTTGCAGATCACATGCCTTAAGCCTCTACATGCTACAGCTAAAATTATTGACTTGTGGAGAATACATAGACACAAGGCACACCTGATATGACCGTTTCTTGGGATCATCTTTCTTCTTACTATGCCCTTCCCTACAGTCAGGGGCCTGACTTTTAAGGCCCTGCTCAGGTTACCCTCTCAAAGGAATCTCAAAGGAATTTTGATTGTTTCAAGTTCACAGTTAGATATTTTGTTCCATGTGTCCTTAACGTATCTTATGAATCTCTCCCTTGAGCTGATTGAAATATATTGCTCCACTCACCTGTCTGCTACAACCCACTTCCCACCCCCATGCCCAACTGTACTTTCAATTTCTTCAGAGCCAGCATCAATAGTCTCTAGCAACACCTAACGGACATGGAACTCAATAAATGTCTGGTTCCTGAAGAAAAAAAAAGTGAAATTGATTTGGTTGCTTAATTTTTCTCTCTGATGCTTTCTCTCTCAGTAGTGCACCTTAGAGCTGAGGTCAGAAACTGGAGAAACTCACCACTTCTTTAAAAGAAGTATCTTCAGCATCACGAGTGTCTTCTGCAAATGCTTCTGTATTTCCATCTTTTAAATCTATTACATTAGGGTTTGGAAGGATGATTCAGTTCCATGGTTGAGAACACTAGCTATCCTTCCAGAGAACCCAGATTCAAATCCCAGCACCTACATTACAACTCACAACTGTCTGTAATTCCAGTCTAAGGGACTCCAAGACCCTCCTCTTACTTCTGCAGGCACTAAAAACACACATAGTGCACAGACAGACACACAGGAAATACACCAATATACATACACATACAAATAAAGCTATTATATTATGTGCACTTTGTAAAGTTAGTATATATTCAGAAATATGTAACTAATAGGACAAAAGGAAGTAATATCAGCTATTTTGATTCAACTTTACATACTGTAACACATAAAACAAATACTTAGTATATATTTAACCACATGCTTCTATATGGACATTGTCACACAAGAAACACTAAACTTGGTAAAAATCACATTTTTGAAAAAATACATTTTCTGTGTTTTCCAAAAATATTGTCCTAAAGGTTTTTCCAATAGAACAGGTTCCTGCCTTAACCAGGATTTGTCCCAGGACACCATGGACATCAAAATCATGGATATTCAAGATTTTACATAGACAGACCTATATTCACATGTAACTGACACACACCCTCCTGCGCTTTAAGTCATCTATATGTTGTAGTAACAGAGCAACGTAAGTAATCTGTATCTTTTTTAAAAAAATATTTTTATTATGTATTTTCCTCAATTACATTTCCAATGCTATCCCAAAAGTTCCCCATACCCTCCCCACTCCCCTACCCACCCATTCCTACTTTTTGGCCCTGGCATTTCCCTGTACTGGGGCATATAAAGTTTGCAAGTCCAATGGGCCTCTCTTTCCAGTGATGGCCGACTAGGCCATCTTTTCATACATATGCAGCTAGAGTGAAGAGCTCCGGGGTACTGGTTAGTTCATAATGTTGTTGCACCTACAGGGCTGCAGATCTCTTTAGCTCCTTGGATACCTTCTCCAGCTCCTCCACTGGGGGCCCTGTGATCCATCAAATAGCTGACTGTGAGCATCCACTTCTGTGTTTGCTAGGTCCCGGCAAAGTCTCACAAGAGACAGCTATATCTGGGACCTTTCAGCAAAATCCTGCTAGTGTATGCAATGGTGTCAGCCTTTGGAGGCTAATCATGGGATGGGTCCCTGAATATGGCAGTCTCTAGATGGTCCATCCTTTTGTCTCAGCTCCAAACTTTGTCTCTGTAACTCCTAACCACCAAGACATCTCCCCATCCCCTATTGGTACTTTAATAGGGTTAAATGTCTTGGTTTTTAAGACTTGGTATACCTACTTCAAATAAATAAAAAAATCCATCATTCTTGCTTCTTTTCCTTCCTCCGTCTCTCTCCTTTCTTTAACTCTTGGTTCATGGGCCATCCTTTTCTTTCACTTTGATTCATTTCTCCTTCCTTCCCTCTTGCCTCTGTTTTCTTCAACTTTGCAGTAGAGAGTCATTTCCCAGTCACAACATATTCGCTCTTACAACTGTCTCTTGTGTCCTCTTCACTCGCTCCCTTTGGCTGATCCTTTTATCTGTCTTTGGACTTTTTAAGTATGAATTCCTGATTTAGAAAAGAAAATTAACCCTACTTGACCCTGATTCATCTTTTTCCAGTCTCTTATTTTTCACGTAGAAATCTGGGCTCTCTTCTTATCTCCTCATTTGCTTATGGTTAGAAGAAATAGGTGAGAAAATTTGTCTGAGAATCATCTTGTTAATATAACCACTCTAAGCTTAGCAAATGCTATGCTGCATATTTTGCTTCCTATACTCTTATACTATTAATATGAGACGCAAAGCTAGAAAGCAGAATGATGGACACAGGAACAAAGACGTATGAGAGATGTATGAGATGTATGAGAGAAGGCTGTATAGTTCTATCTTCTAATTGTGACCAACATCCCTTCTATTCAATGTTGACTTAGAAAGGCAGGCTGTCAGGCTGGAGAAAGTGCTCACTGGAGAAGCACATGCTTAGAAAGGCAGATTTATTAAACTGTGAACTGAAGAGGAGTTCGTAGGATTTTTAATTTCTTCTACAGGTCTTTAACCTTTATTTTTGATATCATGAAGCAAAGACTTGAAACTTCTAAATAAAACACAGTTAATCCCCTTCTTAGAATTGGAAACAATCACCCATGGAAGGAGTAATCTGTATCTTGTAGTAACTATTATAGTGTACATGGAGTGTAAACTTCTTTCATGTTGCATTGTTAGGAATGAGTGACAGAAACATGCTGCCCTCACATACTCACTTACAGATGCAGTTATTGTTCTGAACATTTGCAACCATCACTTGACTGAATCCACAGGATGCCAACAGCTGGGCTGTTGTCATTTAATACAACTATTATCTCTTTCTGCTTGAAATTAAAATTATTATTTCAAGGTATTTTTTGATACTGATATGTTTTCCAAGGAAGACTCAATACAAAATTGTTTTCCTCAGATCTGATATATTTCCTGTAATTAATTCCTAAAACATGACAATGCCAGATCTGGATGTTAGTTCAGCTAACATTTCCTAACTTGAGCTTGCTAAGGAAATAAGGGCTGGTGTTAGTTCACAGTAGGACATATTATATTCATGTTGGATTTTTTTCAGGTCTTCATTCACGAGTAACCAAAGCTTTTAGATGTTGCCTCCTCACCAAACTCAAAGGCATACAGTGAACTATATATTTCATAAAACTGCAATCTTTCCATACCAGTCCTGTAGTTGGGAGAAGGAAAATCAAAGGTGCACTTCTTTTTCTCATATATGTTTAAAACAATGTATGGCTTTAGAGGGAAGGCCTCTAGAATTTAGGGCTAGTAAGATGGTTCCGTTGGTAATGGCACTCACTGAGCATGAGTCTCGGAGGGCAGATCCTTTACATCCATCTAAGGCACAGAAAGATGCAACGGCCGAGTGCTGGAAAGAGGGAGATGAGGTGATCTCTGGAACTCACTGGGCAGCCAGTCTACCTGAACTGGTGAGCTTCAAGTCTAGCAAGTCATCCAGTCTCATCTATAGTCCACACACACACATGTGCATACAAAACACACACACACACACACACCAAAACCTAGATAAATCATTGATTTCTCCTTTAAAAGATATCATAAGGCCAGGCCAAATGTGGTGACTCATGGTTGCGATTCCTGCATGTTAACAGAGAGGCTAAGGCAAGACGCTGAGGCAGAAAGATTGTGAATTCATCCTGCATACATAGGTAGATGCAGTCTGAAAAACAGGAAAGGTGCCAAAAACTTCCCTTGAAAGGCAATCACTTTCCTTTTTTGTTTTGAAGATTCCTCAGAGGCCTGAACTACAAAGTACATTGTGAGGGAGGAGGCGGGCCTCGGAACTATTGTGCCATTCAGAGCACTTCCATGGGAGTGCATGCCTTCAGCTTACCATCATTGTTCCTTAAAACACAGGGATATGTTCAAAGGCTTATTTACCAAACTAGCCAGTGTGTAGCTTAGACTGTGCTCTTTACAACTTCTTTTATCTTAAGTCTTAATTTCCTTGGATTCATCGCTTTACTCTCTTGCTGTTCACTGAGTCAAGAAGAATGACACAATATACCACTGCTACAGAGGACAGTCCCCTTACAGATAACATAGTGAGAGCCAGAGGAAGCGACTGAGGACCCAAATCAAGGTGGAGGTGAGAAGACACCTTACCCAGAGTGCAGGAAAAAAGAGACCTGCTCAATTTACATGTAGATGCCACTGGGTTGTTGACCACCTGAAATTACCTCAATAATTAATATGAACATGGCAACCTGAAGACTACGAGTAAAAGAATGAGAACTAATGTTGACCAAAATATATGTACTTACATGTTTTAAGCTGTGCGTGTACTAGAGATAGGTTTCTGTGTATCTTATAAGTAACTATTACAAATTCATGTATCTATCACCTTTGTACATATAATTATTTAGCAATAATTAAAACCTCTCCGTTATGCAACAGCAATGTTTTGTAAAACATACTCCAAACAGGCTACCCAAGTATGAATAATAGAAGATGTATAACAGTCAGTAAATTCAGAAAATGAGGCAGTGTTATTTGAAAGTTTTTGGTCCAATATTTTCAAAAAAAAGTTATTAAAAATCTCCGTTTCTAGCCCTAGGACCATAGAAAACAATTCTAGCAATGACTCAACCATGTCATGCTTTTGATCTTACAGTGATGATAATCATTGGATAAAGGAGTTACCTGTCTCAATCTGAGCAGTAACTGCATCCAAAATTAGAACATTAGCTATAGCAGACACTGCACAGCGCCATGCCTATGGTTAGTCAGAATTTTGTGTGCATGGACTAATCTACAAAGAAAGGTTTAAAATGAGAGCAGAGGAAATTTTCCTTTGGATTCTCTTTAAATACCTAATGTGGGAATCGAAGATTTATTTTCTTATTAGATAGTTTCTTTATTTACATTTCAAATGTTACCCCCTTTCCTGGTTTCCTGATCGAAAACCCCCTACCCCATTCCCCTCCAACTGCTCACCAACCCCCCCCCCACTCCTGCTTCCCTGTCCTGGCATCCCCCTACACTGGGGCATCAAGCCTTCACAGGATCAAGTGCCTCTCCTCTCATTGATGTCCAATAAGGCCATCCTCTGCTACATATGCAGCTGGAGCCATGGGTACTCTTTGGTTGGTGGTTTACTCCCTGGAAGCTCTGGGGGTACTGGTTGGTTGATATTGTTGTTCCTCTAATGGGGCTGCAAACCCCTTCAGCTCCTTTGGTCCTTTCTCCAGCTCCTCCATTGGTGACCTTGTGAATCACAGATTTATAAAATAACGATGTAGGTGCTGGTTACATGGCTTAGTTTGCAAAGTACTGTGAAAGCTACAAGGTGTGAGTTCAAATCCCCCAGCACACACAGGAGGCTAGTGGATGCCTGCAATCCAAAAACTCATGCAATAGATGCAAAAGGGTCACTGACTAGCCAGCCTCTCTGAATTAGTTTCAGGTTCAGTTTGAGGTCCTGTCTCAGAAAACAGGATGAACACCGATTTTCAAAATGGCTTCAACAGTTGGAACTCTTACTTCTAGTTGAATAAGTGTTCTTCCACCACATCCACAGCAGCATTTTTGTCATTTTGGGTCTTAGCCATTCAAACCATAAACAGCCTTGTCACAGGGAACAGCTATCTCACACCTTGCCATATCCCAAAGGACTCTATACCCTAAAACAAAGACCCTTGCTCATCCACATTCATTGCTGTTTTGGTCCTAATAGCTAGGAAATGGAAACAGTCTAGACATCCATCCATTTCTATACTGTCAATGTAATACCTACATTCAGTGGAATATTATTTAACTGCAAATAAGTTATAAGATTCGCAGGCAAAAGGATGGAAGTGACAAACTCATTCTGAGTAAGTGAACACATACACAGAGAGAAAAGATGCCCCATGTTCTCCTTCACGTGAGTGTGCTAGACTTGGATCTTTACCTACTTGTGTTTAAACTGGAGTACCAAGAGAAGGCAGAAAACCTTAAGTAAAGGAGAGTGAGGGAGTGAATTTCAAGGGAGAGGGGGTAGCATGCAGATGCTCTGAATAGTAAAGAAATAAATAATGGAAGGTGCACCAAAAAGGGTGAGCCCAATGTCCTAGTGAAACACCCTTCCTCAAACAAAGTGGCCAGCTCCCAAAGCATGACTCTTAAAGTCAACCCCTGACCTACACATGTGTGTGCAAACATACATGCTCACATTGCACCTATACATGAGCACTCACAAACACTCTCACACATACACCTACACACACACACACACACGAGTCTTCTCTTTATCTTTATTATTACATCATCTTAGGGGAAAAGTGTGCAAAGTTTCTAAAAGTCTTGGAACAGAAAACAATCAATGTGTCTCATTCATCTAGCTAATATCCTTTCAATGTGTTTCTGTAAGAATTTTACTTTTATGACTTAAAAGCACTTTTGTTTAAGAATATGAACTACAAAGGTGTTTAGTTTTAAAACCACATGATCATTCCAACATTCTGCATTATTTCATGAGCCACCTCATGTTTCTTTTAAAACAGGATTTTCTTTAAGTAGAGTAAGGTCGTAAAACAGACTTTCTCATTCCCATGGTGACCTGTGTTTGTCTCCATTAAGTGCCTTTAACAATCCTGATATTGTCTCATCTCAGTTGAGAGATCTAGGTATAATTGTATTTTAAATATAAATATTCTTTGCTTCATTAATCTGATAAAATGTCATTCCTAATTACATGGGGTGGTAGGGGATCAGCCTTGGATATTCCTAATTTGCTAAATGAAATAAAGTACTAAGAGTGTGCTACATAAGGATCCCTGCTTGCTTGCTCTCCTTGTCTGATTTCATTGCTAACAGGGTGTCCATTTTTCAACATCTTTCCTGAGGACACAGTATCTTTCAGCAAAGGTCTTACTTCATGGACTTAGCAGAACAACCAATGTCATCTGTCACTGTTAGGCAGCGGCATCTCTGCCTAATGAGGGCTTGACATTCACTCCCACTGGCATTGCCTCTCTGATAAAATTAAAGCACACTAATATGTAAACATCCTTTCAACGTAAGGGCACGATTTCCGCAGAGACTCCCAAGCATCTGCTGAGTGATCAAAGTTCATGGTTCTTACAAGTGTATTCTCAGTAGGCAGGTGACAAATTAAAGTATTACTCTGGTACAAATGATAATTTTCAGAAAATGTTTAAATGTCAGTCTAACAGGAATTAACAATCATACTCTATACATGGGCTTTGAAACTTCTCATTTGGATTAAGTATTAGGGATTAGAGTAGATCAAAATGTGGGGGGAAATGCAAACTAAAAAGAGAAAAGAATAAATATTGCCTTTGTGGGAAAGAATCAGAGAGGAATATAGTATAGCCTTATAGGCAAGGAAATCACCAAGCTATTCAGACAGTGATAAAATCCTTGTGAGGGCAATAAGCTCTGGTGATCCACTGCACAGTATGGTAGTTGCGATAAACAATTCATATTATATTTCAAAATTGCAAAATGAGTGGATTTTTAAATGCTTTCACTCCAAAAAAATTTAAGTACATGATATGCTGTTTGTTAATAAGCCTGATTGAATCATTCCACATTACAAATATATATCAAAACATTATATTATGTCCCATAAACATATATAATTGCTATTTTCAAAAGAACCCACCAGGAAAATTACCACCTACTATTCATAACTCTGAGGAACAACCAAAACAGAAAGGATTCAGGAGCATCTGCTACACATCTCCATAACTAGCGAGAACAAGAAGCCTACAGGTGTATGTCATCATGTGGCACAATGGGGAAGTTGGTCAGACAAGAACCATATATACAGGGGTGTGACTATCAGCTTAAGAGGTGGATGAAAAATTCCCATCACCTACTAATTTATAGCCATCATAACATGGTGCCATAATGCATTTTGTGCTTGTGGTAACATTGGTGTAAACAACCCTACTATGTTGCCTGCAGTAGAAAAAACACAGTAATATATTGATGAAACCCTGATAACAATCACAACAGTTGAGCTCCTGGGTCAGGCATGTGCTCTACTATACCTTTGATCGTCTTTTTACTGAATGCACACCTTGAACTATAGAACATATAGAACAACTCCCTTCCAAGGAAACTTGTCTTCAGAGATGATGGTTCACTATGTGTGGTTTCCTGAGAAGATCCCCATGGAACAAAAGGCATGGGTGGAAGATGGACATGCTTAGCATCCAGACCCTGTGTGGGCCTAGGCTCATTAACACTTCTGTGTCTTAGTCACTCACAAAAACATTTACAAAGTAAAAACGTTCAATAGGGATGACCTTAGCCAAAATACCCAACAGTGGGGAGATAGAAACTGTAAAGATAGACAGATAGATAGACATGGCCCCCAATTGAGGGATGCGGCCATTCACCTGTCTCAAAATCTTTAATCCAGAATTGTTCCTGTCTAAAGGAAACACAGGGACAAAAATTAGAACAAAGACTGAAGGAAAGGCCATCCCAGAGACCACCCTACCTTGAGATCCATCCCATCTGCAGACACCAAACCCAACACTATTGCTAATGCCAAGATATACTTGCTGACTGGAGTCTGGTATAGCTGACCTCTGAGAGGTTCTGCCAGTACCTGACTAAGACAGATGCATGGGACCCCAATGAAAGAGCTCGTGGAAGGACTGAAGAAGATTTCAACCCCATAGGAGGAACAAAATCAACTAACTGGACAACCCAGAGCTCCCAGGTATTAAACCACTAACCAAAGAGTACACATGGAGGGATCCATGGCTCTAGATACATATGTAGCAGAGGATGGCCTCATCTGACATCAGTGGGAAGGGAGACACTTGGTCCTGTGGAGGTTTGTTGTCCTAGGAAAGGGGGATGCAAGAGGGGTGAGGCAGGAATGAAGGAAGCACCCTCATAGAGGCAAAGGGGAGTGAAAGGCTTGCAGAGGGGAGACTGGAAAGGGGGACAACATTTGGAATGTAAATAAATAATTAATAATAAAAGAATGAATGAATGAAAATAGAAACATACTTGTAGAATCAGTTCATAAGAAACAAAATGTTATACAGCCCTGAAGTGTATCTGTGTATTAAGCTTCATGTTCATTACAAAGCATTAAAATCTTGAAAAAAAAATGAAGTATTTATAAAGTAAATAAAGTTAGTGAATTAAGGTGAGTCTATTACTAAGGAAAGAAAGCTTTTATGACTATAAAATAGGCTAAGTATATAGTGTTTATAAAATCTACAGCCATATATAATAACGCCCCAAACCTAACATTCAGTGACTACTGATTCATATTTGTTAAATAGTGACCTACATAAATATACCAATTTTCATCTGTTATGCTGCATTTTCATAAACACTTTAGCCTTAATGGTATATTACAAGTGGAGATAGCATTCAGCATATAATATTATACATATCTATAGCTGAGAAACAAAAGGCACCTGGTAGGGCATCCATCCAAGTTTGTGGAACTGAATGCTACAACAGACTCACAAAGATGAGATGTCTTAGCTATGAACCTCGCAGCACTTCCCTTACTGGTTATGTGATACACAGACACACAACTACAATCTAACTCTAGTTCAAGAACCTCACTCCTTATCCAAATCTCGTTTAAAATGCTGACAAAAACACAAGGATTAAAAATCAGAAAAAAAATTGTTGTTTTTTTTTTACCAAAAAAAAAAAGTATTTAGATATGAAGAAAGTAGGATTTAACTGGTGGAGATGAAGTTTGAATAAAAGGTAATGCAATTCTGCAACTCAGCATTAGATGCAGAAGAGAGTATGGGGGGGGGGCTGTGTGTGCACACACGTGCACGAGTGAGCAAGAGGGAAAAAGAGAGCGCACGCGCACACATACATGACTGTAGGTGAAGCCAGAGTACATTGGATGTTCCATTCTATCACTCCCCCCTAACTCTCTGAAAACAGGGTCTCTCAATGAACCCAGAACCAGGTTGATGCAAACAAGTTCACAGCACTTGAGTTATAGACGCCCACAGGGCCACTTCGTTATTTTCACTTGAGATGTGGAAATGGAACTCCGGTCTTCATGTGTATATCTATCAAAAGCTCTTACCCACTGAGCCAATCTCTTCAGCTTTGAGAGTATATCTTAGGATTAGTCATTTTTCCCCCAGTGAAATCCAGAGGAAATTGGAACTCAGATGCCTCACACCTAGTAGGGAAGCTGGAGACAGAGTGACTAACTGTTCAGAATCGCCCCACTACATTTAGTGACTGCCTACAGAAACCATCCCCTCGAATAAAGAAGGACATCCACTCCTCCATTACTAGGCTGGAGTGTCAGAGCAAAGTTGAGAAAACTGGTGCTACCACAGATTTCCTCCCAGTATGTGAAGAAAGAGAAAAATCAAACCTTGTTCCCAAATCATACTTACTTTCTTGCTGGTATCTTAGGTTATGCACCTGCTCTTACCCACCTGACCCTTGAAGGTGTGCTTCAGCAGGATCATCTGTCTGTTCACCCACAGGCACTGTGCTACAGTGAGCCCCGCCCCTTCAGAGGAAAAGATACTTGAAGAGAATCAACCATTTAAAATACAAGAAGGTTCACAGAAAAATAATGTTCAGAAAGAGACTACAGTTAATGCCAGAGATAAAAGAGAAGTCTGTTTTAATTCCCTAAAATTAATATCTTCAGAAGAATCTCAGACATTTTAGCATTAGAGTATGGCATAATAGGGAAAGAGGACAAAAGAAAATAACAAGACACAGGAGGGAATGGCTCGAATGTGTAACCCCAGCACTACAGAGGACGAGGGAAGAGGACTGTGGCCAGCTCAGGATGCAACTCCAGACTAGCAATGGCTACAGATGGAGAACTCTGGCTCAATTTTTTAAAAGGAAAAAAACACAGACCACATGAAGCTCAAGAAGGAAAACCAAAGTGTAGATTCTTCAGTCCTTCTTAGAAGGGGGAGTAAAATACCCATGGGAGGAGATACAGAGACAAAGTATGGAGCAGAGACTGAAGGAAAGACCATGCAGAGACTGCCCCACCTGAGGATCCATCCCATATACAGTCACCAAGCCCAGACACTACTGCATATGCCAACAAATGTTTGCTGATGGGAGCTTGATATAGGGGTCTCCTGGCAGGCTCTGCCAGAGCCTGACTGGGTTTGGAGCCCCATAGGAGGAACAACAATATCAATCAACCAGTACCCCCAGAGCTCCCAGGGACTAAACCACCAACCAAAGAGTACACATGGAGGGACCCATGGCTCCAGCTGCATATGTAGCAGATGATGGTCTTGTCAGTCATCAATGGCAGGCAAGACCCTTGGTCCTGTGAGGGCTCAATGCCCCAGTATAAGGGAATGCCAAGAAGAGGGAGTGGGTGGGTTGGTGAGCAGGGGGATGGAGTAGGGGATAGGGGGTTCTCAGAAGGGAAACCAGGAAAGGGGATAACATTTGAAATGTAAATAAAGAAAATATTTAATAAAAAATTTAAAACAGGAAAAGAAAAGAAATATTTCTTGGATGCTATAAGTGTATAACAAAAACAAAAACCGCTGAATGAGTGACCCTCAAGTTCATGTATATGACAAAGATTATAAGGTGACTTTTTTCTGAAATGAAGCATATTTTAATAGATAATTAATAAAATTAAACTGGAGATATACTGGATCAGGGTAGGTTTTCCTCTATTAATTGTGATCTTCACCAGAGGAGAAATGAGACTGGCTCAGAGAGCTTATGAACAGAGGGTATGAAAATATGTAGAGTGATGTATCTCTGGCTGGAGGCACAACCCAGACCTGATGATCAAACATCAGATATGAGTAGTTGTGGAGAGCCGTGCCGTGAGCAATCACCATTATAAGATGGCACTGGCTTCCGCTGTGCCTAACTAGTAAACAGGCCTTGTGCGCAAGTGCAAGAGTGAACTCACGCCTAGTCACTGCCCATCTCAGGGCGTAGTAATGAGGTGATGGGCGAGCAACAAATCAGGAGCTGACACGCCACATCAGGTGCTGAAACACCACGCTGAGGGCTATATAAGCAGCACCATTTTCTGGGGTCTGGGTCTTCCCTCCTGAAGAAGCAATTCTCCTTAAGAAGCAATAAAGCAATAAAGCAAACACAGAAGTGGATGCTCACAGTCAGCTAGTGAATGGATCACAGGGCCCCCAATGGAGGAGCTGGAGAAAGTACCCAAGGAGCTGAAGGGATCCGCAACCCTATGGGTGGAACAACATTATGAACTAACCAGTACCCCAGAGCTCTTGACTCTAGCTGCATATGTATCAAAAGATAGCCTAGTCGGCCATCACTGGAAAGAGAGGCCCATTGGACATGCAAACTTTATATGCTCCAGTACAGGGGAACGCCAGGGCCAAAAAAAAAATGGGAATGGGTGGGTAGGGAAGTAGGGGGGAGGGTATGGGGGACTTTTGGGATAGCATTGGAAATGTAATTGAGGAAAAGATGTAATAAAAAAAAAAGAAGCAATAAAGCTTGCCACAGAAGAATCCGATTGTCCAAGTGTGTTCTTGCCGGCAAGAACGATAGCTTGGGATAAGCAGTGAGTTGACTGCCATTCAGACCCACCGGGAAGAAGCTAAAACTGGTGATTCAGAGACTCCAGACACTCCCTCCCAAACTAAAAGAGAGTAAATCCCTGCTGGTTTACATTATTAGTTTTGTGGTGGTTTGTTATGGCAGTCCTAGGAAATCAATTCAGTTAGTCAAGTGCCAGAATACAATGTCTATAAAGAGAGCAGGAAGCTTAGACAAATACACAACAGTTTTGAACAATGTTTGAGAGATAAGGAGTAAGGTTTGCAAGGTGTTGAAAGATAATTGCATTGCTCTTTGAAACCAAGGGAGAGCTAGTTCATTCCAGGAAAAGGAGAAGGGAAGGGGGAAGGGGGAAGGGGGAAGGGGGAAGGGGGAAGGGGGAAGGAAGGGGGAAGGGGGAAGGAAGGGGGAAGGGGGAAGGAAGGGGGAAGAGGGAAGGAAGGGGGAAGGGGGAAGGAAGGGGGAAGGGGGAAGGGGGAAGGGAAGAGAAAGAGAAGAGGAGCCTGTCACTTGAATCAAGCTGTATTTTCATAGTAAAGCTGGAAACAGAATATTTGAGAGTTTGAGAAGTGGCAGGATCTGAAGGGGACCACCTCAGTTTGGAACCAAAGAAAAGGAATAAAGATTTCCTAAACAAGGAAGTATGTACATGCATTGGGAATTCCTTGGCCTTGAATCGGACATCTCCAACTTCTTTCAGCTTTAACCTATGGTCCTTGTCTTTGTTTTGATTTTCTTCTTCACTCTTTCTCTCCTTTCTGAACCTTTCTAAAGAAAATTTCCATTTTAATTGAGTCATACACTATGGGTGGTTCCTAGTTCACGTTTTTAACTTTGGAAACCACATAAATGACTGACTACATTGGATAGCTGGTTCTATGTCATGGAAATGCAAACATTAATATTCTAGTCATGGACTTTAATTCAAAATGGTAACAACAGAAATTCTGTATTTCCTGAAGAAAAGAGTGTTCATCCCTCCCTATCTTTCTTTAGTGTGAATTATAGTTATCAAGAATTTTAAGGGGCATACTTAACATAGACCCATAATCTTTAAAAATGCTGTTTGAATTTAAGTTGTTCATACAGAAATGTAAAAAGTATCACAAGAAATAATTCTAAATATTATAGCACTAAAGCCCAATGAAAGAATCATTAACTGTGTGCTTATATCCAAACCATAACCATTCAATCCAGAATTGAAAAATAAAAAATTGAAGCCCTCCCCCAGCTCAAGGTCAGGCCAGATGAAGTCTCTACAAAGAGACCAGAGCAATTGGGTAGGGGGAAGCCCCATGACCAACAAAGACTAGACTTCTGCAACAGAATTTTTCAGGCTTTTAAGCCAATCTCAGCTCTACCTCTGACTGAGTCTTCTCTCGGTTAGTAAGCTGGTTGTATTCATTTACCCAGGGAATTCTGAACAGGCCTCCCTCCTCTCCTTTTGAAACTTTGTTTGGGCTCTTCCCAGTATCTAAAAAACAAACAGAAAAATCGGGGCATATCCTCTTTTATCTTCTGTCTGTTTCTTCAGGAAGACATTACATTACCAACATGTCCGTGGCTGGTCTCCAAAGCATTCCAGATTCCATCTCCTGCAGACATCATGATGTGACAGGACCACCATCCCTCTGCCCTCTTTCAGTGCATTATTACAATCTTGTTAAGGGTAGGGAATATGTCTTCACTCTGCCACTTGAAAAATGTCTGATCCATAATAAAAATGTATTGGATATTGTCTAACTGCTTGCTATTTAATCATGAATGACTGATAGCATTTTCCAGACCAACACTCATTCATTATCCAGATGAAAATTCTCAAGGAGAGATAATTCATTCTTTCAAGAACGTTCCAAATGCCAGAAATTTTCCATAAGACTGGCTATGACCACATTACCTCCCAAAGTGACTTTTTAAAAAAAAATCAGTAATAATTAGTTTATCCTTACAACAACTACTCAATAAGACATAGTTACTTTCTCTAGTCCAGTAAGCCAAAGGAAACTCAGAGAAATAGCTTAGAAAGATTATACTTGAATCTAAGGTGTTATCAGAATGAAAAAGGTTAGCTGACTGAGTCCAACTGTGAACTCTTTCAAGTCAAAACTAACTGGGAAGTAGAGAGCCAGACTTTCATCCTTGTGACCCAAAAGATGATAGCCATTTAAAAGCTAAGGTGTCCTGCCTTTACTATATCCCTTGTCCTCTGATGTTGTACTGTTCTGCCTTACCATACCTCCTGCCCTCTGACCTTCCTCTACCATGTCTTTTGACTGCTCTGTTGACCTTCCCTTTGGCTATTTGAAAATGCCTACATATCTCTGGGAGTTAAGATTCTGTCTACATTACACAACAGTATAGCTCCTTTCCCATACTATATGCCTGCCTTATACCCCTACCTCCCATAAAGTGTGTAGTATGTATGCATGATACTGTGTCTACTAATTTATAGATTTTTTTCTTCCTACAAATATGTATCCTGAAGACGAACACCAAGTGCCAATTTGTTTTGCATTCTTATTGTGCATCATAATCCTGTCCAACTGTTGAAGCTCGGTGACTGTCAGTTAAAAGACACAAAATTAAAAGCACTAAGACCTTTGATGCTTGCTATTTGCTTGTCTTTTAGTTAAATGAGAATAGCCCTGTGCTTTACAACATGTATGCTATCTCATCAGCCAATACATGCACTCCAAGGTAGAGAAAGCAAAACCAATGTGTCTATGAAGATCTCTGTCAACTATGCTTAGCTCTAAAAATAATGTCAAAGACAAACCATGATGGACTGATTAATCAGGTTATCTAAATCAGTGATATCCAGAAAAATAAATAAATAAATAAATAACTATAAAAATTAATGTGTACATTGCAACTAAAATATAAGTAGTACATAAAGAATTCAGAAAACTAGTAAAACCCAACCCTGTTTTTACAAAACAGGCTACTCATTTTAATGTGTTTAAAGTCTAATATATTAAATTACATTTTATTTCATTTATTTGAATTCTGTGCCTCTGCACAGCAAGACACAATGGATACCATTTTGAGAGACTAGGAATGAATCATAAGCCCGCCACTATTTATCTTTCATATTCTAAACACAGTCATTCAACGTTGCTGTATTTGCTGGTCATATCACAGCACCATGGCAGATCCACTCTGATCTCACGCAATTCTAACAGCCAAAGACAAACCAAAGGTTACTGTTATTTGAGACTTGATTGTATAGGCAAGGACAGGTTGTGTGTCTATACTGTCCATTTTCTACTTAATCTACTTTAAAGAGAGGTTACATTGCAGATATTCTCATCACTTCCATAACTGTGCTGTCATTTCTCACTGCCAAATGCCTAAATGATGGGAAACTTAGGCATAAGTTAAACCAGTCACTGTCTTGTTACTTTTCCTTAAACACTAATCTTACTGATCTTATCCAAAATTAACATAACAACATCAGTAAGAAACAAAGTTTAATCACCCATTGATTACTACTATGGCATAAATATTATTACTATGCAATATTCTCTTTTAACAAATGCTATCTTATAACAAATCCATAAATTCAAAACTACTATTATAAGGAATTTCTGTTGTATACTGAAAAACTCAGAAAGAAAATTTTAAATATTTCCTAAAAATCATTCAAATACTCAATTATTTGATCAAAGGGTTTTTGCTTGAACATAATTTATTATCGTGTATTCTTAAGTTTAAACATTATTTCAGTATGTTGATAATCTTTAAAATTATTTTATCTTATGTGTAATGTATTTTATATTTACTGAGTACTTGAAGATGTTTCAATTAAAATATAACTACATCATTTCCCCCATCCTTTGACTCCTGGAGTATTCTTTTCAATCTAGACAAAATATTTGTATAAAATAAAAGAACATGTGTGACCAAAGTTTTTGGCTTTTTGGCTCAAAGTCTGGTTCTAGGCAGGCAACTTAAAGGGAAGCACTTCCAACTACTAAGACTAAATCAAAAAGGTATCTATTGAAAACCATGACTTTGAGTTAGGCATAGTGGCACATGACTCAAATCCTAGTACTTGGGAGGTGGAAACAGGATGATCAGAAGTTCAAAATTATCCATGACTAAAGAATGAATTCATGAGCTTCATGAGACCCTGTCTCAAAAAAAAAAAAAAAAAAAGTACTTCAAAGACCCATCCCTAATAGACAGTTGTAGCTTTTGGTTGAGATTTTCTAAAATGTCAACAATACAATGGGCTGGGTAAACGCACATACTATATAACCTTAACTGACCCTTGTCTGTATAAGCAGAATCTAATCATTTATTTAGATGCATGAAGAATGGTAGTATTTGTTTATAGCACATAAACATAGATCTTCACACATAAAAACATGAAGAAGCCGGGCGTGGTGGCGCACGCCTTTAATCCCAGCACTCGGGAGGCAGAGGCAGGTGGATTTCTGAGTTCGAGGCCAACCTGGTCTACAAAGTGAGTTCCAGGACAGCCGGGGCTACACAGAGAAAGCCTGTCTCGAAAAAACCAAAAAAAAAAAAAAAGAACATGAAGAAGACATTAGATACCCTTGAGGTGTCTTCATGGAACTTTCTAGATACATGGAACCCTAAAGACTACCATATTGGCATAACACTTTATAATTGTCAGATTTCAGGAGAGAAGCCCAGCTAAGTACTGTAACAGTCCTGAAATACTTTTAACTTGATAAGTATCATTTTGCCCAGAGCTTTTCCATTTTGATTTTTATAGAATGCATTCTGTCAGACACTGTCAACATTATAGCATTACTTAACAATCACACTACATGTCTTCAACTAACTGGCCATTATAAAAAGGTTCAGGAAAGATTACATATGATGTCCTGATCTCACATCAAAATCCAACTTCACATGTGAATTTCCACTAGCTTTAAGCACATTTTAGTCTACCGATTCACTAGCCATCTCAGTAGAAACACATAATACTGGTTATTTACATTTGAGAAGTCTATACTCTACACATTACAGTACCCATCACCCATAGGTGGAAGCAGGATCACATTTAAAGAAAAAAAAAAACTCAAAACCAATAAATCTAGTAAGAGTAGAGTGAGGAAAGATCTACCAACCCAAAGAGCCCAGCTTTCAGAGTCTGAGGACAGGAAGGAGGTAACCATATCAGCAAGTTAATTTTGAGGCTTTGGGGGAAGTACAAAGATAGAATGTGAAACTGGAGATGACAGTGCTGGAAGAATATATCTAAGTCTGGTGGTCCCTATGGAAGAGCAGTTCCTGATATTTGCTGAACAAACACAGATAAAGGCAGAGATTGACATCTATTCCTAACTTACTCGCTGCATCTCAGTGGCTAAATGTGTGCACTCAGTGGGGAATGTGGAGTAGACTAAGCAACCACGTTTGAATGGAAAGAGCAATGACCCAGAAGTCGAAGACGGAAGATCTAAGTTCTAGCCCCTCAATTCTCACTAACTAATCACTGCCAGGACATATCGGTTGTCTTCTCAAAATGAGGCAGTTGGGTCAGAGGAGTGACTTTTTCTTCTTCCAAATCTAATCTTCATGAACACTAGACATCTACTGCATGTCTCAGTAACAAATCTTATAGAAATCATTTATATTTAGATTACATATATGTATGTGTATTTGAGTGTATGTATATATATATACATATGCATGTGTATATATATATGTGTGTGTGTGTGTGTGTGTGTACATGTACATATATAGTAAAAAGAGAGCCGGGCGTGGTGGCGCACGCCTTTAATCCCAGCACTCGGGAGGCAGAGGCAGGCGGATTTCTGAGTTCGAGGCCAGCCTGGTCTACAAAGTGAGCTCCAGGACAGCCAGGGCTATACAGAGAAACCCTGTCTCGTAAAACCAAAAAAAAAAAAAAAAAAAAAAAAAAAAAAAAAGAGTTTGCATTTATGTGGGAGATATATACATATATAATAAAAATGTATATATGTGTGTATGTGTGTGCATATATATATTATATATATATATATATATATATATATATATATATCCCATATACCTACTGTATTCTTGAAACTTAAAACCGCATTCCTACAAGTTCTATTCCATCTCCTCTACATATAAGATTATACAGACTTGTTCCTTAACATATGTTTACCATTGTTTTCTATATGTAAGTATGTATATCCTACAATAGACTATGTTCTCAAAAGAGAAATACAGAGCCCGATATAGTAAACATACATCTAATTTTGAAAGTCTTCACTGACATATTAAATCTTATCTTTCAAGTTTGCCAGACAGTGAACAATTCTCCACACCAATAGACTAGGTTATAGACTAGGTTATGAAGGAGATGAAAGCTGTAGGATTTTTGACACTGGTTTGTAAGCATTTAAATGTGTTAGAAATATCTCAAAGACCTCACCTGAATAAGACTCTCCCTGCTGTATAAAATATGGGAAGGGAAAAAGGATGGTGTCTTTGACAAGGTACCTTTCAAATGAAAACAAAATTGAGATTATCTAATCAGTTACCCTTGTGGGTGGAATGATCTACACCTGCACTGAATCTCAGACCTAGGAAATGACAGAGCAGATCATCTTTATGGCTTTCATGACAGAGCCACAGCAAAATGATTTCCTGAGATCAATATGTGGTTAAGAGAAAGCTGTTTTCAATGGAAACAGGAAGCTAGGAGCTAACCTGTTTCTATGGTAACCAGAGCAGCAGCTACCCAACAGCTGTAAGGGGAGAGAAAAAGAGGGCAGAAAGTTACAAATGAAAAAAATCAATTCTGGTTTACCTTATTGGTGTGACAGTTCTCGGAGTGCAATCAGAATGGGCAGAGACATGCTGTTCCTACCCAGCATCTTTAGCAATATTACCCCACAAACATCAAAACCTTGGAGATGACACAAAGTTTGGGTACTATCTTAATCCAATGTGTCATCACTTGTTTTTATCACTGATATTATTATTTACTTTTTGGAACAGAGCAAAGGAAGATGAACTGAGCTTAACTCAAGTTGACTACAGAGGAAGAGCACAGTTCTCATAGCTCCTAATACATTTTTTTCACAATTCTGTTTCCATATATTCTCTACCTCAGTTCTTTTCTCCTTTCAAACCCACATTCTATTCACTTTCTGTGACAATATTGACTACAGAGAGTTAAAAGTGCCACCCTTCAACCTCTTAAACGAGCATCAAACCATGTTATTTTATCATAAAAGTCTGCCTGAGCTGTTCTAAAAGGCAAGCCCTCAAAACTTCAAGCAGAACTGAATTACCTTTCTGTAATCTCTTCCTGGTTATTGTTTAGAACATTTGCCACTAGAGATTTCCTTCTGTGTTTACCTTTAGTATCCTTGCCATTTCGTTTAGACATATCTTAAAGATTGCCATAATAAAAAAGGATTTATGACTCGTAAGTTCAAAACACATAAAACTTGAAAAATACATTTACTTTACTTGTGGCAGTAAACATAAATAGTGATGATTTAGACACTCAAGTGAGAACGTTTGATCTGCACATAAACTTGCACATTTTCTTATTTTTATATGCTTTGCAAATAACCTCTTGACAAGTAGGGAACATTTTCTTGTCTCTCATTCAATTTTGTCAACAAAATTCAAAACTTTGAGTCTACAAATGGACTGTTAAAAATAAACATGAAAATCATACTTGTCCATCCAACTACATTTATCTTTGGTACACCTGGTACCTAGCAATAAAACACTTTCTTAAGTGTGTGATCATACATGCTACTAAAAATGCAATGTAGTCAATAAGGAGCTCTGTTCCTTTGCTGATGTGTTTAGACTGAGGTACTCTCTGGTCTTGCTCATTCCCCACAATAACTTAACAAGAATTGAATTTATTAATGAATTATATGGTTAATGTTCTGGAAAAGGTCAAAAGATTCTTAGATTGAGAAGGGAAACAACCAGACGTCGCAGCGAAATCTCCTTCAAGGACATGAACTTGAATTTCCTTTGTCCTACAGTTGGCCATGATTCAAAACTAATAGAGAAAAAAAATGAAGAGACAGCCACATTCTAACAGTTCACTTGTTTTATACAAGTACAACCTTCATTAAAAAGACTATACATTATTCTGAAACCAAAACAAACAAACAAACTAGACTGTAAGGACCCTCATATTAAAACGTCAAGGTCTAAATGCTCTCTCCAAGTGTGCCATCTTTAGTCAATTGACTATTAGCTAATTAACATTTTTGAAGGCAAAAAGAAAGATGTTGAAGCTTAAAAATATATATATAAGATAGGAGCAGCTAGATGATAAAAGTCTTCATTGGCGTGGTAAGGCGCATGGCACTTTATTCTGAAATGCGTGGTACCAGTTAAGGATTTCAATTTAGGCAAATCTTTGTGACAAAAACTCACCCAAGATTAGCTGATCCTGAAGAAGGGAGTGAGTGGCACAGACTAAAGCCCCAGAGACATGAGCTGCCATGGAAACCTGAATGATGGATAGAAGAGAGTCTACACGCAAGCAGGTTCTCTGGGGTGAAGAATATGCAGCATTATTGGTATGAGAACAACAGCTAGAAAATGGGTTTTACAACTGAACAATTGGAGGAAGGTGTCTTGGTTTTAGGTTTTGGGGTGTTTTTGTTGTTGTTGTTATTTTGTTTTTTAAGAAAAACACTTTGTCTTGGGACATTTTTCCTGCCTTGTTGGTTTTCCTAACTCAAACCATGTCTTTAGAAAATATTTTTATTATAAATTAAATAATTAACTTAATGAGAGCAAAGAAATGTATCTTCTGTATGCCTTCCCTTTGTGTAGACTTTGATGTAGAGCGTTTAAAAAAGAAATACAAACCAAAGAAGCAAGGTTTCTACAAGAAAATTGCATTTGGTAACCATCATTTGTAAGGGAAATAGAATATGTAAAAAATGCTCTTTCAACCTAGCAATGAAAGTTAAAATCAAGCTGGTCATGAAAAGCACGCATAAGGTGCCACAAAAGGGTCACACTTTTAAACAGGAGAGAGGTTGGTCACCTTGCTTCATCTACAAAGCAAAAGGAGAGGAATGGAGCAGAATACACTACACACACACACACACACACACATACACACTCAATACACACACACACACACACCATCCCTTTAGAGCTAGGAACAGATTCTTTCAAATGTTTTCTAAGCCTGGAAATTTATAGAGTACTAGTAACTATGAAAAGAATCTAGAAGCTTGACAAAGAAATCTGCCCATCATGTTCTCCTAAGGCACTGGATCTTGAATGGACACTCATACTCTAAACTGCAAATGTTGAGTTAGAAGCAGAGAAGACAGCACTTCCCCAAAGGCATCCCTGCTCCTCACTATCTGTGAATATTGGCAATAGCATTAATAGAGCCATATCTCCTCTCTTTCATGATCTTTTAGTTTTCCACGACAGATTTCCATGACAACTTATATGGGAATTTTTTTAAAAATTAAGAAAAATAACATATAAGTATGGTATATTAACTTACTTTCCAAATCACTAGAATATTAAAAACCTCTCAAATATATATTTATGTCATAATTTAAACTCCTAGATAAAGAAGACATGCCAGCAAAAGGCAAACAATTACAGGGTCATAAAAGTCAATTACCATTTCCTGTCACAAGTGCTTTAGTGTGACCTCATGAAAGGGAAAATAAAACACGTCTAAATTAAGACTGAAGCAATCTCCTTGATTTTGGAAGAATCATAAAGTAAACAAATAGGTGTAAGACCTGGAAAGGGACTTCAGCTAAAATTCTTCATCTACATACTTCAGGAAATAGATGAGCTAACTAACGTAAAGATAACAACTTCTATAAAACGCTTAACTGTATTAAGAATGAGGTTCATGAAGCAAATCACTTGACACTGGTTTACCGTTCCTCCAATCAGAATCACATCACTTAAACACAGCTTCCTCCTGCTGTCTCTTCACTGGTGTTCTGTGTGAAGAACCAGTCTGGTGTCGTTAGGTCAGGTCAGAATTGGAGGTAAAATATTACTTCGCCTATATGAAGTAATGAATTAATGCTGTGTGTTCTGATTCGGAGACTCCTTGGTGATCTGGAAAGTTACTTTGCTGAACTCGAAGTCTGCAAAGGAAAGTGACATCCTGGACACGGACTGGCCAATAACAAAAAAAAAATAATAATTCCAACAGGGTTCACCTAAAAAGCAAAGGTCACACATTTTTCTTCCTTTGTTGACTGGTGCCATGGGAAATTTATCCCAGACAATGCCCTACACTGCATGTATTTTAAAATGCTGTAAATGTCCTTTCCAAGTGGGAACCCTAATTAATGTCTTAGGTAGCTGTGCAGTCTTCACAGTCTAATCAGTTACAATCAGAGTTTTTTGTGGAAAGGGGCCAGGAAGATGTCATGACACCACTAGAATAATCTTGGTTTGGCTAATTACTTGATGTATGACCTTAACCATTTCTGGACCTCTGAGTCTTCATTTTCCTCATCTTGATTAGAAGGAGAAGGTCTTTGCTAAGTGACTTCTAAAACAGACTTCAGGCTGGTGACTGTCACCTGATTTTGCTCTCACCTGCTCTTGACCTTGTGCTAATTTGATTTCTTTCTCTATCTAACACAGATTATGAGGCAAATCCTCCACGTATTTACAAGGAAATCTAAGTATGGAAACTGTTTCTAATACCCAGTGGCTGTCAAGTCAATGGACTACCCTTCTCACTATTATCAACAGAATCAAATTTCATAGTAAGAATAACAGTTGTGCGCCTCGATAAACACTTAGGTACAGAACCCTGTTTATGATAAAATACAAACCAAACTAAGGATATCTTGCTATGTCATCAGGAGGAAAGATAATAAGGCAGGAGTTTCACTGAACACAGACTGAAGAAGACGGTCGTGTGATGAGCCTGAGAACAGAATCAAATTATCTCTTTAACCACCAAGTGGGAAGTACACAGTGGCACTCAGCTGAGAACCAAAAAGCACAAGGGCAAGGGCATGAGCCTGTGATTTTATTTATACCAATAAATGCTTTTCTGTTGTTTGTTTGTTTGTTTTTCGAGACTGGATTTCTCTGTATAGTCCTGGATGTCTCAAAACTAGCTTCTGTAGACCAGGCTGGCTTTGAACTCAGGGATCCACCTGCCTCTGCCTCCCAAGTACTGGCATTGAAGGTATGCACTACCATGGCCTGGCTGTCAAGAATCACATTTTAACCATAAACTGTTTTGCCATATGGAATACTTTTTAAAGAGCTGTATCTTAGTGTTAGCCTTAGTATTTCCATGTTTGAGTATAGGAGTGTGGGGCTATTCAAAAATTTATGCATGGGTTCAAAGGTCAGGCCCAAGAGAGCAACACGATTGTACATTGTCTGTGCTCTTTTTGTGCCTGAAAACCAAACACATGGGCAGATTTCTGAGGTAGTGTCAGAAGCACATCTCTCTGGAAGTCAGTGGGCAATGAGTGGCATAAAAGCTATGATGCAGGCATTTCTGACATGCCAAGGAAGTTGCTCAAGAGGGTAGCGTCAAAGTTCGTGGAGGAGAAATACCATCTTGTGGAGATGAGGGTCTTCTCTGGGCAGCAAAACCAAGATATATACAGTGGTAACAGTTTACTAAACTCAGTGTTCCCCTCTCATATACAACTAAAGCCAATTCCTATTCTGTATTATTTTTGATTATTTCTATTTCTCCTACTTCCTTTAAGCTGAAGACACTGTCGTTGGTAATTTCTCTAGTCCCTTCATGGGATTTTAGAAAGATAAATGGGTAAATATAATCATTCCCTTAAGTTAGAAACAAAAAAGAAGCATCAAGGCTAAGATTATAAGATAAAAAGTCTGGTAAAGTTTTCAGCAATCTGAGTTACTCAACAGAAGACAGGTCAATTGGGTGATTAATTCACAATCAACCTGTGAGGAACACAGGCACACTTAAAGCACCCAACTTGAGGATCCAGGATGCAGGCAAGATCACTGGGAACAGTTGCAACAAAATCCTCTTCCCCTCTGGGAAGAGACAAGGCTAGACACATTCTCCTCACACCCTACCCCCACCCAGACTCACACAGAGAGATGATGCCATTTCCCCTCTCCCTGTGTCCTCAGATTATATCCCTAACGTAGCTACTGCCCTGGGAAATCAGATCTGAGAGTTAGAGGTCATTGAAACTGTCACATCAGGATGGGCAACAGGCTCCAAAGCACATCCTAGCTAAAGGAAAAGGCTGGAACAACAACAACAAAAAAAAAAAGTTAAGGCAGAAACTAAGGTGAATGTAAAAATGACATTAGGACACATCCCAGGACTTTTACAAGGACGGGTCCCGTCTGCTAAAGTAAATCTGTGTGAATTGGAGGGAGCCAAATACTAACAGGGAGGGTAGAAGAGATGGGGTGAAAGAAAAAGTTTCTGGGCTTGCCCTACCCCATATGAAACATCTCGAAAACCGTGTTCCTTTCTTCCTCTTCATTTCAGAGGCTGTTGGAGGAAAGGATCAAAGTTTGAAGAAAAGTTGTGAGAGTTGCAACAACAGGGAAAGCTAGATTCAGGTCTTACCCTAGCGGCTCTGGATGAGTAGGGGTCCTCAAAGAGAGCCCACATGCGAGGCTGCAGCTTCCTCCAGCGGCCAGACTTGCCATCGGGTCCTCCCAGCCCCGCAGCATCCTCAATGCCCAATCTCTTGGCCGCTAGGTCCTCATCATCACCAGGGTCGCCCCCGATGAGGTCGGGTGTCTCGAAGATGTCCAGGGCCTCCTCCGCGTCCCTGTGCTGCCTGTAGGTCATCCAGCAGCAGGGCTCCACGTCGGTCTCATCGATGCCCCAGAAGGCCAGCTCTTCCTCGAAGAGCGGCCCGCACACGTCGGCGGGGCAGTGCAGCTTGCCCGTGCGGTAGTAGTTGAGCACATAGGCGAATACTCCTGGGTGGCGATCGAAGAAGAATTCGCGGCCTCCCCCAGGGTGGTCGCTGCTGCCGTTGCCACCGTGCGAACTGCAGTTGCCTGCGCCGCCCTCGAAGCAGCCGCTGGGGACAGGGGACAAGGGAGGCGGTCGCGGCGGCGGAGACAGCGGAGGGGGCAGCGGCTGCAGCTTGTCACCAGCTGCAGTCAGGCAGTCGCCCTGAGGTTCAGAGGAGGCAAGAAGGGCCAGGCGAGTTCCAGGCAGAGTCTTGAGGGTGCTGCGGTAGGTTTCGTGCCTGGTACCCCCGACATTGAGGATCACCCTCTCGTTGCTCTCGATCTTGCCCATCTCTGTGGCTCAGACATGACTAGGGGAGGCGAACACAGCACCAAGTTAAAGCTCTCGTGGGTCAGAGACTCATCAGGACCCCACCCCACCCCCTACCTCAACCCAAGAGTGCCAAGCTGCAGAGCTGGCAAGTGGAAAGGACCCTCCCAGGAGGAGCTTGGTGCCCAAGTCCTGTCCCCGCCTCTCACATCACGCCTGGCCCAGGTTCCCAGAGAACGAAGAACAGTTGAGTCTTCCTTGACCTTCCAGGAAACCTTTTTCTTTTGCGGCATACAGTCCACCCTTGGCTCTGACCTCTCCTTCCTTCTAGCCCTCCACCATGCCTCCCCTCTATCCCTGTCACATCCAACCTGCTTTAAGTCCCCAAGCCCCTCTTTCCTTCCCCCCAATCCCCACTGTTCACTCCCCAGCCTTTTTTTTCTACCCGCCTTTGCTCCAAGCTCTCCTCCTTAGATGGACCCCTTACCCACTATCCCATCCTTCTCTCTCGCTCAGCCCCTCCCCTGTTCTTAATGCAATTCCCCCCATGAGGGAGTTACGTTTGCTGAGGCAACTTAGCAGTGTTGAGTAGGAGGGGGCCAGGAGTAACCCAGCTGCCTGGAAACCCTGGTCGAACCTTAAGACAAGCTCTCCCCACTGCCACCACCACCCCCAGCACTAGGGGAGTGCCCTTTGCCCGCTCTGTTCTCGGTTCACTTCTCTCCCTCACCTACCAGGCAGAAGACTGAACCCAGAAGTCAGAACAACAATAACAACAACAAACGTCCCCGCTACCGCCTTTCACCAAGGAGACCTCTGACTAATTTCCTCATCCAATTTCCTTTTCACATTACTGTTGCTGTTTGTTGCTAAATGTTATTATTACTTGGGAAAGGAAACGGCTAACTAGGATCCATCTTTGAGGACAAAAGTGAGCAGTCTCTGCCACCCCTCCCCCTTCCCAAGAAAAACAAACATCTTGGGGTGGAGAGTGGGGGGTTGCTTTCGAGGAGGGGCGAGGCCCAGGAGAAGCTGCGGGAGGCACACCCCCTGGGTCGCTGAGCTAGACCGACTGTTTCCAGCGTCTCCCCAGGGGCTGCACAGCCAAGCTCTTAAAGCTAGGCAGGGGGATGCCCGCCTGCGCTGCCCTTCCCTGTCTCCCCTCCTAGTCCCCGGATACCTTAAGGAGACCGGGAGTAAAGTGGATCTGCTTGGGTCTCCCTGTGGACGAGATTCTTCCTGCAGTCGGACGGAGTCTCTGAGACCAGCTGAGCCGCCCTCCTCAAAGGAGAAACTACTTGTTGGCGTTTTTTCGGGGTTCAGGTGGTTGAGCCGCTTCTCTGGGTACTGAGGTCGGGGAGACAGTCCCCGCCCGCCGCCCGCCGCGCTCCCCTCCTTCACGCTGCTGCGATCTGCGGGCTCTCCCATAGCCACCCTCCGCACCCAGAGTCACCATCGCGCGGGGCTGGGCGAACCATGGAGCTCGGGGCGGGTCCAGCTGGCACAGCCCGACCCAGCTGCAGACCTTCGGCCCGGCTGGCTGTGTCTGGAGCGGAGGCTGACCGAAGGACAGAGGGGCTCACCCAGTGGAAAGTGAAGGCTCTCAGCTTAGATTTGGATCCACAGATTTGGTTCTCCCCCCCACCCCCGCCCGAAAGCATCCTCTGCTAGAGCTGTTCCTTCACCACCGCTTGCCTGAGCACACAGCTACAGTGGGTGGGTGGGTCTGGGGAATCTAGGATAAGCAGCTCCGTCCTCCGCCCTCTCTGGAGCCCTACCTGCACTCTTTAAGCACAGATCTCCAGACCCTGTCTCCTCACTGCCCCACCCCTCCCAACAAGAGAGAGAGAATATCTAAAGCCAATTGCATCTTTTCCTTAATGACAGCTGACAGGAGAAGTCTGCTTACAGGTGACAGGGATCTTGTTTCTTGTGTCTTCTACAGGGCTCTACTTTCTCTCTTCACTCAAATGTAGGTCTCCAGCCACCACCTCACGGTTACGTAAAACAAAACAAGTTTTTAAAAGTTTATCCCAGGAACATAATGCTCCAAAAAGTAAAACTTCAGCTCCCTTTGTCTGAAATAACCAAGCGACAAGGCAACGCTCTCATCAGCCAAGTCCCAGTTAACTCTACTGTCTCTCTCTGGGCCTTGTTTGTGCTGCTAGCGCTGATACAACTAAGTATTTACAACCGCAGGGCTTTCCCCCAGAAGAAATAGAGTATCTTACAATTTCAGGGCTCAGGGTTGGTCCTTCTGTAGGCCGTGAGGATAGAGTGTGATCCAGTCAGCTACATGAGCTTGAATGTAGCTAGTTTCTCCCGGCATCTCCTCACACCACTCTATTCCTGTGTACATGTTATGTGTGTCTTCAGATTCTCCATTCTCCGTGACATCACCCACATGATCCAACAACCCATGATAACGGCCTCATTTTAACCTGATCACCAGCCGGGTGTGGTGGCGCACGCCTTTAATCCCAGCACTTGGGAGGCAGAGGCAGGCGGATTTCTGAGTTCGAGGCCAGCCTGGTCTACAAAGTGAGTTCCAGGACAGCCAGAGCTATACAGAGAAACCCTGTCTTGAAAAACAAAAAAAAAAAAACAAAAACAAAAAAAAACAAAAAACAAAAAAAAACCTGATCACCTCTAGACCATGTCTCCAACTAAAATCACCCTTTAAGTAGTGGACATTGGGACCCCAGTAGATTGTCTTAGGGAGAACATAACTCATATTAGATCTCATCACCAAGAAAAGCATGTTCTCTCTCTCCCTCTCTCTCTCTCCCTCTCCCTCTCCCTCTCCTCTCCCTCTCCCTCTCTCTCTCTCTCTCTCTCTCTGTGTGTGTGTGTGTGTGTGTGTGTGTGTGTGTGTGTGTGTGTGTGTGTGTGTGTGCTTATGTTTTAAGGAGAGATGGAGGGGACAGGTGGAATGGAGGAGGAGGAGCCAGAGCCAAAGAAGTACACCATGCCACAATTCCATGAGCAATGTTAGGATCAACATCCAACCAGTAAGGAAAGCACCAGGATGTAAATAGAGGGAGGGATCTTTGAAAAAGCAAATTTTGCTGTCAATACTATTATTTAGCCACAAGGTCGGCTGCAGTTGTCAAAATGACATGACTGGAAAAAGAAACTTAATTGACGAATCACCTCCATCATATTGACCTGTGGGGATAACTATGGGGCATTGTTTTTTTTACTTAATGGTTGATGTAAGAATACAAAACTCCAATGGCTAGGGAAAAAAATACCAAATGAGTTCGAATTCTATTGTCACAGCTATTCCTTTATTTAATGTCATAAGTTCAATATAGAAAAGAATATGATATAAGCTTTAAAGTAAATTCACAAGAGTAATAACGGTAACCTGAGCATTGGTAGTAACAGATAACATTTACTGAGAGCACAATAATTGTAAAACGCTTGCATAAATTCCATCCTTCGGTTTTAATAAAAGTAATGAAGACTATAGAAAGCTAACTTGTATCTTATATGTCAGTGACAGGAATCTATGATGAGAGATTTCAGTTTCACAATAGTTCTTGTACTCTGGGGAAAGGTATGAGCAAATCAAAACGGAAAGGGGAGTGGCAAGGAGGACTTACAAGGAGGGAAACAATGATGTTAACTGGAGCACAGGCTTGATCTAAGTTTATATGAGCTACTGAGAAGTACTCACGCTGATAAGAGGATTATCCTTTGGAAGAAGTCAGAATTTTCCTATGACTTATAGATGTAAAACAGAGACTGTGACAGGGGAATCTGAAAACAAGATGTGGGAGAGAAAAGATGGACTGCATCTGCTGAGGGAGAACTGGCACACAAGCACTGAATGGAAAGCCTTTTCTGTCTCCCTGTCAACATAAGAGCATCCTAATACAAACATCCAGGATTCGTTACATAAGATGGCCAAGAACAGAAAACCCCTCTGGCCAACTGATTCCACTGATCTTGCTGTAAAATTCAGATAAAAGTGAAAAGACAACAAAGCATTAAAAGATGGTGAACAAAACTGGGGGTGGGGGCAGGGAGGACAGCAGCGCCAGTTTTCTTTATGACTGGTAGGGAGCAAGGGTATAAAAGACCATATGGACAGTACAGCTCACAGGGAAGCAACGGAAATGTGGATCCCTTTGTGTCCTGGACTCAGCATCAGAAAAGGCTACAGAAAGGGGGCATTACATCATCATCACAAGAACTCTGGATCTCCTGACAGTATGTGGTGAGCCTGGTATGCTGGCTCATGCTGATTGATGCCAGCACTCCGGAGACCAGGGACAGAGGACCATGTTCAAGGCTCCAGCCTGATTCCACGGTGAAATGGTGAGGTGTAACTACCATGATCTGGGGTAGAGAGTGAGCTCTTGTCCAAAAAGAAAACTCTATGACTCAGAATGACGTGCTTGTAAAGTTTAACAGCTGAGCAGATCAAATCATTTAAAGTGTAACAACTTTTTTGTTTAAGTCATCCTTACAGCATAATATATTCATAAACAGTCCCTATCCAGTAGATGAGAAATACCCATAATTTCCCTCCAGACGCCTCTTGGTCAGGGACCCCAAACTAGCTCAGCTACTGCAGTCTGCAGAAATACAAGGGAAATAAAGCTCTTGAAGCCTGATGACAAATGTGTACTTTTAAAAAAAAATTAATTATTTTTCAATATGCATGTTTTAATCATCACTTAATGAGCCACTCTGTTAACCTAGTCAATTCTACTCCACCTTAACAGAGAATCTGAGACGAATTTGTATAGAAACTGGTTTTTGTTTTGTTTTGTTTTGCCTTTTTGTGGCTCCGGAGTCTCAGAAGTCCAGCATGAGATGTCTAGACTGTCATGTGGACCTCTGTGCTGTGTTCTCACATAGAAGAAGAGCAGAAGGGAGAGAGAACTCAGTTCCCATGATTCACCTCGTGATCCCATGCTTCTTACCTAAACATGTCAAAAAAAGAAAAAAAAAAAAAAAAAAAAAAGACCTCGCCTTCCAACACTGCCAAATGTGGGAACAAAGTTTCAATACACTTTCGGGAACACGCAATCAGACCATAACATTTATGCAACGCATTCTAATCATTCATGTTGAGTATGATGAGGTAGACTTCAATAAGATAAATTCATGATTTTAGAACTTGACAGTTTCATTTGTACGTAATACAAGCTACAGCTTTTCTCGGGGACTGGGGGTCTGCATAAATATCTATCACAGCAAAGATATTTATTTAGTCAATTTTAACTTGCTGCTTACTTAAAAAATTAATGTGCAAGTGTTCTGAGGAAAGGCATTTAGGTTGAAAGAAGAGAAAAAATATATATATATAGGATGGCCTTCACCCATAAGCATTTAAAGAGAGTTGAAAATAGCCTCTTTTGATAGAAAAATCTGCATTATGTCTTCTGCACCAGCCGTTCACTTAAAACAGATAAAAGTGGACTGGGAAGGATACCCAGTCCTTAAAGTGCTTGTCACACAACGGTGAGAGCCTGAGTTTGGATCCCCAGGACCGGCAGAAAAAGTCTGACTCACAGGACTGATAAACAAAACATCTAGTATCCCAGGGCATGCCTTGGAACCTCAGTGCTGAGCAGGCAGAGACAAGACAATAGTTTCGGCTCATTGACCATCCAGTATAGCCAAGCAGTGAGCTCCAGGTTCAGGGAAAGAGCCTGTCTCAGAAAATAAGATGAAGAAATCGAAGAAGATACATGGCATCAGTTTCTGTTCACCCCAACACACACTTGAACATGCAAACACACACACACACACACACACACAGATGTAAGCTAGCCAGATCATAATGATGAAGATAAATAGATGACAGATAGTTATAGGTGATAGACAGGAAGGTTGATGATAGATAGATAGATAGATAGATAGATAGATAGATAGATAGATAGACCAATAATAAATAAACAAAACATACATACACTTTAGTAAATAACTAGTATCACCTTATTCTGTTTAGTAAATAACCATTAGTCACCTTATAGTGTTTAAAGTCATAACTTATAAAGAGGATACTATTAAATATCTTTCCTGAGGTGGTTGGGTGCCCTCTATATGAAGATTAAATTATCAGCAGATATCAGTAAAATACATACTCATTATTTTTGCTCCTAAGTCATGGATGCTAGATAAGACATAATTAAAGTATTTTTAGTATTTTCTTGTCTTCTGTTGTCTAATATGAGTATGAGTATGCCCATATATATGTATATATTTCACCTGATTATTCATTGTTGCTGAACATTTTCTTTAAAATATCCCAGCGACAGTGAACTGCTACACCTAAAGTCTATTGGAAAGGATCTAAGTACGTCCTTTGAAAAGCTTTTCGTAATGCCAAAGCTTTACCATGAGATTCTGCTGTGACTGACTTATTCTAAAACCTTGTAAATCAGTGGTCTCGGCATTCTACATTCTTCAACCACTCAGATCCTACAATGGTCTCAGCATTCAGCATCCAACAGCCAACAGGACATTGGACCAAATCTAACATTTATGAAAATATCCCAATACATTAACTGAGCATTCTGTCTGCAGTCTATGTTAGGAAGGAGTGCAGCCAGAAAAGAAGTAACTTTTATTAAGAGCAGACCAGGTACACCAAACAGTATCTATCATTTATCTTCAATCAATCTGCCTGTATATGTGCGCTATGTGTATGCATACATACGCACATGAATGCATATGCGTGTGTGCACATATAGTTTTATTGTGAATTATAGTTAATTAAGTCTTCCAACTAATCATTTAAGTAATTATTTTTCCTGTTTGACAAATGATTGTCAGGGCAATGAAGGGAACAGTATTGTTAGTAATTATATCAGTCAAAACTTCCCTAAGTATTTAATTCAGAAATAAAATATCAGCAGCATTTGGTTTAACCAACAGTTTGGTTAAATGCATGCTAGGGATGAGGAGGCTAGGAGTGAATTTTTCAAATCACTTGCCCAAGTTCATAGAATAAGGAAGAAAATCCTGCTATATTCAAGCCCACCATTTTTAAATTCCAATATCCATGTTTAGTGAGAGAATATGTGATAGATTCACAGTTTGAATGGATGTATAACCAGGATATCTATAGGAATTAGTAGAAGATATAGACATGACAAAAAAACCACACAAATCTAACTTGATACATCCTGGTCATTCTGTGAATTGAAAACCCATTATCAAAGTATATCGGGGTTCCTTCACACACTTAGGTTTCATAAACAGCATACAACAAAAACCGTAATCAGAACAGGCAAGTGGGTTTTCTTCAAAAGAAGTCTGCTTGGATTGGGTTTGTACTGAATAGACATAGTGAGTCACAAATAGTGTTCTGAAAAGATTGGGAGTAATCAGACTGGTTTCCTCAGGAAACAAAAATGAGGACTCCAGGAATGAGGAACTAGAAGCGTCTCACAATAAGATGAGAGCATGCCTAAGCACAGCGCACCAGCTCAGTTTCAATATTTAGAAAGACATCTAGACAGGTGGAGGCTCGGGCTTCTGAAAAGACACTTTCTGCAGCTTTTGAATAGAATTGAGGGGAATAAAAATAACATCAGGGCAAAGAAGCAGTTCTGGAGAGAGGAACTGTGCTCAGAAAACATTATTGAAATTCTTTGCCTTTAGCCTGGCCATGGAAATATGCTTCTCTGTTTTATTTCAATTTGATTAGTTCCTCTAATGATACTACAGGATACCAGAGATGATTGTGCCATTTGGGAAAGGGGGTGACAAAAATAATATGACGCTAATACAAATTAGTATGTCAAAATAACTCCTCAGAGGATATGCTAAGCCATGCAGGGGGATAGACATGGATGATCCCAGGGCTACATGCACAGTTTTCAGAATTCTGTTAGGCAAAAGAACCCACCGTCTCCAATATCATATTTAAATGTATAACCAAAAAGAGTCCAGTGTTCTCTGAATTAACTGAATCGTTTTATTGTGATAATTAAATTTGGACATTTACTTGGATTTAAGAATATGTTTAATTGCTTTTACAATTTAACTCTGACCCCTCAGTTCATATCTGTAAACTTAATTTCTACTGTGATAGTATTAAGAAATGGGCATTGAAGAGAGAGTTTAAACCACGATGGAGGCAGAGCAGAAAACCCTCCTAGGTTGGATGCGGGCCATTGTAAAAGGCTTTGAGGAATGGCTGCCCTCCTACTCCACCTCCTCCCAGGCTTCCTCAAGGCTCTGAGACAAGCTGCACACGTTGTACTCAGCATATGCAGATGCACAGAGCAGCTTTCATTTCCTCGGGACACTTAGAAGTCAGAATTGCAATTCCTTGCTTAATTGTTTGTCTCTTTTGCTAGACTGTAGGTACTGGAATTAAGTACATCTCAGCCACAACGGTAGACCCAATATGCAAGTGAGTGGCTGGGTTATAACCACCACTACACTGACAATAGAGATGGCACAGACGAAGAGACAGCTGTTATAACATCATGATGCAATGTGACCACAAATGCCATTATTGTGAGTATAAGCATTTTCCAGGTTCTGGAGATAAGCAATTTGCATGTCTTCTTCCTCTTAATTGTCTCAATACTCTGAGGGTATATGAACTATAATTATCCACATATTATAAGTAAAGATATGTTTACACACACAAAAAAAATCATATCAGTTGCCTTAAGTCAAAGCCATGGCAATTTAAAGGAATAGCACTTGAACTAAGAGGTTTTGCTTAACACCATTGTGTTTCCTAGCAGTATTTATTTCTGTTGCGAGTCCAGAAGTGAAGGGAATGGCTCCTTCAAAGTTTGAGTTAACGGAGTTTTGGTATCAGACTCTGTTGCTGTTGTATCTGTTACACTGCACTCTCGCTCATTCACAGTACAATCTTGTTTTCAACTGCGCTTCAGTTTCTTTATGATTCTAATTGGGATTCCTCTTTGGAAGTTAGACAGCCGTCAATAGGCAAGAAGTTTATGAAATGCAAAGGTTTTAGTAAACACTTAGGTCTTTCTGTATCAATATCTTCTTAACTTTTATGTTAATTTTTTGGCTATTATTTGTTTTTATTCCTTTTCTTTTTTCTGAAATTATAATGACTTTATGTCTCCAGTCTCTTTCCTCCCTGCAAACCCTCCCATACACCCTTCCTTGTTCTCTTTCAAATTCATGGCCTCTTTTTTTAATTTATTGCTATATGCATATGTGTATGTAACATATAAAATATATATACTCCTAAGTAAGACCTGCTCAATCTGGACGGTGTTACATATATGTATTTTTTCAGGGTTGACGACTTGGAATCAAATTACCAGTTTTTATGTTCTTCCCTGGGTAAGACTGTCTCTTCCCCCATCTGCATTCCTTGCTGGCCTGAAGTTCTTTGTACAGGTCTGAGGTCTCATGGGCTTTACCCTGTTTGCATTGGTATGGCTAATGCTCTTGCCTTCTTCAGCTCAAGTTGGTGAGACTTTATGGCATAGCTTGGACATTACTAGGAATCACAGTCTCCATTTTTCACTGAATGCCCTGCTTGACATTAGTCAGATGCATCTAGATGGGAAACTTCTTGCTATATGGGAGAAATCAGTATCTATTTTGTACTTGATATAGGTTAGAGACCAAACACCTTCAAAATGTTTGGCTTTCCCTGTCCAGTGATAATCCAAGCTGATATAAATCTCTTAAAATCTTGTTGTATCAAATAATAATCTACTCTAATCTAAACAAAAGTCTTATCCAGATATCTTTCCTCTAAGGAGTGGCTACACCTTGAGAGCCCAGTAAGGACAGTCACATCAGAGACTCAGGAGTGACTCCTGCAGTAGGGAAGGTCTATCGGGCATATCTGTACATTCTTTAGATGGCTTCTGTCTGATTGAAAGAGTCTGAGACACCAATGTCTAGCCTTCCTAGCTTCTAATACAGGTTTCTCATAGCCCTAGTTAGGTTTCATTTCTTTAATACTCTTTTCGTGGAAGAGACTGAGAAAAGAAACAGCTTTAATTTTCAATTCAGCAAGTTCTGTCTCACATAATTTCTCAAAATTCTGCTGGAGTTTCTTCTCCGATGTTTCTTTTCTTCTCTTATTTTATCACAACTACAAAAAAAATCTATTGGTCACTTTCTACTTTTTCCCCTGCCTGGCCAGTGAGTTTATTAGAGTCCCTGTCTAGTCCCCTCATCATCGGAGACTGCAGGACTGGGAAAGTCCATGCTACTTCATCAGTCTTCAATAGCTCTTTCTCTCATGCCCTCTGCAATGCCTTTGCAGCTCCTATGATCCATTTCCATTGTGTTCCCTCAGCTTTCCACTACTGCTGGGGCCCATGGCCAACAGCAAATTCCTTGTTTGATTACAGTAGCTTCACACTCACCGATTCAAATTCTGTTCTGATGACACCTTGCCTAACAAATCACTCCAAGGCTCTGTGGTTTAAAACAAGACCCACCAGGGAGTTATCATTGCTGATGGTTCTCTAGATGAGGAGTCTGGGAGTATTGCAGAAAGAGCTCATCCATGCTTGGTCATATTTTTGGCTTCCTGTTACTTTAAACCCAGCTTTAAGCTGAAGACCCACTAACATTATTTCTGGGTTTGAATATACTGAATGACTTCCTACCTTAGGATCACTTCCTATTTTTCCCTCCTCCCTCCTCTGGATCTCTAGACTTTCTGTTCTTTTCCTGGATTGTCATTCAAGTCTTCTCAGAGTTAATGTCATGTAGTGACTGTCCTGACACATAGCTCATATCTGCAGCAGTCATCCAGAATCCTGGGAGGGACGTCACCCTGCTTAATGAGACAGAGGGTGTGAACTGAAGTCAAAAGGAACACAAGAACCCTCTTGGGGAGGGAGTGTTAAACTATGAATATTGTAAGTATAATTTCATGCCAGCATATTCTTTTCATTCCTGAATAATGGTGGTCTTGTAAGGAGGAGCTATTCACAATTTAAGTATAGGCTTCCTTTATCTTCTTATGAACAGTGGCCAGTCCTAAAACTCAACTCTCCTTGCATCAAGGGTGTCAATCACCCCTAAACTGTTTGCCCATGATGCTTCAGCCCCATATCCTGGGAAATAGCAGCAAAATAGAGTGAGAAAATGTCTAGCATAAATCCAATGTGTATACATTAATAGACATTTAAAAATATCTCTTAGGTTCTCACCATCCCTCCCTAGACAACAGAATTCAAAATGAAAAGGCAAGTTTAGGAATTTGTATTGCCCTTGGGTGGAAGATTCTATATGAGAGTGAAGTGTGCTGTGATGTCATTCCAGATGCTAAATGTTATTAGAAAATAATAATTAGATCGTCTTAGAACGACCTCTTCCTCTAAGAGAAAAAGGAAAGAAAAAAAAAGAAAGACTCAATTGTAATTTTTCTCCAAGTCTTAGAACTGTGTGCTCCAAGAGAATATCATTAAACATCAAGGCTCATCTCTTCAATCTGGAGTTAGAAAAGGCATTTTAATTTTACATGCACTTTTTTTCTTAGTAAGGAAAATGTTTCCATAGAATCTAACTCATGGGAATCATACTAGAATCCATTACACAGTGAAAATGATACAGAAATATCTCGCTGCCATTACTGGACTAAAAAGGCAGAGCACGGCAGCTAACTTGCACTACCCGTTAACAGAAGAGAGAGAGCCCAGAAGCCCCATTCTGAGGCTGGTGAAATAAGCATCTGCAGTCACTTCCTGTGGAGAAAAAAAATCACTTCGCTGGAGAAAAAAATACTTCAAGTGACAGCAAAAGGGAGGGAGTCTGGCTATTAGGGACAAGGGGACCTATTGTTTGTTGACTGATACAATAGCCCATGTATCACAACTTTGCTGGCCTGCTGTAAGAAGATGGAAACCTACACAATCAACAGACCTGGTCACTCTAGATGAAAGCATGAAAAAAAATGATAATTTCACTTTAATTGCAGAGTTGGGAAACTGTCCAAATGTCCATAATTCCAAGATAAATAGCAACTAAGCTTTTATTTTTCAAAGGTTCATTTTTCATTGAAATGAAAGAATTCTACCTGGAATGTATTTCACATCATTCTGCCTTACTGAAAGAAATATAACATATGCATAGAAGGCATAATTTACTTTCTCCAACAAGATGATAAGAGAAACATGTCATACTACTTACTGTTTTACTGTTTATACACACTTGGCCACTGATAATAAATCACCATAAGTATTTTAACCATGTACATTTACATATAGAACTACATTTATATGCAGATATGCACTTGCATAAATACATATGTGTGCATCTGACAAATTGTTGAAAGTAAATTGTAGATGACTTAAAATATTCATATATCAATATTTCACTACGCATGTCTTATAAGTGAAGACACTCTCCTCCATAGCTATAATAACTACCAAAAATAACTCAGCATTTAAAGCATTATATTATTAATTACATAAAATCAAAGCTGGACGTTAAATTCTGGAGTTTCCCACACATATCTTTTAGGACAACACTTATTTCGAATTGAGTAGCTACAATGCTAATTATGTTCATTGTATCTCTGGTATCTTTACATATGGGATTTCTTAATCTCCTTTTGTCTCTCATCACATTTTCTCATGTTCATCTTACAAAAGATCCCAAGCTACACATTTTCCCTGTTAGTCCCACATTTTTAAAATTCAATCATTTACATATATATATATATATGTGTGTGTGTGTGTGTGTGTGTGTGTGTGTGTGTATGATATATTAAAGGCATGGAAGCTGCCCTCCAGGGAGTTCACTGGCCCCAAGGACCAAGGCCAGTGGAGTCACCATGGGAAGCGTGTAGGCAGGGGTGGGAGCAGGTACAGAGAAAGAAGAGAAGGAGAAGAGAAAGGGAAAACTACAGAATCGATAGAAATCTTTTTTTATTAAATATTTTCTTTATTTATATTTCAAATGTTATCCTCTTTCCTAGTTTCCCCTCCAAAAATCCTCTAACCTCTTCTTTTCTCTCATTCTGCTCCCCAACCCACCGACTCCCGCTTCTTAGCCCAGGCATTCCCCTATACTGGAGCATAGAACCTTCACAGGACCAAGAGACTCTCCTCCCATTGATGACCAACCAGGCCATCCTCTGCTACATATGCAGCTAGAGCCTCAAGACCCTCCATGTGTTTTGTTTGATTGGTGGTTTAGTCCCTGGGAGCTCTGGGGTTACTGGTTAGTTCATATTGTTGTCCCTCCTAGGGGGCGGCAAACCCCTTCAGCTCCTTGGGTACTTTCTCTAGCTCCTTCATTGGGGACCCTGTGCTCTGTCTAATGGATGACTGTGAGCATCCACTTCTGTATTTGTCAGGCACTGACAGAGCCTCACCAGAAACAGCTATATCAGGCTCCTGTCAGCAAACTCTAGTTAGCATCTGCCACTGTGTCTGGATTTGGTGGTTGTTTGTGGGATGGATCCCCAGGTGGGGGCAGTTTCTGTATGGTCATTCCTTCAGTCTCTGCTCCGAACTTTGTCTCTGTAATTCCTTCCATGGGTATTTTGTTTCCCCTTCTAAGAAGAATCAAAGTATTCACACTTTGGTCTTCCTTCTTCTTGAGGTTTATGTGGTTTGCAAATTGTATCTTGGGTATTTTGAGCTAATATCCACTTATCAGTGACTGCATATTATGTATGTTCTTTTGTGATTGGGTTACTTCACTTAGGATGATATCCTCCAGATCCATCCATTTATCTACGAATTTCATGAATTCAATGTTTTTAATAGCTTAGTAGTTCTCCATTGTGTAAGTGTACCACATTTTCTGTCTCTGTCCCTCTGTTGAGGGACATCTGGGTTCTTTCCAGCTTTGTGCTATTATAAATAAGGCTGCTATGAACATAGTTGAGGATGTGTCCTTATTTCAAGTTGGAACATCTTCTGGGTATATGCCCAGGAGTGGTATTGCTAGGTCCTTGGGAAGTACTATGTCCAATTTTCTGAGGAACTGCCAAACTGATATCCAGAGTGGTTGTACAAGCTTGCAATCCCACCAGTAATGAAGGAGTGTTCCTCTTTCTCCACATCATCACTAGCATCTGCTGTCACCTGAGTTTTTTGATCTTAGCCATTCTGACTGGTGTGAGGTAGAATCTCAGGGTTGTTTTGATTTGTATTTCTCTGATGATTAAAGGTGTTGAACATCTTTTTAGGTGCTTCTCATCCATTCGGTATTCCTCAGTTGAGAATTCTTTGTTTAGCTCTGTACCCCATTTTTAATAGGTTTATTTAGTTTTCTGGAGTCCAAGTTCTTGAGTTCTTTTTATATATTGGATATTAGCCCCCTAGCGGAGTTAGGATTGGTAAAGATCCTTTCCCAATCTGGTGGTGGCCTTTTTGTCTTATTAACAGTGTCCTTTGCCTTCCAGAAGCTTTACAATTTTATGAGGTCCCATTTGTCAATTCTTGATCTTACAGCACAAACCACTGCTGTTCTGTTCAGGAATTTCCCCCCTGTACCCATATCTTTGAGGCTCTTCTCCACTTTCTCCTCTATAACTTTCAGTGTCTCTGGTTTTATTTGGAGTTTCTTGATCCACTTAGACTTGAGCTTTGTACAAGGAGTTAAGAATGGATCAATTCTCATTCTTCTACATGCTATCTGCCAGTTGAGACAGCACCGTTTGTTGAAAATACTGTCTTCTTTCCATTGGATGGTTTTAGCTCCTTTGTCAAAGATCAAGTGACCATAGGTGTGTGGGTTCATTTCTGGGTCTTCAATTCTATTCCATTGATCTACCTGTCTATCACTGTAGCAGTACCATGCAGTTTTTATCACTATTGCTCTGTAGTACAGATTGAGATCGGAGATAGTGATTCCACCAGAGGTTCTTTTATTGTTGAGAATAGTTTTTTCTATCCTAGGTTGTTGTTGTTGTTGTTATTCTGATAACAATCTTTTGAGTTGTATTAGATCCATTGAAATATAGTATGCATGTGCACCACTATTAACAAGGTGTGCACCAAACTACTTTATGTAAGTTGCATTTTAATCATTATAGTTAATAATAAACCCATCACCCTACCTTTCTAATTATAATATTTTATTAATATTTTGAGAATTTCATACAATATGTTTTGACCCCAGTCTATTTAATGCCTTGCTGATCTACACTTGCCTCCCTACCCCACCTCCAAACTTCATGTCAGCTTTTCTGTTCATTTATTTATTTATTTATTTATTTATTTATTTATTTATTTTGATGATCTAACAAGTCCAGCCTATGCATCTCATATACAACTGGGAGCAAGACTATCTCCACTGGAGCATAGTTGTAACACTACTCTTCAAAATCATAACAATTATTTGCCCCAGTCTTCCATTTGTTTTAGCATTCACTGATGAGCCAACATGAATTGATTATTATAGCTGCTGTTGTAACATGAGATGTTCTGCAAATAAAAAACAATTACCAAAATTCACTTTGTATTTTCCTGGTCACTGTCAGACTTGGTTGACAGCCTAATAAGTTACTACACCAGTTTAAGTGGACATCAGACACAGATGATAGAACTATCAATGAAGTGGAAGGTATGTCAAACTGTAGGAAATATGGAGTCTGAAGCACACACAGGGAAAAGGAAGAAAACAATGCTCATGGTATATGGAACACTGCACAAGGTTTGACTTAATGCTAAGATTCCCCAAAGGAAAGGACCACAGCAATAAAACTGAGCATAATTTAAAGTGATGAGGTTGGCAATGTTCCAAACTTGATAAGAACATCAAACCACACATTCAAGAACTGTTCCTGCAGCAAAAGCAAGATTAATAAAGTGATAATTATACCTAGGCACGTCCAATTGAAACTGCTAAAAACGGGCAGATAAAATATTCAAATGTAGCCAAAACCCACACACTCCTCTGAAGTGAGTCACGGCAACACCAGCAGCTAGGTTATAAACAGGAACAGTAGATGCTGTGGAGATAAAAGTGATGTCTCCAAAGTATTAGAAGAAAATAAATGTAATCCTAAGTCTGTATGCACCTGGGATATCATTCACACATGTGCTTACACACACACATGTGCACTGCACACACATGCACACACACACACACACACACACACTCACCTAAGAAAAACTGTCAACAGGAGATACACCTGAAAGAAATATTAAACATATATAAATACATCCAAGATGAAGAAAGAATAATTAATGAAGCCATGATAAAAGTATATGGACGAAGCTAAATCTAAAATGTAAAAATTGACTTTTTAATGGCTATATACTATCTAACACATATATAGAATTAAACAAAAATCCTATAAAACAAAGAAACACAGGTGTTTACATGTGCTCATATATTTAATTGTCTGACACATGGTAAAATTAATAATTTTATTATACTTAAGTAAAGATACAAACTCTAAGGATTCATTCATTAAATAATATTAACACCATTTAAATCAAAACCAAAATGAAAAAAAAAACAGAAAATATGAGAGTATTAGAGAAATTTTACCATTTCTAAAAGATATTCACAATTTATTCACACTTTCCTTACTCATATCTCCCTCACTCCTTAGCTGTACACACTTGAATATGTGACTTGACCTCCTCTATTTTAAGTGCACCCTCCATAAAGTGCAAAAAAATTAGCACCATCTCATGCTGTTTTGTGCGTGCGTTGTGCAAATAAAAGACAAACATACAGCTGGACAGTAGTGGCATGTGCCTTTAATCCCAGCACTTGGGAGGCAGGGGCAGGTGGATTTCTGAGGCCAGCCTGGTCTACAAAGTGAGTTCCAGGACAGCCAGGGCTATACAGAGAAACCCTGTCTCGAACCCCCCCCCCCTCAAAAAAAGACAAACATACAGTTGCTGCCAATATACACTAATTACTGAATTAGACTGGAAGTTTGTATTCTCAATGTGCTTCTTCTCTTTTGCCTAAATTCTCTTAATATCCTCCAAATATTATATATAATATTTATTATATATATTTATATATAATATATTTGCATTTTATATGTGTATAAATTATAATATAAATTGTTATATATACGTGTGTGTACATGTTTTATAAAATATAAATATATCATATAATGTTATTATATATAATATATATTAAATCAAGGCACCTATGAAACACCCATATTCTACATTAATTTCCTAGACTTATTTTTTTAGAAATATGAACACAGTATAAAAAAAATAATGTGTTACTGTACAGATTAACAGACTGTGGAGAGCCACAATATATTTTGAATGCATACACACTTATTTTCATGTGTAACAAATATAATTTAAGAGAAATATTCTATCAACTTGAGAGATGGGGACATGGGAAGGGTCTGTGGCAACCGAGGGGGGACTGAAGGGAGGAAAAGGATGGATAGAGTGATGTAATTCTATTTCAATTAAAATAATAAAATCAATAGTAATGTGTTGACCTTGGGGAATAGTAAAATATAATGGACTTCTAACAACTGCTTGTTTAAATTAAATTCATTTTGAACTGAGAGATCAAAATGGTACATATGAAATGCTATATGAATTTTCAATACATATTTATTCTCTATAATTTTTAAGTCAGCTTATCTTGGCAATCACCTCAAAGATTTATCATTTGATTGGAGTACAGCTCCTAAGATCCTTTATAGCTTTTTGAGTTGTACAGGAAGTTACTGCTAATGTCCCCACTGTATGTGTATTGGGCCCACTGCTCCTACTTAACCTTACCTGCTCCCTCTACTTCCCATCTTCTGGTGACCATGATTCTACCCTCAACTTCTGAGAGATCAACATGTTTGGATTCCAATTATGACCAAGGTCATAGGTACCTTTCTGTGTGTACCTGACTTATCTATCTTGACATCATGATCTCCAAGTCAATCCATGATGTTTCAAATGGCAGAACTGTGTGACTTTTTTTTTCAGGGCTCAAATATATTCTGGTGCATCTCTCCACTAATGTTTTCCTTCCATTTTTCTTCAGTTTCTGAACTTGTAGGAGTCAATTCCGTGGTCTTGTACATACTAGGCAAATAGTCTGCTACTAAGCTATAATACCTAAGCTCATATAGTTTAGATTGTTTCTCTTGTTGACTATCATGAATAGTCGTGAAAAAAATCACAAAAAATGTGCATTTACTTTCAACAAACTGATTTTAATTCCTTTGAATATATGCCCAGCAATAATATTAATACACTGTCTTTCATAGTGGTTATATGAATGTAGATTCCTCCCAATTATATCACGAAAATACCTGTTTTAAGGTGTGCACAAGAATTGACCAAAATTAGATCGCTTTATTGCTTAAGCAATTACTGAAACATGTGTTTTAAAAAATTGTTTTATGAAATATACATTTATGAAAAATATTATAGCAACTTCTTAAAAATGTAAACATAGCAATTAGTCTCAGGGCTGTATGGCTCCAATCCTAACACATAAGAGAATAAGGAAGGACAATGTTGATTTCAAGGCTAGTGTGGCCTACATAGAGAGTTCATGGCCAGATACCCATCACAGCAAGATGCCTTTCAAAAGATAACCATTGCATGGCCCAGAAATCCTTTTTCTGATTAAACACTCAAGGAAAAGAAAATCAGTATATCTATGTCTACATCATTATGTCCACACCAGCTTTATATTCAGTTTATTTACATGACAACACTACCTGTCATGAGTGGACAGAGAAAGATTGTCAAACACATGCAGTGAAGTATTGTTGCACCTTTAAAAAGGAAGAATCCTACAATCTTCCATGTGATGGTTTTAGATGTGATTGGTCCAGGAAATGGCACTATTAGGAGGTGTGGCCTTGTTTGAGTAGGTGTGTCACTGTGGGTTTGGGCTTAAAACCCTCATCCTAGCTGCCTGGAAGTCCGCCTTCCACTAGCAGCCTTCAGATAAAGATATAGAACTCTCAGCTCTGCCTGCACCATACCTGCCTAGATGCTGCCCTGCTCCCCCCTTGATGATGATGGACTGAACCTCTGGACCTGTAAACCAGCCCCAGTTAAATGTTGTCCTTTATAACACTTGTCTTGGTCATGGTGTCTGTTCACAGCAGTAAAACCCTATCTAAGACATTCTACCTCATAATTTTGTTTTGTTTTGTTTTGTTTTGTTTTGTTTTGTTTTGTTTTGTTTTGTTTTGTTTTGTTTTGTTTTGTGAGACAGGGTTTCTCTGTGTAGTCCTGGCTGTCTAGCTGTCCTGGAACTCACTCTATAGACGAGATTGGCCTCGAACTCAGAAATCTACCTGCCTCTGCCTCTCAAGTGCTGGGATTAAAGGTGTGTGCCACTACTGCCCAGCTCTACCACATGATTAATATGGAAGATATAGTGCTCAATGAAACCTGATAGACACACAGAGATCCCGTGTGATCTCTTTGTTTCTGGAAACTAGAGAGTAGCCAAAGTCTCATAGAAGTAGGAAAGGATGGTGATTTTTCGGGGTTGGAAAATGGAAGGAATGATGGGATATTACTCAAATGGTGCTGAAGTTCAATGACCTATGATAAGTGAGTTTTAGAATCTCAATAGGCATCATGATAATTATAATAATAGGGACCTGTGTATTTGAACTTTGTGGCAAAAGAACACAGAACCAGATTGACCAATCATAACTCCTTTTGATGACTCCCAGGCATCATTTTTCTTATAGTCTCCCAAGTTTACCTAGATTATTGCTCACAAATACCCCCCTTTAAAACACCATTTTCCAAATTAGCAGATTGTTTTTGCCAAAATACTGCCTGAATGTCAGGCTTAATCCTGAGTTTCTTCCTATTCTCATGTGTTGGCTTCCTAATTCCTCATTACCTTGATCATGCTTTCAAGCCTGCCTGTGTATATAGTGTGCATCTTTGCAGATGCTCTCAATGGTCTGTGTTTATTAGGTGTTGCTATTATAAGCACAAAGTCTATGAACTTGCTAAAGGTTACTCAGAGAAGCATGGGCTGGTTGTTCTGATGCACAGGCCATGCGATGTCATAGCAAAGATGTGAAGGTCAGAGGACATCTTTGTAGAGTCAGTTCTCTCCCGCCACCTTTGCATAGGTTCTGGAGATGGGATTCAGTTTGTTGTGCTTGTGTGGCAAGTGCCTTGACTCTCTGAATCATCTCACTGGCTGCAGTGAATTTTTTGATAATTTTGATCATCTATTCTAATTATTTATTAAGGACTAAGTAATACATAAAATAGTTTCTTCAATATTAAGCACACAAGAACGAAACACACCATTCGCACATCTTAAGCATTACTTTATCCTTAGTGTAGCATAATAAATGAAGCACAGTGTTTCATATGATAGTGTTATAAAGAAATAATAATAACAGATAAGTAAGTGGCAAGCTATGATCTCAACATCAAGAAGCATACATAGGTCAAGCTTTAGTAGTCATGTATGCCTGTAATCCTAGCACTCAAAGAAAAATTATGTATGAATTTGAGAGGGATGTAAGGAGCATATGAAAGAGAAGAGAAAGTAAGAAGATTATGTAAACAAAATAATCATATATGGAATTCTTAAGGACATTTAAAAAGTTTAAAAAATTGAAAAAGGAGAAAACTCTCTTTCTGGACTATACAGCGAGGTTCTACTTGAAAACAGTAAAGGTAGATGAGGAGGATCGTAAGTTCACAGAATTGGGGAATAAAGTCTAGACAGAGGAGTCCGAATGGAGAGACAGCCTGTGGTGTCAGTGGACAATAGCTAAAGTATGATATATGTGTTAGCATTGGGGACAATAAAGGATCTGAATCATGTAAAACAATGGTTTTGTCCTCTGAAATGCTTAGTCAAGCACAGACTGCTCACTTTGGGCCTGTAGAGGTGGCTCAGTGGTTAACAACACTTGTTTTGCAATCATGCAGACAGGAGCTCTGGAGTTCCACAATGCCTGTAGTTGTAACTCCAAGGGATTTAATGCTCTTTTCTGGCTTATGCATGTACATGATTACAGGGAGAGGGGGAGAGAGAGAGAGAGAGAGAGAGAGAGAGAGAGAGAGAGAGAGAGAGAGAGAGAGAGAGAGAGAGTCATAAGAAAAGAGACCACATCATCCCTTACGGCTCTGCATCACAGCTAAGTTAACTGTCATAACATTCCCACTGAAATAAGAATGGAAAAGTCCCCTCAGCCATTAAACTGATAGGAATTCAGTGCACTGTCAAAAGAAACAGATTCCGTTCCCTGGCAACCTTATCTCTTAGATGGTGGTAGGAGCAACTTGGAAAACTGATTCATGAACTAATAATGACGAAGGAGGAATAATTGTCTAAAGTGACAGTGATGAGAGTGAGAATCTTTTGAACAAGAAACAAGGCCACCATTGTGTGTAAAATCTAAAGACCAGAAAAAACTTGGCACATGCAGAGAGCATTCTGTCCCTGAGGACAGCTGCCCTTTGCTGGTTTAAGAACAAGGTGGAAATACACGTAGGATCCTAGAGAGAAGATATCAAGCATTTCTTAGAATGTCCCATGAATAAGCAATTATAGTACACCACATTGAGAAAGAACATGAAGGCAAAAAAACTAAAAGCTGATATTCTACAGGGAAAACTTAACAATCTACTCAATTCACTTGGTCACTAATAATTATAAAATAGTTATGCTGAAAATGTATTCAAAATTATAAAAATATTAACATGGGTTTGGCAAAACGAACAAGCAAATAAACTCAATTGCAAATGTATGAATGAACCCTAAAAAGAAAATAGAACAATTATTTTGAATTTGATTTATCCTGACAGATTAATGACTATATTAAAGAATAAAACACACTATAAACTGAAAGTCAAAAGTTGGCATAACTTAGTTCTAGATGTCTCAAAATGACACCACTTCCCTTTGACCAGGATATTATACCTGAAGTGTTACAATATCTCACCTGCTGAAAGATACAAAATGGACATCAGACACCCTGGGGAAACTGAGAAGAATCTAAGGTCCCACTAATATTCAAAATGTTAAAGAACGACATGGAGAATCCCAAAGCCTTCTCTTACCCCATCAGAGAGGGTTAAAGTTCATGAGCTATATATGAGCTCCTGCTAAAAAATGTGACAAATAGCCTGGTTCCTATTGTCTTCCTTCTCTGTTTCCTATGCTCCAGCCACGTAGACATTCTCTTTACCTGAAAATTTGATGTTTAACATCGTAATTTTTTGTTGGTAGACAGCAGCTTTTCTTTGACATGCTCAGATGGATTCTCCCATACGGGACATCTGCATATACCACGTAGCCCCTGCCCCCGGAACAATGATCTCATTTTCTCCGTACTACCTCCCAATCCTACAACCTCCACCTGGAAACTTGATCTACTTCTTGTCTCAGACCCTTTGTCCTTTTGTGGAATCCTTCGATAATGCTGCCCTCCACAGACAAGCAAAAGCTTAGGTCAGACTCCCTAGATAGGATCACGATCCTTGATGCAAAATGCTTGAGTACAGAGATGTTTGTGGTTTCATTTTATAGCCTGCAACATTTGTGTAAGCATGAAAAATCTTGGAAACAGGATCCAAGAGTAAACATGGTATTCCTCTGTTTCGTTTGCACTTCCATAGCCAGAGAATAATTTTACACACTTCTTTTATGTGCCTGAATTCTGATGCTGCCCCATCTCATGAAGTGAAGGATTTCCCATTCTGACATTATGTTGGTATTCAAACAGTTTTGTATTTTGGAGGATGTTGAACTTCAAATTCCATGTACTGATGAGGTGTGTGTGTTTGTGTGTGTGTGTGTGTGTGTGCACAAATGTGCATGTATGTATGTTATTTTCCTCAATTGCTCTCTACCTTATCTTTTGAAGCAAGGTCTCTCATTGAACCTAGAGCTCACAGATTCAGCAAAGCAGCAAGCCCAAGGATCTGTCCATCACTACCTCTGTCTAATGCCGAGTTAGACACTCAAGTGCCACACCCTGCTTCTACTGGGATAGTGGGAACTGAACTTAAATCCTTTCATGCTTTAACAATAAGTACTTTACAAACAGCCTACCGCCTACTGTGGATTTGATTCTTTTCGATTCAGAATGTTTAAACTATATACCCTTAGAAGCTCTTTTATAAAAGATGTCATATTTGTTACTACTTAGTTATGTAGGTGATTATTAGTTTAATATCTCTTTTTTTCACCACACTAAAACCTCACTCTGGTGAAAGCAATTCTGTCTGGCTCATCTTTCTGCTTCAAGCCTCTGGGATAGAGAAATCTCAGCCATAAATTCTTTGCTAGTGAGGTTGTGGGTGTAGACAAGGTCTTTTATAGAATCTTCTAAGAAAAGATGGAGAAATATGAGCTGGTCATGGTTCAGTTGAGTTGAATAACAGTCTCAGATGAAATGACCATATCCAAGGAATGGAGATTAAAGATGGTTGGGAGACTGTATGGATTGTGCTGCGTCAATCCGCATGGTGGAACAGTGATTTATTGTCTTGGTTGTAAATAAAAGTCACCTTTGTACTCGCTTAGAAATTATGAACCTCAAGGCCTCCCTCTCACCTACCGGGATTCATGTTTCTGTAGGAAAACTCTCCAAAAAACTTGTGGTTTTCTGCAAATTTTCACTTTCATCTAACATTCATTTTCCTTTAGTCCCATTGATTTTTTTCTCTTGGGTATATTGAGTTAATCAATTACATTAATAAGAACCCTTCTTGTAGGCTTTCAATTTTAGATATTATGGGGCTGGGAGGAAACTGGGCAGCTAGGGGTTTGAGATTGAACCCAGGGTCTCTAGCATTGAACTTAATACTTAACTCAAATAAATGTTTTACACATAATCTCAATCCATGTCAAATAACAAGTTGGAATATACTACTAGTATCCATAAAAGATTGATGAATGCTTTCACATATATATTTTAATTTAATTTGGTGAAGATTGTATTGTAAAGCAAAATGAACACATAGACAATACAGTGAATATTTGAATGATTAAATTATTATTCAATAATTGTTGAATATTGGCATTCCCTGTCTCTGTGTACAAAGTTCAGGTAACTTAATAATACAAAATAGCAAATGAAATATAAATTTGAACAGTGAGAGACTTTCCAATTAAAATACAAAGCCAAAGGAAATACATACTTTACTTAAAAAACACAAAAATTCTTCTATGTATGGTGGTCTGTGCCTACAATGCCAGTGCTCAGATAACTAAGGTAGGAAGAGTGCTACAATTTCTGTCAGTATGTGCCACATAGTGAATTGCAGGCTGGATAGTGTGAGATGCTGTCTCACTAAAAGAATATATAAATATGCATAAACATATAATACACACACACACAGAGACACACACACATATATATATACATATATATATATATATATATATATATATATATATATATATACACACACACACACTAAGTTTTTTATTACAATATATTTACAACCAACCCAACAGGAAAAAGTAGGATATAAACTCTCAATGCAGGCAGTTTACAAAGGATAATCACAGTGGCTATATAAATATATATAACGCTCAACCTGTCACATAATAAGGAAAAAGCAAATTAAACTAAATTATACTTCATAAGTCTGACAAGAATTTAAAGGAATGAAACCATCAAACCTTGGCAGTTTTACAAAATACCTATTTTCCTGCATGTTTAGTGGGAGTTACGAAAGTGGAGAAACCACTCTGGAAAACACATTGACAATCTATCAGAGCATTACATCTCTGCTGACTCAACAACTCTTCTAAGGAACAATTCTAAAGAAATAATCACAGATCAGTATCAAGAAATGCGTAACAGAATGATTTTTGGCTGTGGTGGTGAACTTTGGGAACATAAATATCCAGTATGTTATTTTTTTCTTATTTCTTAGTTACTGTATTCTTATTTTCTTCCTTTTTAAGAACTGCGATCAACTTTAAATGCTAGTGTACACTCTCACCCTAACGTGATAGGGGACAATGCCACAAGATGCAGAGATTAAAGGTAGTCACACCACTCACACCTTATAGAAATCCATAAGAGAAAACAATGAATAAAAAATAAATAAATGGGAAGAAACAATGGAACACGAAATAATGAACACTATTTTCGTGACCAAATGCAATTCACGATCTCAGCTAAGAGCACAGGGTGGGGCAGAAAAGACAAAAATATGCACAGTTGCACATTGTGGTGGCTAAATTTTCTTTTTGCTTATTTGTTTGTTTTAGTTTTTGTAGAACAGTGCCATACTATGTAGCCCATGCTAGCCTCACACTTGGGTTGTATTTAGAATACTTACATCACTGTTCACTGGCAGGTTGGCTTAGATTTTCTTTTTGTTGTTTTTGTCTTTACCTGATTTTGATACCAAAGTATGCTGGCTTTGCAAGAGAAATAAATAAATAAATAAATAAATAAATAAATAAATAAATAAATAGCATCACTTCCATTTCTATTCTATGAAATAGTTTGAAGAGCATTGTTACAATTGTGGGGAAATGGTGTAGTGGTTTGGATAGGTTTGGCTGCTGGAGACTCACTTGAATGCTTAGCCCATGGGGAGTGGCACTGTTATGGGGTGTGTCCTTGTTGGAGGAAGTGTGTTACCATGGGGACTGACTTTGAAGTCTCCTATGCTCAAGCTTCAACCAGTGTGGAATACAATCTCCCTCTGCTGTCTTAAAATCAGAATGTAGAACTCTTGGCTCCTCCAGCACCATGTCTGCCTTCATGATGCCATCCTTCCCACCATGGAAATAACAAAATTGAACCTATGAACTGTCAGCTAGCCCTAATTAAATGGTTTCCCTTCTAATAGTTGCTGTGGCCATGGGGTTTTGTGGAGAGCTGTGCCGCGAGCAATCACCATTATAAGATGGTGCTGGCCTCTGCTGTGCCTAATTAGTAAACAAGCCTTGTGTGCAAGTGTGAGAGTGAACTCACACCTAGTCACTGCCGATCTTGGGGCATAGTAATAGGGTGATGGGAGAGCAACAAATCAGGAGCTGACACACCACATCAGGTTCTGAAATGCCATAGCTGAGGGCTATATAAGCAACGCCATTTTCCGGGGTCTGGGTCTTCCCTCCTAAAGAAGCAATAAAGCTTTTGCTGCAAAAGATTCCAGTTGTCCGAGTGTGTTCTTGCTGGTGAGAACGCCGAGGAACCCGGGAACTTTATACCATCATACCGGTGCAAGGGAGATCCCCTGTTCATGGGGCGGAATCAGAACTGCAGGACATCAAGGCTCTGTAAGGTATGTACAGTCTTGAAATTTCTCCAGAGTTAGACGCCCTTTTGATTGTTTTCATGGCAATTGTTCCTTCCCTTTCGGTTTAGTTTTGCTTCCACCGCTGGAACTGCTGACTGGTTCTCAGTCGTGGTCAGGCCTGGACAGCGACCAGTATGGGAATCTCCCACTCTGTAGTAATGGCCTTACGGTCGGTCTTGAAGCAGTGTGGCCTGAAAATCGCCACTAAGACTATAGAGGGATTTGTCAGGGAGATAGACCCTGTGGCACCATGGTATGCTTGCTCAGGGTCATTAACTGTCACCTCATGGGACAAACTGAAAGGAGATCTAGTTAGGGAACAGCAGAACGGCAAACTTAAAGCAGGGATCATGCCCTTGTGGAAACTGGTGAGATCGTGCTTAACAGACGAGGATTGTCAGCAAATGGTTGAAGCGGGACAGAAAGTTTTGGACGAAATTCAAGACAGTCTATCAGAGACAGAGCGGGGAGAGAGAGTAAGAGCTGAGAGGAAACAAGGTACATTGAAGAATAAAGGCCTTTCCACGGGCCTTGAGCCCGAGGAAATGAGATATAAGGGAAAAAATGCCATGGGAGAGCTTAGAAAAAGGGATGGAAAGAGAGAGAAGAAGAGAGATCGAGCTGGGGAGGCAAATAAGGAAAGGAGCCTCTACCCACCAATAGATGAGTTCAAGGTACTAGCTGTCAGTAGCTCAGAATCGGATAAGGAACTTAGCTCCTCCGAGGAAAGACTTAGAGGAAAAAGCAGCAGGCTATGAGGGAGAAAGATACCAGCCAGATGAAAGACGAGCTAATCAGTTACAGAATAACATGAAAGCAGCTAGAGACAAATGTCAAATCGCTGCACGGTCTTAGGGCCCTTAACCTCTGGGTCCTAGTGCACCTCCGCCCTATGTGCAGAGGTATCATTCAGACTCATTCATTTCAAAAGAGGAACAGAGAAAAGTGCAGCAAGTGTTCCCAGTCTTTGAAGGCGCAGATGGCGGATGCGTTCATGCCCTGGTGGAGTATATACAGATTAAAGAACTTACGGAGTCAGTCCGTAACTATGGAGTCAATGCCAATTTTACTATAGCCCAAAGGCTTGCGACTCTGGCAATGACCCCCGGCGATTGGATGACCGTAGTAAAAGCCGCATCTCCTAACATGGGAATGTATTTAGAATGGAAAGCTTTGTGGCAAGACTCCTGCCAAGCACAGGCAAGGGCCAATGCCAATGTTGAAGGGGACCAAGGAACATGGACTTTTGAGTAGCTTACAGGTCAGGGACAACATGCTAATAACCAGACAAATTACCATTGGGGAGCGTACTCCCAGATCTCAGCTGCAGCCATTAAGGCATGGAAGGCACTCTCTAGGAATGGAGAGACAAGTAGGCATTTGACAAAGATTACTCAGGGTGCCCAGGAGCTGTTCTCAGATTTTGTGGCTAGAATGACAGAAGCGGCAGGGAGAATTTTTGGGGACCCAGAGACAGCTATGCCTTTAATTGAACAGTTGATCTATGAACAGGCTACGCAGGAATGCAGGGCGGCTATTACACCTAGAAAGATTAAGGGATTGCAGGACTGGTTGAAGGTTTACTGTGAGCTTGGAGGGCCACTCACTAATGCCAGTTTAGCAGCTGCCATTCTACAAGGGCAAAAATGCCCTGACACGGCTGAGCTCAAACTCTGCTATAATTGTGGCAAACCAGGACACTTAAAAAAGGACTGTAGAGCCCTTGTCAAAAGGAGAGTGCCAAGACTGTGTACTAAGTGTGGGAAAGGATATCATTGGACTAGAGATTGTCGTTCAGTCAAGGACATTTGAGGCAGGCCCCTGCAGCCAGGATTCCCTCCAGCAGTAGATAATGAGGCCATTCCAGAAAACCAGAACAGGGCCCCCAGGTCTCAGGGCCCGAAAACATATGGGACCCCGACAGGCAAAAGGTGGACCCCACAGTCCACAGGGCAACAGAAGGATCAGCTGGGTTGGACCTCCGTACCCCCACCCGATTCATGCTGTTGCCCCAAATGGGGGTGCAGCCCATTCCTACTGACTAAAAAGGACCTCTGCCATCTGGGAGTGTCGGCCTAACACTGGGCCGGGCCTCCCTTACCTTACAAGGTCTTATTGTTCACCCTGGAGTCATAGATCAAGATTATGAAGGGGAACTTCAAGTTCTCTGTTCCTGTCCTCAGGGTGTCTTTTCTATTTCACAAGGGGATAGAATAGCTCAGTTAATAATTTTGCAAAGCCTACATGACTGTTTTCCTTCCTCTGGTATCCCTCGAGCTACCAGAGGGATTGGTTCTACTGGAAATGATTCTGCTTACTTAATAATGCCTCTTGACTCCAGACCATTGTTAGAATTAGTTATAGAAGGGAAACAATTTAAAGGGATTTTAGACACAGGAGCAGATAAAAGTATCCTCTCTTCCCAATGGTGGCCAAAAGCCTGGCCCGTTACTCAGTCATCACATTCTTTGCAAGGGTTAGGTTATCAGTCCTGCCCCACTATTAGCTTCCGTTCTTTGAGCTGGATAGCGCCTGAAGGTCAAACGGGACAATTCACTCCCTATGTTTTACCACTCCCAGTAAATCTCTGGGGTAGAGACATCTTACAGGCACTAGGAATGACCTTGACTAATGAATACTCGCCACAAGCTGTTCAAATGATGAAGAAAATGGGCTATAAAGAGGGAAAGGGACTAGGGAAAGGAGAGCAGGGTAGACTTGAACCTATTCCTCAAAAAGGTAATAATGGAAGACAAGGCTTGGGTTTTTTCTAGGATCAGCTGTTGAGGGTTCCATGCCCATACCATGGCTTACAGAGGAAGTTGTATAGGTTCCTCAATGGCCTCTCTCCTCTGAAAAATTAGAAGCAGCCACAAAACTGATTTCTGAACAGCTACACTTGGGTCATTTAGAGCCCTCTACCTCACCCTGGAATACACCTATTTTTGTAATTAAGAAAAAATCTGGCAAATGGCGCTTATTACATGATCTTAGAGCAATTAATGCACAAATGCGCCTGTTTGGGCCAGTTCAGCGAGGGCTACCATTGCTCTCTGCCTTACCCCAAAATTGGGAAATTATAATTATAGATATTAAAGATTGTTTTTTCTCTATACCTTTATGCCCTCAAGATAGGCAAAGATTTGCATTTACCATCCCAGCCATTAATCATTTAGAGCCTGATCAAAGATACCAATGGAAGGTCCTACCTCAGGGGATGGCGAATAGCCCCACCATGTGTCAACTGTATGTGCAATTGGCACTTAAGTCAGTTAGAGAGCATTTTCCATCATTACTTGTAATAATTTATATGGATGACATTTTGATTTGCCATAAAAATTCACAGTTATTGCAAGATGCATACCCTATATTAATAAAAACATTAGGGCAATGGGGATTGCAGGTGGCCACCGAAAAGTTGCAAGTTGCTCGAATGGGAGCCTTCCTAGGGTCACTCATTTATCCTGACAAAATTGTTCCTCAAAAATTAGAGATTTGCAAAGATCAACTACATACTTTGAATGATTTCCAAAAATTGCTAGGAGATATTAATTGGCTAAGACCATTTTTGAAAATTCCATCAGCAGAATTAAAGCCCTTATTTGACATATTAGAGGGAGATGCCCACATCTCCTCCCACAGAGTACTTACCCCAGCTGCATGGCAAGCTTTACAAACGATAGAAAAGGCCTTACAAGATGCTCAATTACAACGCATTGACGAGTCAGAGTCATCTGAATTGTGCATATTAAAAACTGCACAGTTACCAACAGCAGTCTTGTGGCAAAATGGACCCTTATTGTGGGTTCATCCTAATGCTTCCCCTGCAAAAATCATTGAGTGGTATCCTAATGCAGTTGCTCAACTTGCACTTCGGGGGATAAAAGCAGCCATTACTCATTTTGGGAAAGAATCTCATATGCTAATTGTGCCTTATACCTCTGCTCAAGTTCGAACCCTGGCAGCAACAACTAATGATTGGGCAGTCTTGGTTGCCTCCTATTCAGGACAAATTGATAACCATTATCCAAAACATCCAATTTTACAGTTTGCCTTAAGCCAAGCCATAGTCTTTCCAGTAATGACAGCCAAACACCTGCTTGCAGATGGGTTGGTGGTATATACAGATGGATCCAAATCTGGCATAGGTGCATATGTAGTAAATGGCCAAGTAACATCTAAACAATATAATGAGACATCACCCCAGGTTGTAGAGTGTTTGGTAGTTCTAGAGATCCTTGAAACTTTTCCGGGACTGCTCAATATTGTATCTGACTCCTCATATGTGGTTAATGCAGTTAATAAGCTTGAAGTTGCTGGCTTAATTAGACCCTCTAGAAAGCTTGTTCACATTTTTCAGCAAATTCAGTCAGCCCTGTTGCATAGAAGACATCTTGTGTATATTACTCATGTTAGGGCTCATTCTGGCCTTCCTGGCCCCATGTCTCATGGAAATGACTTGGCAGACAAAGCCACTAGAATCATGGCTGCCGCTCTGTCCTTGCAGGCAGAGGCTGCAAGGGAGTTTCATAAATGCTTCGAAGTGACGGCTGAAACATTACGCCGCCATTTTACTTTAACCAGGAAGGAAGCTCGTGACATTGTCACCCAATGTCAAAACTGTTGTCAATTTCTGCCTACTCCTCATGTAGGGGTAAACCCCTGAGGAATCAGGCCATTACAGGTCTGGCAAATGGATTTCACTCATATTTCCTCCTTTGGAAGAAATCAATATTTACATGTTTCCATTGACACCTGCTCTGTTGTTATGTTTGCTACACCTTTAACAGGTGAGAAAGCCTCTCATGTTATACAGCACTGTTTAGAAGTGTGGAGTGCTTGGGGCAAGCCCACAATCCTTAAAACTGATAATGGGCCAGCATATACCTCTACTAAATTTCAGCAATTTTGTCATCAAATGGATGTCACTCACCTGACTGGCCTTCCTTATAATCCTCAAGGACAAGGCATTGTGGAATATGCCCACCATACACTCAAGTCTTATTTTATAAAACAAAAAGGGGGAGTTGATGACACTCTGTCCTCAGTGCCAAGAGTAGCTGTATCTATGGCACTCTTTACACTTAATTTTTTGAATCTTGACGAGCAAGGTTGCTCTGCAGCTGATCGACATAGCTCAGACCCTGATAGACCAAAAGAAATGGTGAAATGGAAGGATGTCTTATCTGGTCTGTGGAAAGGCCCGGATCCTATTTTCATAAGATCCAGGGGAGCTGTTTGTGTTTTTCCAGAGTGAAGACAACCCATTTTGGCTGCCAGAACGACTCACCCGCAAGATAGTAATCAAGGATGGTGTGGAAGATGCTGACCTCCCGAGGACTGCTCCTGATCCTGACAATGCTGAACTTGTCTCAGGTTCCTAGTATGATGGGCAAATAGAGATGGGCCATTCTCTCAACTTTCCCTAAACCAATGCCAGTTTGCCATGATGCTATAGTTTTTCCAAAATTCTTTACTACTAATAAAACATTAGATTTACCATATCTACCCTATGATCCTACCCGTGCACCATTAGGAGAAAATCGCTCTTTATTAGAACAGGGTTCTTTATGTTTTCAAATTAATGGACCAGGAAAATGTATTAACCTCACAGCCCGAGCTTTGGGGATGTTTAATGAGCAGCGAGGAGGCTGGGTGAGCACAACCCAAGATACTTCCAAGGCAGATATAACCATTACAAATCGGACTTTCTGGCAGGAGGCAATTTGGGTTAATGGTACATTTCTACCACCTAACTTTTCAGACAAAGAACATCCCCCCCAACCAAAAATAGCCCCTCATTGTAGCTTGGAAGATGAAGGGCTGATCCTGCCTTGGTCTGATTGTCAATCCTCCATCACTCGTTGGGCAGATCAGAGTAAAACCTTTTCCTTTTCTCCCAACATGATGGCTGACCCAGAGAAGGAATTTGTTATGAAAAAAGGGACTTTTCATACAGGACTTTAGAATGCATCCCTTTCACAAGTGGGTGCTCGGTGGAGTCAATGGCAGTTGTACAGAACTCAATCCTTTGATCTTTATCCAGGGAGGAGCAGTTGGAAAGGCTTCTTTTACTGGCATCTCAAGATTTGCTCAGTATTGGGGAATATATGCTGCCTCCCTGAACTCTTATGGATATACTAATACCAGTGTAGAGATCACTGGGTTCAATAAAACTTTGGTAAACCAGATTAATTATCCACCTACCCCCATCTGTGTTTACCCCCATTTCTTGTTTATTCTTTCAAATGATTCATTTGAAGTCTGTTCCCATGATTCTTGTTGGATTTCTCAATGTTGGGATGTAACAAAGGACACACGTGCCATGGTGGCACCGATCCCACGTTGGATCCCTGTTCCGGTGGAAACACCTTCCACCTTATCTCTGTTTCGACAAAAAAGAGATTTTGGCATTATTGCTGCCGTAACCATAGCAATTTCAGCCAGTGCAGCTGCTGCTACAGCTGCAGGGTACGCTATGGCTAGTATAGTTCGATCAGGCACAAAATTAAATCAGCTTTCAGCAGATCTGACTGATGCCATCACTGTCCAAACTTCTGCTAGTACCAAGTTAAAGGGAGGGCTGATGATTTTGAATCAGCACCTTGACCTGGCAGAGGAACAGATAGGTGTCCTATACCAGATTGGCCCAGTTGGGTTGCGAAAGAAAGTTGGGCGCTCTGTGTATTACCAGTGTCCAATATGAAAATTTTACTCATGCAGCTAATCTGTCTAGACAGCTTTCCTTGTATCTTGCAGGAAATTGGTCTGAGGGATTCGATGAGACTCTTGAGGCCCTGAGGGTGGCAGTTTTAAAGATCAACTCAACGCTAGTGGACCTGTCATTGACAGAGGGCCTCTCCTCCTGGATTTCATCTGCATTTTCTTATTTTAAGGAATGGGTGGGAGTAGGTTTATTTGGTGTTGCCATCTGCTGTGGACTTGTGTTCATGCTCTGGTTGGTGTTCAAGCTCAGAACCCAACAAACAAATGACAAGGTTGTCATAGCTCAAGCACTTGCTGCCATTGAGCAAAGGGCCTCCCCCGAAATCTGGCTATCTATGCTCAAGAATTAGTTGACATTGGTGGCTGGCCTAGGTCATTTAGTACTTACTGTCACATAGCACTGCGATATCCAGGGACGGGCAACTTTCCTCATGCACAGATCAACCTAAGACATGGGGCCCGGTGGCGATAGGGTTACCCTATGATGGGAAAGGCTGTGATATTAGAGGAACGACCTAAGACAGGAGCCACAGCAGATGGACATAATTACACAGACCTAGTCCAGTCTCATTTTAATAAAATAAAAGGGGAGATGTGGAGAGCCATGCCATGAGCAATCGCCATTATAAGATGGCGCCGGCTTCCGCTGTGCCTAACTAGTAAACAAGCCTTGTGAGCAAGTGCGAGAGTGAACTCACACCTAGTCACTGCCCATCTCAACAGCGTAGTAATGGGCGTAGTAATGGGGTGATGGGCAAGCAACAAATCAGGAGCTGACATGCCACATCAGGTGCTGAAACACCATGTCTGAGGGCTATATAAGCAACGCCATTTTCTGGGGTCTGGGTCTTCCCTCCTGAAGAAGCAATAAAGCTTTTGCTGCAGAAGATTCCCGTTGTCCGAGTGTGTTCTTGCCAGCGAGAACGATAGCTCGGGACAGGGTTTCTTCACAGCAATGAAACTCTAACTAATATGCAGGAAAGTCACATTAACATATAATTACATTTTCCCTTCTCCCCTTTCTCCCTCCAACCCCCTTTCCATGTAGTCTCACTTTGCTTTCTCTCAGAGAAGCTAGACCCATGACATCTCAACAGCATAGCTGCCTGAGCAAGACCTGAACAGGGACAGCGCCAATAGACAAGATGAAAACATGACATACTGAAGTCTCACAGAGACCCAACCCTAAGCAACAAACTACAGGAAACTACAGAAAGCTGAGAGCAGAAGACTCTTCCGGGAATAATTCCCCAAAGGTACTGAATCTTGCTTTAAAGTTCTGGTAGATCACGATGAAGCCATCTGAGCACAAGCTTTTATTGGCTTTTAATTGGTATACTTTGTATTCTTGTATCAATTTCATTACTCACTACCCATCAGTTTATCTTGTGTTTATCTTTTACGTTTGCTTTTGGAAGATGATATATGTCTACAAATTCACTCATTTCTTTTACATTATCTAATTCATTGGATGTGCGTTTTCAAAATATGTCCTAGTGATTTTCTGACTGAAAATATGCTGTAAAGCTCCCCTTTCATCCTTAATTTGAATTATGTTACCTTGGTTAAGTGTTTTATGTTTATCTTTTCAAAGAAGCAATGCTTTGTTTCAATTATTGGTTTTATCAGCTTATTTGTCTTATTTTTATAGATCTGTTAAGTCCATTTTATCTATATTTCTATTTACTCTGATTTTTTTGTTTTGTTTTGTTTTTTGCCTTGAGCATTGATAAGAATCAGTTAAATAGCCATCAAAGTCACTTGCTATTGTTTTGAGGTCAATCTATCCCTTCACATCCCATAGAATTTTGTAAATAGGACACACCAATGCTTGGTGTGTGTGTGTGTGTGTGTGTGTGTGTGTGTGTGTCTACAATTGTTATATCCTCGTACTGCATTGCCATTTAATCAGAAATTATCTTTATCTCTTCTAAACAATTTTGGTTTGAAGACTTAATGGGTATCTATAAGATTCTTTGCTTGTTTTCTAATTCTATTTGCTTGAAATCCTCTTTTCCATTCTTTCACTCTACCTTTTTATTACTCTGCCAGTGAGTTGGATCTCCAGTAGGCAAGTGATTGGGCACTGTTTTTCTCCAATTGGCTTGTCTTTGTCTTTTGACTGAATAACTGAGCATCAACAGCCACAGGAATTATTGAAGTGTATGCATTAATTTCTCTAATATTTTTTCCTTATATAGAATTTGGTACTTGTGTACACTGATTCACTTTCTTTTGTCTTGTCCCATTTTTCTCCTGTGGCTTCAAAGGTGTCTTTCTCTTTCCTGAATAGAATATCCTTTCAAGTATTTTCCAAAGTAATGCCTTAGAGGTCATGAGGGCTCTAGCATATGTTTATCATGGAAAGGTTTTTTTTTTAAATATCCATTTATAAAGAATATCTGTGTGGGGCACGGTAACATGAGTTACTAAATATTGTCATTCAGAGCTTAAAATATACCATGTACAGTGTCCATAGGCTCTCTGCCTATGTCTGTAGTGTGTAATATTAAAAAGTAATCCACGCTGGCACAAGCTAGTACCAGCAGGCGATCACGGTCTAGGTCTGTTGCCAGCCTGGTACCAATCCCAAAACCACATGTTTTCCCTTTTGTCAAAGCCTGTCCCACTAAGGCTGGCTTGGCCTCTCCAGAGCTCCAAAAACGCTCTCTCCACTCTGCAGCTGACTGCTACCAAACCCGCTCAACACTCCCAAATTTCCTGGCTAGTTGGGATGCACTCTTGCACACCCAGCTCTGCCCCCGGTAACCTTTCCCTGGAGCTCAGTTGAATCAACTCAAGAAGGAAGACACCTGACAATCTTAGTTTAGAATCAACAGATAACACAATCACTAGTCACAAAACCTAGTATCCTAAATTTATCAACTATTTCAACTATTCTATGTTAGAAATTTTCCTGTGGCGGATTGCCACTCGAACTCACAGCCTCCGACCTACTTGTTGGTTGTTGATTCTTCGCCGCACCCCCTTCTGCTGCCGTCCAAAAGGAAGTTTCTTTCTCCTGTGTTCCCTCTTCCTCCCTTGGACCAGCAAGTCTCATCTTCTTCTCGCCCAGTGATTGCCTTCTTATATTTGTTATTCTAATCAATTAGGGGAAAATTCTGCTATACCTGTCATATGCACTGTCCAAAGATTGTCTACCCATATCATGTGCAACTGTCCACGGGTTCTCTGCCTCTCCAGTTCCGATGCTGTTGAGAGGCAGGAGGCTGGTGTGAAAGCTGAGAGGCACTGTGGTCCATGAGATTTCTTTTCTTCTTCACAGAGCAGTTTTCTTGGAATCTGCTACCTCCTTCTCTAAAAAGAATAGTTAGCTGTGGAGACGGCAGGCACTGAGGGGCTTGCCAGTGTTTGATTTGTGCAGCTTGTGGCTGTTTTCCAAGCTTCTGATTCTGGTACCTTTGTCTCAGAAGAAATCACTTTCCCTTCTGCTTCTGGCCCCAGAGCAGGAGGAGAAGGGATGTCCCCCCATTCCTTCTCGGTTGTTCTACCTAGTGATATGAGTTATAGCCGTTGTCTCCATTAAAAAGCAAGCATACAATGGTCTTGTACTTAACCTTACAGGCTGCTGTTTGCCACAGCCTGTAAGGTAATCTTACAGGTTGGTTTAGTTATCTTGGTAATCTTGGTTATCTATGCTTCTCACCTTTTTGGAATCATTGATCTGATAGTTCCTTTCAGAGTCCCGATGATGTAAGAGACTGTTTCTTACGCCATTCATTATTTGTCAGTTTGCCATTGTTGTTTTTTACTGAATTGTAATAAGTTGTCACCTCAAAACTGTTCTTAGAGAAACATAAAATATGAATATTGAATGCAGTGTTATGGGAGAAAAGGCAGACAAGGGTTCATATTTTTAAAGCTAAACAAATATTGCATTACTCCATTGGTACGACAGGTCTAAAATAGGCTCTCTGTTGAGATGTAAATAGATCAGTGGTTGACATGGGGTAGGGTAAGGGATGGAGACTGCTAATATGTATGTTTCTTTAGTAGCTTTGAGAGCATGGTTAGAAATATTTTGGAATTTCATCACGGGGGGGGGGATTATACAACATAGTGAGTGCTAAAAAGCACTAAATTGTATACTTTGAAATGATAAATTTTCAGTTTGTGAGTTAAATTTTAATCTTTAAAAGCCATATGGAGAGAGAGAGAGAGAGAGAGAGAGAGAGAGAGAGAGAGAGAGATGAATGGATGGATAGACTATATTGATTTTTAATGGGGGACACCAAATCCCCATATTAGCACCCCAATAGTCATCAATTTTTCATAAAATGAAAATATAATTTATTATGACTGAATTCAATGACTAGACTGTGTGTGTATATGTGTGTGTGTGTGTGTACGTGTGTATACATATATATGTGTGGATATATATATATATGAACACATATTTTGATTTCATTTTAAAGATGTATAGTTTAGATAAAAGTTAACATTTAAAACATATTTTTTCTATATAAAAACATATTGGTGTCAAGTTCACATATCATAATTCTTAGAATTCTACACCTTTATGTAAGAAATATGCCTAAACTATGATGACAAATACTTGCACTTGGCCGTTCATCTTAGCACCAATCAATAAAATTGTTTCAAAAATTTGGTCCCCAAACACGGAAAGTATGAATGCAAATATGATATTTTACATAAAATAAAATTGATAATTAACCTATATTTATAAATACTAAATGATTTAGTTCTACTTTATATGCAAATATTTGCATATTCACATAAAATTAGTCAGACAATTATAGCTATAATGTGTTTATGCCACCTCTTAACTCCCATTATATTACATAGCAAGTTGATTTTATTATGCTGATATTATATAATATCATATATTATTGATAAATTGGTGTTATATAATAAAATTCACAGAAATGTTAATATTATAACTCTTAAGTGTATAGGACTTGAATCAGAAGGAACCTTGAGAACAAAGAGGGGAAATTCTTCGCATTTAATGATATATTCTCTTCTGAACACTGAGATGGTGGAAGGTCGTGGAGGGAACTGAGACAAACCATCCCAAGCATTATCTGTGTTTCCTGTTGCTGCAGCATCTGCACTCTCCCAGTCTGTTCATATAAAAAGGACTGAAGACCTCACACGTTTAAGCCAAGCTACAGTCCTCATTTTATAAATCCTTTTGATAAGTAATAAATTAAAAGAATTAATCCCTACTCCCCAAGTAGCTAATTTTATTCACCCAGAAAAATAAGTGCTAACATTAAAACTATTTTCAATTATTTGAAAGATCATAACCTGTCTTATTTGATGGCTTAAACAATGAAAATGGACCAGGTCTGCTCAGAATAACGGACATTGGTTGCTCTGCTCTGTGGTGTGTCCTGTCTACCTGAGGACTAGCTAGGAAGTCTTCTTAGTCCCACAGTCATCATTTGGAAATAATAAGCAGTCTTCAAGCCCGGATGTAGTCCAATTAGAGGTCTAAAATGGAAGACATAGAAACTATGCCACTCACAAGCTGCAGAGAAATGCATCTTTGATCCCTGTGGTGGACAGCTGCCAGGACTCCATCCCCCACTGCTTGCTTCTTCAGGGCCCTCAATTCCATTTTCATCATGACAGCTCCCTTCAAACACTGCACTAGCTGCTTTGAAAGTTCTGGACTCCATACCTAAAAACAACCCAAGCCATCCTTGCACCACAATTCAGGAGGAAAACATTCAGCCAGGCATTTAGAAACCACCTGAGTCCAGTGAAAGAACTCAGACTCATTAATCTTCCAATGCTTGGTAACGAGCAGGAGATTTTTCAGTATTTCAACGAAGTGTAACATTTTTACTTCCAGGTTAAGAAGACACAAACCTTTGATTCTTGAAAAGGCCATAGAAAAACTGCAAGCTTTTAGCTGAGGTTCGTTTCACATGGTGTCTTCTTGGAGTAGAGGCTGTAATAAAAATCATGTAAGCACAAATGGTGAAGATACCAGAGGTTCCAATTCATAGCAAGGAGGAGTATTTTTTTTTCCTAGAATAAATTTTCCACTCATTTCTGTTTGAATCTGTGCATTTGCATCAACTAATCGAGGTTACATTGTGAGGGATGAAATATAGTATTCTTCAGGTCTTCTGATATCCAGTACAGACCTGAATTCAAAAAAAAAGGGGGTCTTACCTCCATAAGAGTCTATCTTTATGCAAGAAAAAAGGCAGTTGGTTAATTCCCCTCAATTTCATCTTTCTCTAGCTTAACACAAACTGGTAATGGTACCCAAGCATAGTCCCTGTCAAGTGCCACCTTTTGTCTTGTTCTAGGAATTTTTATTTATGTCCCTGCAGAGTTTCAACAGCTTCCATGGCTTGAATGGATTCTACACTGCCCAAGACCTATGGTCCCAATTCCTTGAGCAGATGGGACATGACACAGTGTCTGACCTAAAGATGAACAAGCACAGAAGTCTGTCATATCTGGACTACCAGGGCCTCCAACAGGCACTCACACACACACACACACACACACACACACACACACACACATACACTGTGATGACATCCCCTCCTGCATCCCAGACCTCTGCTTTTGTCTGTGCCCACACACCTTCTGGAAATTTCCTACGCCTTCAGATCATTATTTCATAGCAGGTCTTGTACCAAGAAAGTCTCAAGAAAACCTTCTCACATTTATCATATTTTTGTTTCTCTTTTTCTGCTCTTTATATTACTACTTCATATGTATTTCAAAGCAGATTATCTCCTCTCTCCTTCAGAATATTAATCATAGGGGTTTTTGTATTTTTTTCTTTTTCTGTCCAATGTCTTTTTTTTTTTTTTTTTTTTTTTGAGACAGGGTTTCTCTGTGTAGCCCTGGCTGTACTGGAACTCACTCTGTAGACCAGGTTGGCCTCAAACTCAGAAATCTGCCTGCCTCTGCCTCCCAAGTGCTAGGATTAAAGGCGTGTGCCAAAGCTGACTGGCTCAATGTCTTTTTTGATAAAGGATTTTTTCCTTTCTTGGTTACGTTCTCTTCTGTCAATTTTTCTGTCTTTCTCTATGTCTCTCTGTCTCTCCCCAACCCACAATTTTCCTTTCTCAGATGTCTAATTCTTATCAATTGCATGTCTACATATAAAAATGAAAAGCTGACTGTCAGGTAGACCTCAGTCTTCATTAGTGAGCTGAATATCTGAACCTGGCTATCTAGGATTCAATGTCCAAGGGAAGGGAAGAGCCTTAACATAACATCATGAATGGCAAATTTTTAATATTTTGTATGTTCTAACTGTCCCTGGTTCCTAAATTCGCCTCTGCCTTCTGCTGTGTCTGTTGGATCTGATGCAGGTAGTTTTGACTCAGTTTCTCCAGATTAAGCTTGTTTTTGGCTATGACTGGTGTGAGAGGGAAGGCTTCCCATTGCTTGGGTTCAGTTGCTTTGTTTATAGATTTTTTATACTTTCTAAACATACATCTCACCCTATGGTCCAGGAGTTCTGGAAGTCAGATTTTTAGAGGAGCCCCACCTCCTTCAGGGGTTTGAGAACTTAATTGTTCTTAATCATGGAAACATTTTCCTTCTCTCCAGTTTTTTGATCTTTCGTCCACTGATGTTTCTTATGTTCTCTGGGTTGATAGGATTTTACTTTTTGGTGGTACCTCACTGAGGGAAGAGATTCTGAGGGGCAAGCTGCTGAACAATCTTCCAAGCTTACATGAAGGAGTTCCATAGTTAACTGTTGATCTTTCTAAAACATTCACTGGTCAGCATTGTGGCTACACATATTTTTTTGGACAACATATCAGGCCATGTAACAAATACCACTTTATTAAAATACTCTTTGGCTACGTTTATAATATCATGAGAATCTGAGTCCTTATCAGCTTACATCTGATTGAGACTCTGGCAGCAGTATCTATCATGTAAACAAACACACGGTAGCAAACATCAGAAACCATTCTAATTTACCTCGAAGCCTGAAGTCAGTGTGACCTTACCTCTATACCATGCTTGCTAACATTTGAAAGAGGCCTTGTATCACACTATGAAGTTCAGTGAATTAACGTCTGGCATTCGTTTTGAGTAATGAGCTTCCTATTTCCTCCTTAATTTAAATGTCAGTTAATAATTAATCTGCCATGTTACTGTGTGCACCAGTTTCTTAACTCTCTTTCATGACTGTTGTTGGAGTGGGGTAGCTAATAACAATAGACTATGTAGCCAGCTGTCTGGACAGAACACAGAAGGCAGCTCCCAAGTCCTGAGTCCTGTGGCAGAAATCACTTGTAGATACCTCCTTGGCCACTTTTTGCCCACTATGCAATTGCAGGTTTTGTTTGGGTTTTCAGCACAAACATAAAGAAAAAAAAATGTCAAGCACATAGGTGGCCTGGAAAACAGGGAACAGATCCAATACCAATTAAAGACCTAATCCCCAGACAGTTGGCCCAGGCCCTGTTAATGACCCTAGACAGAGAGTTACATGAAGATGTTGACTGTGGGATTTCTATTTGTGTAGCAAAATGTCTAGCACAGTGTCTGACCTATAAGTATTCCATGTATGTTTGGAAAATGAAGGAACAAGTGAGAATAACTATTAGCTTGCTTACGGATAAAAAGCAATTAGGGCTAAATCCTTTCCATTTAGATTACTGCTTATCTATAGCTTCAGAATTAGCCAACCGTAAGAAATGCCATTGAGACTTGTAATACTGTAGAAGTCAATATTTTAATTGGAAAATAATACAGAAACCAAAACTGCACAAAATAGAATGCTCACACACATATTCTTCAGGGTTGCTGTGGATATTTTTTTTAAAGATAACTTCGCACAGAATTCCAAGGAGAACCCATCTCAAGAGATGCAGTTGCTGCTCTGTGGTTTAAGAATCAGACAAAGATGCTTACAATATAACAGAGGAGGTGAAGAAGGAAACATCAGTCTGCCTTCACTAACATGGACGATCCTCACATGTGCGAGAAACGCACGTGCACATGTGCAGGCACACATGTGTGAGTACACACGTTTATGTAAAATGTGACCATAAAATGATAAATAAACAGATTTGTTTCATAAAAGAGAAGATGGATGAAATGAAAAGATGTAGAAACATAAAAATGTATTATGAGAATACAGAAAGAGGCAATAGGCCATTAAATTCTAATCTTAAGTGATCTGAAGAAAATATTTGATGAATGGTGCTAATCTGACAACTATATATAGTTGTGTGTGTGTGTGTGTGTGTGTGTGTGTGTGTGTGTGTGTGTGTGGTATAGAAGGTTCTGAGGTGAGAAACAAAACTGAGATTTGGAAAAGAATACATCTTTCTGAGTCTGATGAATTCAACGCCACAATGCATTTTAATAAAAACTTTGAATTTCAACCTCGAAATTACTAACTCCTCAAACTTCCTAACTATGTGTGCAGTGGGGAGAGTATTGGTACCTGCATTTCATTCCAAGATTTGAGAGACTCTAAGGACCAAGAATTCAAGTCCAGCCTGACCCATATATAGCAAGGTCCAGTCTCAAACACAGTCAACCAAAAAGTCATGTTGTGGGTGGTAAGTAGCCAACCAAATTTCAGTTTCAAACATCAATGCCTGTAGCAGGAAATATTAAAAAATATCTAGCCAGCATGTTCCTGCCCTAGTGGTGTCAACTCTGCCACAGCAGGCTGGCCAGCCATGCACTGGTGAGCAATGGCCTACCTGTTTTGAATCTCATGGAAGCTGACTCAGAACTCCAGTCTCTCCACCCAGCCCTCTAGGTTCCCACTGGCGGCTGCCATGGCCTGAAGGAAAACACAATACAGACTCAGTTCAGAAACAATGGCAACTCAATCTCTGAGCACAACAACTAAAACCTAATCTTGTAAACCGTATTAAAATATGATTCCTCTGGTGGCAGATCCCTGGAAACTGTAGCAGCTACATCTTACCCATCTCTGTCCCCATTCCAAAAAGAACCTAACTCCTGTTTCCTCTCTTCCTCCACCCAACCTGGAAGTCCCGCCTACTTGCCCAGTGATTGGCTCCTTTATTCATTAAGGGATTCGTTCACAAGAGCAGCACCAGGCCCATCCACAACAAATGCCTTTGGAGAGCCTTAGTGAATTCTTGCTTGAAACAACAACCAAAGTGGTGGTTGCAGGTCGCTTGCTCTGGTGTGTTGGTCTTCAGCATATCCTCAGACACAGCGATTTCTAACAGCTTTGCCATCGGGTATCTTTCTTCTGATCCCAGTGATTCGATAACTACAGGAAAAGGCAAAATGCATCATTGCAGGTCCTATAAACTCATCTTGGTGTTTGGTGCTTGGAGGTAGAGCCTCCTGGAGTCAGAGTTCTTTCTGAGGCCAAAACCAGGTTACCAAGAGGAAGCAGCCTGACTGCTGGGCAGGGCTTTCCACAGCAGGCCTGCAGAAGCTGAGAACCTCTCCTGCAGAACTGGATGCTGCAGACTAAGGAAAGGAGGAGAAGGGGAAAATGTTATGATCAGCACCTGTCATCTTGGGCTCAGTGGCTGACTTTAGCCTGAATCTGGTCGTTGGAACCTGTAGATAAGCACCAGTTCCTGACCTGCCCCTGTTCCATCTTTTACGGGTCTTGCTTATTGTTCATACATATGTTCACACACCCTTCAGGAGGACGCAAGCTCCAAGCAACTTTTGTCTGTTCACAGAATGGTGGTGAGCGTGCGTCCATGCGGTGGGTGTTGAGCTGTAATCAAACAATATAATCAAACAATATAAAACGCCAGTTAAGAAAGAATAAGTTCAAGACATTTATTTGCAACGTTCTGAATGTATTTGATAATATATTTTAATTTTGAAAGATTCTGAAGTTGCTCTTCCACCAAAAAAAAAAAAATCTATGTGAAGTACTGCATGTTAATCACCTAGATGTAACCATTCCTCAAAATCCATCTGTACATGTCTATGTGCAAGCTTCCTAACATTATGTTTCACATAGTACATTTGTTTAATATTTTGTTTAATCTTTAATTATATTGTTGTCAGTGGTTCCGTATTGCCTGTTGAAAGAGTGCACTCCGCAATATCGCAAAGCTAATGAAATCTTTAGAAATTGTAAAGTTATAAATTTATCAGAAGAATTTAAACCAGAATTGTTCTGAATCTCTGCGAGTTTACATTTCTGACCCCAACCCACAATCATTTCACAATGCCCTGGGAACCTAATTTTTCTTTATCAGAGACAAATTGTGATTGTGAGATGAAAAACATCCTATGGGAGCAGAGTCTGTTAAAATTTCTCAGGGAAGGAGCTATAAAAGAGCCATGTTTCATAATGAATTATGCCTAGAATTTCTGTAAGAATTTACCCCCTGTGTGAAGTCACAGAATGGCAGGCAAATGGAGGGGCTATGAGGACTGAACCAGCAGCAAGCTCTGGGGTGAGGAATCCATGCCTGGGGTGGTCATGTTTGCATGAAAAAGGAAGGGCTGTGTGGTCTCCTCTACTGAAGAGTTCTCTGTAGTTAGTGACTCTGTAATTAGTAGGAAGGAAGAAAACAGAATAATGGGCAGAGATGAATTCACTTGTTAGGGAAGTTTAGTGAGTACCCACAAACTAGACTCCTTAAACACTAGCAACTTAGGTCTGGAGGCCTAAGGCCCAGCCTCTCCCCTTGGTCTTTGAAGGGACTGGTATTGTGCATAAGACACCTCAAGACCAAAACTCAGCACAAAGGAGATTTATTTGCCCCAGAGGAACAAAGAACAGGGAATAAGAGACAAAGGAAGACAAAACAAAGATAGAGGACAAGGGAAAAGGAGATGGAAACAAGGGGGATGGATGGGATATTTGTCCTGGAGGAAAAAGAATTGCTTGGATAGAGAGGAGACAGAGGTGGCCATCAGAAAATGGCAGTTTATAAAGGTAGAAGGGGAACTCCCATGTTAAGATGAAGGGTTTAGTTTTAGTTGGGTATGTTAATTAGGTGACAGGGGTGGGGGTAGCTTTTGATGGCTGGACTTCAATACTTTGATAGCTGGACCTTGGTAGTCAGCCTCCAGGGGAAGTGGTCAAATAAGGGAATAGACCTTGGTGGCTAGCTTTAGGAATGTAATCTAACAGATTACAGATTGCAAGACAAAAGAGCTAGGGGAAAGGCAAGGCTTGCCAGAGTCAGGTTTGCCATGCTTCACCAGCAAACGCCCCTTCTGTCTTCCTGTTTGCAGTTTATCCTCTACTTTCACATGGTAGCTGCTCTGTATGCATTCTTGTAATAGTAGGTCCTCTTACACCTCTTACAACAAACAAGCAAACAAACAAACAAACAAAAAACCAGTGGATTGGGATGCACCTATTGTCTTTATTTCCGCTTGTTTGTTTACATAATGGCCTTCCTGCAAATACAGTCACATTCTGAGGTCCTAGGATTAAATATATCAACATAACAATTCAGAGAGTAAAGACTAGTGTGTGTGTGTGTGTGTGTGTGTGTGTGTGTGTTATTAAAATAAAAGAAGCTAGAGATTTGTTTGTTAGAGTGAGGTATGGTGGAGAAGAGGATGCCTCTGCACACCCATGCTGAGGCATCCCTTTCTCCTGAGGTACCAGACACATGACCCACACAACCCACATGATGGTATAGTATAAAATAGAGTTTATTTAGGGTATGGGTAGGGGAGGTGGAAAAGGGGGAGGGGGAGGGAGAGGGAGAAGAGTAGAGGCTGACCAGGAACACATGGAGAGAGAAGGGGAAGGAGAATGGGTACAGAAGGGGCAAAGAGGGAGAGGGTAAGAGAGTAAGATAGCAAGAGGCTGAGGAGGGAGCAAGCAGCCCCTTTTATAGTTAGTCAGGCACACCTGGCTGTTTCCAAGTAACTGTGAGGTGGAGTCTAGAAGAAATGCTAACAGGGCGTTACTATCTAACCCTAGCAATAATTATGCCTTCCCAATCACCTAATGTATTTTAAGAACTTAGCATTCCATCGCTTTAATTTTTAAGGAAAATCTCTTCTCCATAACCGAGATCTAAGGCTTATTACTGTGGCCAGCCAAGCATGGTATTCTGCACAATAGCACACTTGACCTTCTTCCAGCTTCTGTGCTAGACAAGTCACTGAAGTAGACACAAAAAGCATTTCTAATGAAGTATTAGAACCAGACTTTGAAAGCTTTCCAACCACAAACCTCTCTGTAGCAAAATAACGTTGACATTGTGATTTGAGGCACTAAATCGAAGAACTTAAAAAAATAAAACTTCTGAAGTCAACAGTCATGCTTTTTCTTTTCCTGTCAGAGAATCTGGTTGCTTTATTTCCTGAAATCAGTGGGCTCTGGACTGTGCTGGTATCCACTAGGATTGTAAGAAAAAGTAGTGTCATGTAGTAGATACTCCTGTCTCAGACACAAAACTAGACACCAAAAAGCCAGTAATTAAGATCAATTTTGTTTTGATATAATATATTTGCTGTAAAAATCAGTGCAATTAGGGCTAAGAAGGTGGTTTGATAGATAAGGGCATTTGTAAGCAAGCACAAAGATCTGAGTTCAAATCTCCAGACCCATATAAAATGATGATTGATCTATGGGCATTTCTATGGGGCATTTTCTTGATTGGTAATTGACATGGGAGGACCTAGTTCACTGTGAGAGGTGCCCCCCCACCCATACAGATAGTCCTGGTTTGTATAATAAAGCAAGCTGAGAGGACAAGTCAGTAAATAGCATTCTTCCCTGGCTCTGCCTTCAGGTTCTTCCCTGGAGTTCCTGCTGTGATGCCCCTTAGTGGACCATTACCTTCAAGTATGAGATGAAATAAACACATTCTTCCCCCAAATGTGTTTTGGTCATTGTTTTAACCCAGGAGCAGAAAGCAAATTAGGACAGCACTCGCCACCCTTTACCAAACCTGTACATGTATCTAGGGCTCATACCTTGGCCACCATTTTTATTTTCGTTGCTTCATGTCTACAACATATCCTTGGCTACTTCACCAAAATCTCAATAATTTTACATGCTACCTACTTACTGGTGATTCCATACTGTGCACTCCTGATTCCTTATTTCCTATTTCTTCTTTACATACAAATCCCAGAACAAAGCCTACTTGATATTCTCATGTAGATGCTTAATAGAAATTTTAATTATGACATAACAACATTCACAGTTTCTTCTAAGCCTGTCTCCTTCCTAGCCAGCACAGTTCTCAGTACACAGCTTTGTTGCCCACTCAGTCACTCAGTCTAGTGAATCCTTGATGCCTCTCTGTTCCCCATGATCCATAATCCACCTGTGGACATGCTATCTCCTGGCAAAGTCACAAAGCTCACCACAACTCACCATTTTCAATGCTTCCGCCTTGTCTTTCCAACTCACCACAATCCAGGAAATGAGTTATGAAAGTTTCCTCTTAGGATGTCTCTTCCCCCACAATGTCCAGTCCATATGTGTGCCACTACTCTGCGTCTATTTGGAGGTGAAAATCAAATCACTATGCTGCTTTACCCTTCTTTCAACTTAGTCTATAAATCCAGGCTCTTCTCCTGGCATGGAAGGCTTTGTTTAACCAATCCTTGCCTCTTCCTGACCTGTCACTGTCTGTATCCATTAGTTCCTATTCAAATGCCACATTTAAAGTGGATCTTTCCAGATCAATTAGCCTAATCTAGAAACCCTTTTAAAATTTGTGGCCTCTTCCCCAACACCAGGAGTAACTGGAATCAGCGGGACCCAGGCACCCAGGAACTCTGCCCGACCAGTGGCATGGGTTGCTTCTGGTCTGAGCGAGTGCCCTAAGCAGACCTTGGGCACAAATTCCTCAGCCAGTCCCACAACACACAGAGGAAACTCCATTCCCAGGCACTCTAATATGCCCTGGACCACAGGATCTCAGGATCCCAGCATCCCAGGAGCTTTTAACACTAGAATCTCAACTTGATTCCCAGGAGCTCTGATATACCCAGGATCTCAGGATCCCAGGATCCCAGAATTACAGAATCACAGAGATAGCTAAACTCTGAGAAGTTCTGACACAACCAGGATTACAAGAAAGACAGTCTCCAGTCAGATATAGTGACGGCAGATAGCACTAGAGATAATCAGAGGGCAGGAGGCAATCATAAGAACATAAGCAACAGAAACCAAGGTTACTTCACATCATCAGAACCCAATCTCCCACCATAGCAAGTCCTGAATATAACATCACATTGGAAAAACAAACTTGAATCTAAAACCACTTCTCTTAATGATGATAGAGGACTTTAAGAAGGACATAAATAACTCACTTAAATAAATACAGGAGAACACAGGTAAACAGCTAGAAGCCCTTAAAAAAGGAACACAAAAATCCCTTAAAGAATTAAAGGAAAACACAATCAAACAGGTGAAAGAAATCAACAAACCCATCCAAGACCTAAAAATTGAAATAGAAACAATAAAATCACAAAGGGATACAAAACTGGAGATAGAAAACCTAGCAAAGAGATCAGGAGTCATAGATGCGAGCATCACCAACAGAATACAAGAGATAGAAGACAGAATCTCAGATGCAGAAGGTACCATAGAAAACATTGACACAACAGTCAAAGAAAATGCAAAAAGCAAAAAGCTCCTAACCTGAAACATCCAGAAAAATCCAAAACACAATGAGAAGACCAAACCTAAGGATAGATTCAGAAGAGAGCAAAGATTCCCAACTTAAATGACCAGTAAATATGTTCAACAAATTATAGAAGAAAACTTCCCTAACCTAAAGAAAGAGATGAACATGAACACACAAGAAGCCTACAGAACTCCAAATAGACTGGACTAGAAAAGAAATTCCTTACATCACATAATAATCAAAACACCAAATGCATTAAACAAAGATAGAATATTAAAGGCAGTAAGGGAAAAAGGTCAAGTAACATACAAAGGCAGACCTATTAGAATTACACCAGACTTCTCACCAGAAACTATGAAAGCTAGAAGATCCTAGGCAGATGTCATACAGATCCTAAGAGAACATAAATGCCAGCCCAGGGTACTATACCCAACAAAATTCTCAATTACCATATACGGAGGAACCCAGATATTCCTTGACAAAAACCAAATACACAATATCTTTCTATAAATCTAGCCCTACAAAGAAAGGATAATAGATGGAAAACACCAACACAAGGAGGGAATTTACACCCTAGAAAAAGCAAGAAATCTTTCAACAAACCCAAAAGATGATAGCCACCCAAACATGATTCCACCTCTAACAACAAAAATAACAGGAAGTAACAATCACTTTTCCTTAATATTTCTTAACATCAATGTTCTCAATTCACCGAAAAAAGACACAGACTTAACAGACTGGATACATAAACGGGAGTCAACAGTTTCCTGCATATAGGAAACACACCTCAATGACAAAGGCACACACTAACTCTGAGTAAAAGGTTGGAAAACAATTTTCCAAGCAAATGGTTCCAAGAAACAAGCTGGAGTAGCCATTCTAATATCGAATAAAATCATCTTTCAACCAAAAGTTAACAAAAAAGATAAGGAAGGACACTTCATACTGGTCAAAGGAAAAATCTACCAGGATGAACTCTCAAATCTGAACATACATGCTCCAAATGCAAGGGCACCCCCATTCATCAAAGAAACTTTACTAAAGCTCAAAACACACATTGCACCCCACACAACAATAGTGGGAGACTTCAACACCCCACTCTCAGCAATGGACAGATTCATGGAAACAAACTAAACAGAGACACAGTGAAACTAATGGAAGTTATGAACCAAATGGATCTAACAGATATTTATAGAACATTGCATCCTAAAGCAAACGAATATACCTTCTTCTCAGCATGGCACAGTACCTTCTCCAAAACTGACCATATAACTGGTCATAAAACAGGCCTCAACAGATACAAGAAGAATGAAATAATCCCATGCACCCTATCAGATCACCACGGACTAAGGCTGGTCTTAAATACCAACAAAATCAATGGAAAGCACACATACACATGGAAGCTGAACAATGTTCTACTCAATGATAACTTGGTCAAGGAAGAAATGAAGAAAGAAATTAAAGGCTTTTTATAATTTAATGAAAATGAATATACACCATACCAAAACGTATGGGACACAATGAAAGCAGTCCTAAGAGGAAAACTCATAGATCTAAGTACCTCTAAAAATAAACTAAAGAGAGCTTACACTCGCAACTTGACAACACACCTGAAAGCTCTAGAACAAAAAGACGTAAATACACCCAATAGGAATAGACCACAGGAAATAATCAAACTCGGGACCTAAATCAACCAAATAGAAACAAAAAGAACTATACAAAGAATCAACAAAACCAGGAGCTGATTCTTTGAGAAAATCAACAAGATAGATAAACCCTTAGCCAGACTAATCAGAGGACACAGAGACAGAATGCAAATTAATAAAATCAGAAATGAAACGAGACATAACAAAAAATATATCTTAAAATAATTATTCTGTTTTTTGAATGTTAACAGTTGAAAATATTAAAATCATGTTCTACAAACATCATGGAAGTATTATTGGTATTTTTCTCACTGTACTTAAAATAAGCATTTTCTTAATGTTTAACTTCAGAGCTTTTGCTATTTTGAAAAATATACTTACTGATAAAAAAATTTCTATCCTATAAACACTAATGATCTTTTTAAGTAAACTGATTGTTAGACAATGTACACAGATATTTAATGCATTTTAAATACTCTCTTACTACATCCGGTGTTAGCATATAAGGGCTTTTGAACATATTTATTAATGATTCATTTTTAATATTTTATGCTCTTTTACTGTAACCCCCCCCCCCAGCCTGAAATCTGGCTGATCAGGTTTGACTGTTAGCACTAAGAGAGCATTGGGGTGGAGCCTACCACCCTATCATTCTGCCACTCCCACTGCTACTAGCTGCCACCCAGCTGTTCTGGAGCCAACACGTGGTCACCTGAAACTGGACTCCAAGGATGATTTGGCGGGAATGGGCCCCTCCCCCTTCTTCATAACCCAGTGTCTCCGAATAGGAAAATTGAACCTTGATCAGACTGATGTCTTGGTTCCATCTTTTCTCACTCCGCCTATTTCCCTCTTTTCTTCCAGATTCCAAGATGCCTCCCAGGCTAGAACCCAGACATGTGGGCTGCTGGCCGGCCTCAAAATTTTACTATACTTAATTCCCAAAGAATATTTTGTATGTTTTGAAACAATTTAGTATTCAACATTAGATATAGGATCCTCAGTTATGGTTAGTATTAAATATTCATTGCTGGTATTTTTAGGGTGTAAAAGGATATGAATATAAAAGTTGAACAAAATTTTTTATGTATTATTGATTCTCAAAATAGTCAAATTATTGATATGTTTGATGCATAAAATGCATTTACATAATAAAAAATTTTAAGAAAAAGAAGTGATTCATCCCATGGGGTAGGGGTGGTCAGAGATTTGTTTTCAATGGTGATTAAATCACATCATGTTAGCAATGAGGATTGACCACATAGGCTCTTTCAGAGCTTACATAAAGAGTGTCAATACACACACACACACACACACTCATATACACATACACACATTCACATGCATACATGTATATACAATACACACATATACACACATGCCTACAAACACACATAACACACCTATACACACATGCATACATGCATACATCCCTACACACACACACACACTCATACACACACACACACACAGGGGAGGGGCAGAGAGACATTCTTATGTTTCCAGAGCATCCTTCTTTCTTTCCCTTGAACACACCACGCTCATTTCCACTCCAGGGTTTTGTTTAGCCACTGTTTCTTCTGCCTAGAAGGTTCTTTCTCTTTTTGTTTGCCTGATTTAGGTTAAGTAGCATTATCTGCTCAGAGAAGGCTTCCTCAGTCAGACTCTGCCCATGCTGTTTATTTTGTCTCCTCTTCAGAGGACTCAACTAAAATTATCATTCATTTATTTGTTCACCGGCTCCTTCCACTATTTGAAGCAGAGGATTTGTTGCTAGTGGTGGTATTTCTTGAACCTGGAATAAAGTCTACCCATAATCCTACTCAAAATGTGTGCACTGGATAAACAATTGGATGAATTTGTTCATGAAACCTGACACCTGGGACTCACAGGCTAGATGCAGATATTTTCCTCTGAAAACCTACCATCTCCCTGGGACTGTGCCTTCAGTGAACAGGATGTGAGACATTGGCTTTCAGGATCACAAAGATTTTCTTTTTTGTCTCAGGAGAAACTATCCAATTTTTTCTAGTCTTTGACAGATAGATCTATATTCATTAGTTCTTATTCAACAGCACACACACGCACACATTCACACACACATATTCACATACACACATATTCACATGTACACATTCATATGAACATGCACACACATTCACATATATACATTCACATGCACATGCACACAGTCACATACACACATTCACACACACCGTCATATACACACAGCCACACATACAGACTCATATACACATAGTAGCACACACACACAGCAACACAAATATACACAATCACATACACACAAATACATTCACACACAGTCACATGCATATGTACACGCACAAGCACATATACACACTTTCATACACACACATAGTCACATATTCACACACACACAGTCTCACACACACACACACACAGTCACATGCAAACATACTTACAAACACAGTCACATAAAAATACATTCATATACAGAATCACATACATGTATGTACTCACAAACACACATACATTCACATACACATACATATAGTCACACACATATACTTTCACACAGTTATATACACATGCATATACACACACCTCCATACACACATTTGAAACACATACACACAGTCACATACATAGTCACATATGTATATTCATATATACACAAACACAGTCACATACACATTTGCACACACAGTCTCACATACTCACAAGCATATACAAACGCAGTCACATAATACACTCACAAACACATACACACAGTAACATACATACACATTTATAAACACAGGTTTAGACATACATACTCATACATGTATACATACATACATGCATCCACACACAGTCACACACATAACAGTCATACACACACATCCATATACATTCACTCACATATACATTCACATACATACACAGTCACACACTCATACACACTCACATTCACATACACATAAACATATACACATACACACATACACATTTACATACACAGTCACTCACACACAGAGAACGATTCAGATGTGCATTCAGTTGCAATTCATTGAGAGTAAAAATACAGTTTTACTTGATAGTATCTGCTTCTGACTTGGAGGAAACAAGAACAAAAGTTTGCCTGACTTCTTTAGGCAGGGCTGTAATTTATCTTACCCTTGACTATATCTTAGAGAAAGAAATATAAATTAATGGCTCCATAGTAACCAAAGCACTGCCATGTGCACTCAGGTTTAGAACTTCCAGATTTCCTGTGGTAGCATAAGCATCCCAGCAAATACAGCAGCAGGTAAACTGCTTTTGCATAAGACATGACGCATCAGCACCTTCCCAGTCTAAGTAACCACTCATGCAGACTTAAGAGAGGACATAGACACTACCACCAATGTGAAATCAAGTTTACAATATTAAAGCATATGAGGTGATAGATTCAGTTGTGGTCATTTCTGGAAATCCTAACTCACTACAGGATTTAGGGTCATCAGTGGTCTTATTTTGCATATCAAAGATACTAGAAACACCATAGATAGTTCCTACAAGTGTAAATTAGTTCTGCTTGTTTCTTTTCTGTTGCTGTGATAAGATACTCTGATAAAAGAAACTTAAGGGAGTGGGCATGTTTTCGTTCACAGTTCAAGGTACAGTTTCATCATGGTGGGCAAGTCACCTTCCCTGAATTAGCTGGCCACATCACACCCATCCGCAGTAAGAAAGAGCAACAAATGCACGCATGCTAGTGCTCAGCTCTTTTTCTCCACTTGTATAAAATCCAGAATACCCTGTCAAGGGAATGACACCACCCAGAGTGGGCAGGTCTTCACTGCAGACACAGATGGAATGAAGGCAGATTCTTGGGCCAGATGCCACATGAATGGCTCCTAGTCCAGTCTTTGCTCCGATCTGAAATCGTGGGAGCCTGGCTTCACAGTATTCATTTTTCTCAGCATTCTTTTCCTCTAAGTCCCCATCAAAATGGCCCATTAAGATGTTTCAAGCATTCAGTGATTTTTCCATTCTTCAACATTCTGGACATTAATTAGTTCAAGTGGCTTATAAAATATTTAGAGTTTTTTTCATAGCAATAAGGAGGAAAGGGCTTATTTTATCTCAAAGGCACAGGTTATATAGTCCATCATGACAAGAAGTTCACAGCAGCAGGAACTTTGACATCTGATCATATTACATCCAGGGTCAGAAAGAGCAAGGAATGTATGCATATTAGTGCTCAGATTTTCCTCTCTACGCATACACTCCAATATCCTCTGCCTAGGAGAATTGTGCCCCTTACAGTGTACAGGTGTTACCACCTCAATTGACATATCAACATAATCCCACACACACATATTTATAGGCCCATCTCCAGATGATCTTACACGAGTGTGAGCGCACGTACACATGCGCGCGTGCACACACACACACATGCGTGCGCGTGCACACGCACACACGCACCACCACCCATCTTATAATTAATCTAAATACAAATATTTTTCATACTCACTAATCCCTGTTTTCAGTATACTGCTTTTGAAGAGGAAATGCTGGCAACCTTAATACGAAACTTTAATTTTCTTCATGAGCTCTACTAAAGGATGAAAATTGAATACAATTCTCCTTAGAATTGTATTAGACTCAGAAGGAAGCAGTCACAAATTATCCTTACCTTAATATCTATTTAAAAGAGTAGCTGTGTAACTGTCATTTGGAAGTAAATTGGGGTATAATAACATTATTATCATAATGTTATATGTTAACTATTATATATTGTATTGTATAATAATCTATTGTATATGAATATATAACATATGAATATATACTAATCAGGAAAAACAAAAGATTTTCATTAATTATTTCAGGAAAAAGACAAATAAGTATGTGGGAGTAAACTTTGCCTGCTGAACTGTCATGAACGCTTTATCTACATATACATCTGTCTCTCTATGGATAGCCACAGTTTTTCAACCTATACACCCATGTCAGTGAGTACTTCCCAAACACGCAAAGGTAATTTGGAGAAGAACTTCAGTTTCAAATCAATATTCAGAAGCTGCTGAGCCTGTCCTTTTTCCACAATATCAGTTATATTAAAATATTAATGTAAGTACATACTTTTCCTTGATAGTGCGGCCATCTGAATGCTTTCTCAAAATTACTTTTTGTGAATGACACATATTTTCTAAAAAGTTCATCTCTAAGAGCTCTTCCAGCTGCTGGGTAAGTGTGGTGCTCGCATAAATGACACATAGTAAGTTCCCTGAGATACACTCGTTTGCTTTATGTTAGCTTTAACATCGTCTACAAGTTCCAGGAAATTCAGTGCACTCTTGCAAAGGTGAAGAACGTTTCATTCCATATCTAAACTAATTTACCATGCCTCAGAAGCCCCATTCAAACAAGATAAAAGGAAAAGGCAAACCCAGCAAGACTGGAACAGTTTCTCCTTATATACAATCTTCTTCCATCACAGAGGGAAATTCCTATTCAGTCCTTTCAAGACCATCTGAGTCCCACCTAACTGAACACAGTGGTCCCTAAGAAGTAAAGCTTTGTGGCATAATTCCTAGCTAAACGTCTGTGCATTTTGTGTTATATCTTAATGGCCAAATGATTGCATATGGTCATGGGGTGTGTTGTGGTATTTTGACATATGTTTACAACGTAGGAAGATAAATTCAGGTTAGTCAACAATCTAACACTTCCCATGCTTACTACTTATTTTTTTTTTAAAGATTTATTTATTATATGTAAGTACACTGTAGCTGTCTTCAGACACTCCAGAAGAGGGAGTCAGATCTCGTTACGGATGGTTGTGAGCCACCATGTGGTTGCTGGGATTTGAACTCTGGACCTTTGGAAGAGCAGTCGGGTGCTCTTCCACTGAGCCATCTCACCAGCCCTATTTATTGTTTTTGAGACAGATTCATATATATTCCTGAATGGTCTCAGACTCTCTATGTAGCAAAGGCTACTGACCTCCAAATCCCCCTCCCTCTACCCTCTCTGTGCTGGGACTACAGGCATGTACAATTCTGCCAGGTTATTTAATCATGCCTTGTTAAAAACACATTTAAATCTACTTTCAGCAATTCTAGATACATATCACTTTTACTATATTCACAATACTGTGACCACTAGAAACAGAAATTACTCTTGTCTAACTGAAACAGTTCATTCTATATTGTAAATTTGCTGTTTGCAATGTGGAGCTTGTGCTTAAAACCATATTTAGACTCCTTATAGGGCTTTGGCTAAAGGTCCTTTAGTGCAGATGTGGTTGGAATGCAAAGACCCCAACAACTGCTATTTGATGATTCTCACATGCAGCCTGATAGCATTGCCATAATGCCTGGCCCATGTAACACAAAGGGCTGAAAACCGGAAAGACAAAGTAAGAAATGTGCACTGTGGCTATGCTCATGGGATTTCCCTGTCTAGTGGAAAGAACATAAGCAAAGTGGCATTGTGGTGACCATTAGTAAATATTATATTAACGGCATACTTGGTGTGCCCTGCAGATCGCAAAGGTACAAGTGCATCAGCTTTAGAAGTTTCTGTGATTCTTTAGAAGGATCATTTTAGGTATCAGAAGCACAGAATGGCTGGATTTAGATCTAACAAGTGGAGATAACCATTTTGGAAGGCAGTAACAAAGCAGGCACTGAGATGTGAAATGTCACAAAAGAGGTAAAATAATTTTAAGTAGTTCAGAAAATCTAGAAAAATATGAAGAATTCTCTGAATCTAGGAACCTGAGCTCCAGATGAACTTATTGTTTAGACATGAATTATGGTCAAGGGCTGCAACTTTTCCGAAAGAGGTGGGATGTTGTGGAATTTTATTCAGAATTCTGAATTTTATTCAGAAAGTAGTATATTTATATTAAAACATCACTCCAAGAATTGGGGTATGTGGCTCAGTAGCAGACTGCTTATTTAACACACATGTGATGTAGTCCCCCAAAATAGCAAAAAAGATAAAAGTTACCCCAAGAGCAATGTGTGTTGCAGGAAGAAACGGATTCAGAAGCAACACACGACCGTATCTGAGATGGCCTGAACACTAGAAAGGGACAAAAGATCTAGAATATCTCAAAGCTCAGCAATTGCATGGATATTTCTCACCAGCTTAAGTCATTAATTCACTGACTAGTGACCAGATGCACAGTTCATCTGACATGCAGCATTTATTGGTGTGCGTGTCTGTCTGTGTGTCTGTGTGAGTTGCATATTTATGTGACATAGATATGTGAGAGTGCAGAGGACACCCACACAGAGACCAGAGTAAGAAATCTGTTGTCTCTCTCTGTTTCTCTCCTTACTCTTATAGGACAGGGTCTCTCATTTTGGACGAGGCTTGTTAGCCAGAGAGGTAGAGATTGGCCTATCTCTACCCTGTAATACTGGGGTTATTATTATCCCATAACTTTTCCATCATGTAAATATCCTTTCTACCAAAGTACAATCTGAAGCCCCTAGATTATATCCCCATTTTACTGAAAATTCTTTAATAAATGGACAAGAATAGAGACAGCATGATCAATATGCACTGCTCGATGAAGGTATTATGGTGAACTGGGAGAATGATTCTGTACCATCTCAAGCAAGTAACTGGCAAATGCCTAGCTAATTATAAATTCTACTTGCTGCCCAATTCATGCAACAAAATTTACAACATAAAACATTGTAAAGTTATTCAAAAGGCATTTCAGAATCTTAAAGACTACTGCACATAGGAAACACCAGTTGTTCAGTGTTGTGAATGTATTAATATCTCACTTCCTTCATCAGATGCTTGTCTAATAAGCAGTAAACTAAATAGCGTTTTACTAAGCCAAGGTCTAAGAAGAATGTTGGCGATGAAGCTAATCAAAATTAGAATGATTTTCTGTATCAGCCACTCTAACATAAATGATTGATAGATAATAGATAGAGAAATGATAGATATATACATATAGATAATATATAGATGATAAATGATAGAGAAAGATAGATAGACAGACAGACAGACAGACAGACAGACAGATAGATTATAAATACATAGATGATAGATGACAAATAGACACATAGATGATATATAATAGATGGGTGGATAGACAGACAGACAGACAGACAGTTACATTCCTTGCTGGTAAGTTTCTCATCTGGCTCCCTTCTTTCCATGTTGTTTTCCCTAACATGTGACAATCAGCACTGATAAGACAGACAAGAAGCTAACAATTTAAAGGTTACACATCCATCATTCCAACACTCAGTACATGCCATCCTGGGAAAAGTGAAGAATACAATTTAGAAAGGACGAGCAGGAAGCCATTAAACACAGTATACATAGAAGAAAATGTTCTGGTTGTTTATTGTACCAAAAAGGGTTGCTCAGAATATCACATCTTTATTTTGTGATACAAAGGATGCTTTTATATTTTGTACAAAAATCGTTGAATTATCTTTGAATTCTTCATTTAATAGTCTAAGGGGACATTTCTACACTCCAAGGTTCCTACATTTTGTTCTTTACACATAAGAAACATTTTGTATGCAGATAATATGACAGTTAAAATAGAAAATACACTGTAATTCCCCCAGTGAACAAAGAGCAGTATATAATTTTGAAGACAAAAATAAATGACAATTCTCTTTAAAGAAACATTGAGGAGTAAACACCAACCATTCAAAATATAACGCATAGAAAACACCTATAATCATACTGAATTTAATGTTGCTTTTGCAGATAATTGAATATTTTCATAAGTTTCAAACAAGTTGCACTACTTCAGCCTTGATCTGAATCCCATGTCATTAAATTGTGAATGATGACAACTGTAGCCTAGAGAAAGGTTATAAGAAAACTGAGAATGGACAGAAAATGATCACTATATACAAGCCCTCATATAGTTTACTAAAAATGTTACTTTTCTACTAAGGCTAATTTTAAACTACTTTTCTAAGATGAGTATAAGATGTATAAGGCATAAGGATAAGGACCACCTTATCCTTGTAGGATAAAAGATATGATAAGTGTAAGAATTATAAGTATAATAAATAAGATATATAATAAGTATAAGATAAGAATGAGCAAAAAGAACTGCCTTTATAAGCATATGGTATGCATTTGTGCTCAAAAACACACATTTATTTCCGAATTGGCCTTTCCAGACTCCACTTTGAAAACAAATTATAAAGAATCTTAGAAAATATATTACAAGCTTTTCATATTTTATATAAAATGCATATTATCTATAAGATACTTGGTGCCAGCGAGAAGGTGCGTTATTGAAAACTAAATTCTCCACGGAATACATAAGATGTTGACAAAGTCTTCATCACCTGCTACCCCTATACTTAGGCCTTCATAGTAATCTTCAAATTCGCCGTATGAAATTTCATCGCACTTGCTGCAGGCGCCTTTTAATGTCTCTAGGAAAGATGATTTGATTTCCTCCTCTGTTGAATGCCCTGCAGGAAGAGGACTGACTTGAAATATTTTCCCTAGAAGTTCAGCAAAATGACAGGTGGTGATAGAGGGATGCTTATCCATCTTCTGAAATAGTTTTGGTAATTTAAAATCGTACCCTCAAACTTCCCTCCAATTTATTGAAACATTAACCAGAATTAATTTGTCTCACGATCAGCCTCTCCATTACTATCCCCCTCTTTCGTTTTTCCACTGATCTGTTATTGAGCTATTAGCAGAGAACATAGAAAAAGGAAGAGATTCAAATAGTAAAGATTCAAAGATGAAAAACTTCAGAAAATGGTCAAAAATATCCAAAATGAAAATTTAAAAGTATGTATTAAGAAAGAAAAAAATGGCAGTAATCTATGATCTTTAAAAGGACCTTTAATTTTTTTTAAGTTAGGGGGAAGGACAGATGGCTAGCAATCAGGAATATTTGCTGCTCTTCCAGTGAATCTGAGTTTGGTCAACAGTACCCACATTTCATGGCTCACAATGGCCTGTAACTGCAACTCCAGGGGTTCTGACACCATCTTCTGGACTATGTAAGTACCTACACCCACATACACAGACATAAAGGCACATACACATATGTTAAAATAAATTCATGAAAAACCTGTTGCCATCATTTAAAAATATACACTGCAAAAAGGAAGAAAGTGACGCTTTTACTAAAATAAAAAGGAGTTTGAATGAAAAGAGACTGGATATTGAACTATGCAACAATAATGCTATATGACACTTGAGATTGTTAGTCAAAGCAAAATCTAATCAGCATCTAATGTATATGGACATGAATTTTAATTAAAACATTTTTTAATTAAATTTATGCTTCAAATAATAAGACTCGAATACCTTCTTAAAATCTCCCACCTAGAAAATACCCATCTCACATCATCCATGGGAGATTTTCTTTCTTTGCTTTAATAGACCAGAAATTTTTACAAAATTAAATATTGGATTTCTATCACTACAAAAACTGATTTCAGGATGTGCCACTTCTATTAACACCATTTTTTCCTAACAAATTACTTAAGTAAAGTGAATGAGGGAGAGGGAGAGGGAGAGGGAGAGGTAGAGGGAGAGGGGGAGGGAGAGGGAGAGGGAGAGGGAGAGAGAGAGAATATGTTTTCTACAACTGAAATTGAACTGTGAAGACAAACACACGGGAGGCAGAGTGAGAGGAAAATCACAAGCAGGTGGCCATCCTGATCTACACAAGATCCTGTCTCAAAAGATAAAGAGGGAGAAGGAGGAAGAAGAGAATGAAGAGAAGGAACAAGGAGGAGGAGGAGGAATAGTAGACAATTTTTATCCTGGATATTGCTATGTAAATAGATTTCAATTTGTAATGAATCATAAAAATAGGTTTTTCTTTGTTATATTGAAAGTATCACTGGATCCCCCCCCCTCCTTTAGCTTCCCTCTGAATTGAGAATGCAAAGCCAAAGTAAGAAATTCCTGAAAGGAACCAAAGTTACCCAACAACATGGGCAAACCCAACTGGAGCTATCATCTCTGGCCCATAATAGAATAAAAGCTGCTCAAGCAAGCTAACTCCAAAAGAAGAGATAGATGATGCTGAAGTCATCAAAATTTTGAAACAGGCAAGATCATTTGCCCTCGTGTTTGGTGTGACTCACTCAATTGAAAGATGTAGAGAATGACATGCCCAGGAAGACCTTGTCCTCCTCATCCCCCTGCCTCCAACTCTTGAGTCTTGAGATTACAAGCATGTCCCACGAGCTCATTTATCTGCAGCTGAATTCAAATTCAGCCCCCTCCTACAGCAAACACTCTACCAACTGAGCCAAGGCTCCTCTGGCATATACACTCTTTCTTAATGATAAGAAGGGAAGGTAAACAGTCATCTATTGGATGGAACACAGCGCCCCCAATGGAGGAGCTAGAGAAAGTACTCAGGAGCTAAAGGGGTCTGCAACCCTATAGGAGGAACAACAATATGAACTAAGCAGTACCCCCTAGTGCTTGTATTTCTAGTTGTATATGTAGCAGAGGATGGCCTTGTTGGCCATCAATGAAAGGAGAGGCCCTTGGTATTGCGAAGATAATATGCCCCAGTACAGAGGAATGCCAGGGCCAAGAAGCGGGAGTGGGTGGGTTGGGGAGCAGGGTGTGGAGAGGTATAGGGGGCTTTGGGATAGCATTTGGAATGTAACTGAAGAAAATATCTAAGCCAGGCATGGTGGCGTATGGCTGTAATCCCAGCACTCAGGAGGCAGAGGCAGGCAGATTTCTGAGTTCGAGGCCAGCCTGGTCTACAAAGTGAGTTCCAGGACAGCCAGGGCTACACAAAGAAACCCTGTCTCGAAAAACAAACAAACAAACAAACAAACAAACAAACAAACAAATCTAATAAAAAAATGCCTTAAAAAAAGAAAAAGAAAAAAAAAAAAAGAAATCAAAGCCACCACCCCCAAAAAAAGGGGAAGGTAATCGCAATGTATATTTGTTAATATAAAAGATTAAATTTAAAAATATAAGTCTTCTGCTTTCACTTTGTGTAACCATCCAGAGAAGAGGGTCAGCCCTACTCATAAACCGATGCCTAGGCAGGAGGACATGGAGGTGAACACTATAACCCCCACACTTAGGACGGGGAAGCTAGCTAGGAGTTTGACTGTGCTCCAGTGAGTGTGTGGGCAACACGAAAAGGACTTGGTGCATTGTTTTCTTCTCTTTTGATTTTTTTTCCTTTTCCTTTTTTTGGGAGGGCACCAAGGGTAAGAGGAAGATGAATTGAGTGTGAAAACTCAGGGTGTGTTGCATGAAACTCCCAAACAGTTCATAAAAATAGGGTAAAATATAATAAAGTCAGGCTGGAGACTCTCAAGGCCAGTCTTGGTTACACTGTGAGATCCAGTCTGAAAACAAAACTGGAGAATGTTCGATTAAGTAATGAAAATCTTTTACTTCTGCATTAGTCAATGAAATGCAGATGAAGTAGGCTCAGGGAGTTGGACAAAAATAATTCCGCAAAACACGGCACTGTAATCTAGTGTAGAGGTAGCTGTCACTGCATCAGCATTTGGAAGCCCCAGTTGATATTTGAAATGTGGATATCCTAGTAATTCTAGGTATTGGTATCATGCCAGGGAGTCAGAAGAAAAGGAGCCTAAGGAGTCACAGATGAACACACGTGTGCTTCATTAGATGTGTATCAGTAGTTAGAAATTAGAAGCTCACCAATAGGAGAATGTCTATACACACTTTAATTTGTTGACTATTAATACAATAACATTTGGCAATCAAAAATATGACATCTTAATGTGGATTAGCAAATGTATATACAACTATGAATGTCATAGAGTGGGTTGGAGAAATGGCTCAGTGGTTAAGTGCACTGACTGCTCTTCCAGAGGTCCTGAGTACAATTCCCAGCAACCACATGGTGGCTCACAACCATCTGTAATGCTGTCTGATTCCCTCTTCTGGTGTATCTGAAGACAGCTATAGTGTACTCATATACATTAAATAAATAATTTAAAAAAAAGAAAGTTATAGAAGAAGTGGTTGAAAAGTATGTTACATGATTACAACTTCTGGAGAAAAATACGATGAAATTAAGCAAGTTTTGGTGGCCAAACACTGTGATAAGTTGCATTCATAAATCCACTACAAAGGAACTATAATAAGAAATGAATCTTTAATATTACTTTCAAAACTTCGCTCTGCTTTCCCCCATTTTTGAGGTGAGGTCGCGTTCCATGGCCCAGGCTGGCCTCAGATTTACACCCCCTTTTCCTTGGCTATTCCAATGTGCTGATTATAGGTGTGCGCTGCTGCGCTTGGCTGGATTTCCACAGACACACAATGTCATTTTATGTATAATTCCACTCTAGATAAAGACATAAATCTTCCTCAGTCCTCAAGGATGGAGCACTCTTCCAGAAGATGCAGTAAATATTACTGGGAGACTCCAATTCACCACCCATTCCAAACAAGAAACAAGAGTTCTATCTTCATTATAACTATCAGAGAAATCAATAAGTATAGACACAACCACACCTAAGAGTTTTTAAATGAAAAGGGGAAGATGGCTCCCAAGTTATTGGCTCAAACAAAATGTATTTCCTTCCTTTCAGCCAATGCTTTTAGATTAGTCTAATTTAGAGTAGGCACTTTTATTAACAAGCATAGTAGAAATCAAAAGCATTTGACATGTGACAGTTACCTGAGATCACACGTGGATGCTTCTTGGCGCAGTAACACTTTCTTATGTCTATAACAGACACAATGCCGGTTTTGTTAAAATCCAGTTTCATGAAGGCCTGAAGAAAGACAGGGTTTCTCTCTGTGAAATTGTTAGACGTGAAAAGCTATTTTGCAGTCAATCATTTATGAACTCTGAACAAGAGATTTTGAAGGAGCTACACAGGTACTTGAGAAAGCATCATAGACACAGAGGAAGATGGCTACAACAAACACTGGCAAGAGAGAGAGAGGGAGAGGGAGAGGGAGAGGGAGAGAGGGAGAGGGAGAGGGAGAGAGGGAGAGGGAGAGGGAGAGGGAGAGGGAGAGGGAGAGGGAGAGGGAGAGGGAGAGGGAGAGGGAGAGGGAGAGGGAGAGGGAGAGGGAGAGGGAGAGGGAGAGGGAGAGGGAGAGGGAGAGGGAGAGGGAGAGGGAGAGGGAGAGGGAGAGGGAGAGGGAGAGGGAGAGGGAGAGGGAGAGGGAGAGGGAGAGGGAGAGGGAGAGGGAGAGGGAGAGGGAGAGGGAGAGGGAGAGGGAGAGGGAGAGAGAACCCCTCCCTGCCAGGCATTTCATGTGTCTATCACCCCGACTTGCACAAAGTGGTCTATCCGCACTGCCCTGGCCTGGCTTTGCTGGGAATCGATGAGTCAGGTCAAAGACCTTGGTAACTTTCAGCTCCGGGATTCATGACGTTGGTAAATGACCAAAATGAAGAGCTGGGAAGTTATTTGAAGTTTGTTTGTTTGTTTGTTTGTTTTTTAGTTCAAAAAGTCAACTTGCAAACTCCAGATCACTAGAATCAATGAACAGGTGAAACGCTGATTTCTTAATATGTAATACTTTCTTTTAAGTTCCTGACTGGCTCGCTTATTGTCCTTTCAACTCAATACAACTCTGCCTATCAAAAGAAAAAAAAAGACCTAAGAAAGAAAGGAAGATACACAGACACACCAGGCTATCTGAAGCAGCAACCTGAGCTTTCCAGGAGTCAAAACCAGAAGCATCTTTGTTTATTCAGAATATTTATCTCATGGAAGCATTGGCCTGCTCTAGATTCAATTGTGCCTCCATTCCTTTCCTGAATCCTTACTCTTAGAGCCCCAGAATAGGCATATGTGGAGGTGGAGTCCTTAAGGAAGTAATGAAGATGGAATGGAATCATTGGAGTAGGCCTCAGTCCTGGATGACTAGAATTTCTTTGACAAGGGCCAGCATAATGCAAAGAGGGGCATAGGAAAACAGTAGAGCAGCCACCTGCAAACCACAGAGAGAGTCCTCCAAGGAAACCAGATATGCTCACCCTGCTTGGACCTCTAGTCTACAAACTATGAGAAAACAATTTGACAGGCCTGTTGCTGGAGGTAACTCTTTTTTGCCCCACCTTTTTCTTCCATTCTCCCTTCCTTCCTTCCTTCCTTCCTTCCTTCCTTCCTTCCTTCCTTCCTTCCTTCCTTCCTTCCTCCTTTCCTCCTTTCCTTTATTTATTTTTATTTTATTTTGGTTCTTTAGTATAACTACAATGACTTAATACACTAATACAACTTTATTCTGCTACTCAAACTTAGTACCATGGGCATGTAAATAATAATAATAATAATAATAATAATAATAATAACAATTAAGTGCAAAGTTGTAGGTGAGTGAGAAGTTTGTTTTACTTAAAGTTTTTCTTACATCTCTTGGTGAGTAAGGGTTGAGGGCTTTAGTTTAGCTTTGGGTTTTTGTTGCTGTGTTTGTTTGCACTTGGGACTGACACCTGCTATGATTTCCTATCCTAGGTCACATAGAATATTTTTCTATAAATACGAGGTACATATACCTATTTACCGATTGTATTAAATACACATGCAGAAGAAAAAACATACCACTCAAAAGTGTACATGTCTACTAAAACTGGGTTAATCTATATTTTTATTTTTTTAAATTTAAAGATCTGTGTGTGATGTGTGTGAATGTAGTTATGATATATGTGCACATGTGTGGTGTGTGCAGCACAAACATTCAGGGTGTCAGTTCTCACATCCCACCTTGTCTGAAACAGGGTCTCTTTGCTGTTAGCTAATGCACAGCTGCAACCTACGGGAGTTTCTTATCTGTGCCTCTCAGCCTGCCATAAGAGCCCTGGGGTTACAGGTCCTTACACTTGCAGTAGAAACTCTTTACCCCCAAAAAATAAAAATAAAAAGGTGTAGTGGCGCACGCCTTTAATCCCAGCACTTGGGAGGCAGGGGCAAGCGGATTTATGAGTTCAAGGCCAGCCTGGTCTACAAAGTGAGTTCCAGGACAGCCAGAGCTATACAGAGAAACCCTGTCTCAAAAAACTAAAAAACAAAACAAAAAGAAAGAAAGAAGAAAGAGAGAGAGAGAGAGAGAGAGAGAGAGAGAGAGAGAGAGAGAAAGAGAGAAAGAGAGAAAGAGAGAAAGAGAGAAAGAGAGAAAGAGAGAAAGAGAGAAAGAGAGAAAGAGAGAAAGAGAGAAAGAGAGAAAGAGAGAAAGAGAGAAAGAGAGAAAGAGAGAAAGAAAGAAAGAAAGAAAGAAAGAAAGAAAGAAAGAAAGAAAGAAAGAAAGAAAGAAAGAAAGAAAGAAAGAAAGAGGAAAAGAGAAAAAGAGAAAAAGAAAAAGAAACTCTTTACCCAGTGACCTATCTCTCCAGTCCTGGGATTCTTATTTCAACTTAATATGACCTCTGTCATGTTCACTGTAACACTTAACATTTATATCATAAAAAACACAGAAACACTTTCATCAGCATTATAAAATAATGCATTGGAGCATCAACAGTGTAATAGGTGTGATGCTAAGAATAGAATCATCACATCCAATCTGTGCGATAGCAAATGAGGCTTAGGAATTTACACAACAATATAGTTGGATAGCTAGCAATTTACAGAAACAGTAATTTATTAATATAATTCCATTTGGATTTTATTTTTCTTGGATCAAATATTTTCTAAGACATACATATCATATGTGATATATATGTGTATATATTTATATGACATTTCATTTTATTCTAGGTAGACTTGAACAAATACATAAGCTTGCTTATTTTAAGTGTTACTAAACCCAGTGTGTATTAGCCAAAATGATATAACATGTTTCAATTGATGGTCTATTCAAGGTGATAAAGAATGAATACAACAATCTAGTAAGAGTAATAGTTTGAGATCAGTTAGCAGTTACCTTGCGAACAAATGACTTCCTATATTCATTCATTTCACCAAAAATGGCACGTTTGAATTCTCCATAGTCAACCTTGTTCTTGCTATGGCCATATCCTTGCAGAATTAGCCAGGAAGACTCAAAGTCCTAAAAAATAAAAAAATAAAAAATAAAATAAAAAAATCAGAAATTGCCATTACATCTTTAAATTATGTAAGTGACAACCAGGATCAAAGGCATATTTTGTTAGATCATCTGTGGCTCTAGACAAGGTAACCTACTGAGTAAGAAAATTCATCTAACTACAGACAAACCCAGTAAAAGGCATTTTGGTGTGAATGCCTAAGCTCGGGCCTTTTCTGAAGGAGTAATACCTCACAGTATATTCCTCTTAGAGGTATGCTATTTGAGGGCAGAGAAATGCTGAGGGTGGAACCTAGGACCTCTTGCATATCAAGTGAGCTCTGGAATGCAAGTTCAATCACTGACCTCCATCCCAAGGGTTTTATCATTTTCATTGATAAATAATGGTGCATGTAGAGAGTATACATGATATCTCAATGCACATTATGCTATGGAAAGATCAAGCCAGACTAAATGCCATCTCTGTCAAATATTTAACATTTTAGTAATAATATTTAGTAACATTTAGTAACAACAAAGTAGTAAGAATATTTAAAACCTCTTTTAGCTATTTTTAAACACACAAAACATTTTTCATTATTCTTGACCATATTCACCCAGCTGTGCATTAGATAAAACTCGTCCTCTTATGCAAATGAAAATTTATGTCACTTGGTCAATCTCTCCATTTCTCTCTACACACTATACCCCCTCCGCTTACCTCTCAGTTTCTTTATGTAAAGTAATATGGTTGCTGTGCACTCGGTATTGAACATTCCTGTTTTTAAATGTATTCCATCTGTGACAATTCAAAGTCTATTCAGGTTCTAAAACACCAGCCACACTGAGACCTTTAATGGGTTACTTCTGGTCTTGGGAGCACAGAAAGTTTGAATGACTTCTGAACTATTCCCAAATTTTTACTAAGGAGGATGATACTAATTAAACACATTATGTCCATTTGTTCACTGCCACTATCGTGGGCTTCTTGGGCAAAGTTGCTGCTTAAAACCCTATTCTACTCAGTGTTCGTGATAACAAAAGAAATTACACTATTCCTTTATTGAAGCTCAGAGAAATATATTCTCAATGCTTCTATCACGGTGTTGACTTTAAATGAGGCTGTAAATAAAACACCCAAGTTGGCAAACAGATACTCAGGAATTATTATCTTTTCAAATAAAACTGTAATTGGGAAGCTAAGATACCCAGCCTCCCTATAAAATTATTTTTGTGTGTCAAAATGCCTCATACATTACAAAGAAAAATATGTGTATGTATAGTTGAGTTATAGCTGAGTCTGAGTTTCACTTTTACAAATCATGAGTCAAAACGAACACGAGGCAAACATGTTCACTTAACTCAAAGAATATCAGACTTAAAAGGACTTCTGAAGGCTCAGAAGAAGGATTTTCAAAAATTATGTAGTGTAATTTAGTAACAAAAAAATATGTGTCTACATGTGATTTAGAATGGAAACTAATTCAATTGAAATTTTTGCTTCATTGATAATATTTCTATGTAAACTTGGCTCTTTGCAGAACATACCACTTTTTATTTAAAATAAGAGAGAACAATTGTGTCTTTTTACAAATATGATCTACTTCACAGTGAGACCCAGGCTGGTGAAATCTTATTCTCACATCTCCCTGTATGCACTTATGGTGGCATAAGCATGTATATTGCATAGGTGATATAACAAGAAGCAAAATAAAAATATTAGTTAAAATAGGTGATATGGCTGGAAATGTAGATCAATGGTATGATACTTACTTTGCATGTATAAGAACCCAGGACAGGTTCCAAAGATTAAAAAAAAATTAAATCAAGTTTACATAAAACAAAACATATGAGAAAGGATGGAAGTTACATGCATACATTATCCTTCTTGGTAATTGTGTGGTGTGAATGAAAATGGCCCCCATAGGCTCATTTATTTGAATGTTTCAGTCCCCATTGGTGGAACTGTTTGGGAAGGATTAGAAGGTGTGGCCTTCTTGGAGGAGGTATGATCCTGGGGCTGGGCTTTGAGATTTCAAAAGACTATGCCATTCCTCGTTAGCTCTCACATTTTGTGTTATGATTGTCGTGTCAACCTGTAGAATCTCTACTGTTCCAGTAATATTTGCCTGCCTGCCTGCTGCCATGCTCCAATCCATGAGGGTCCTGGACTTTAACCCTCTGGGGCACTAACAGCCTCCAGTTAAATGCTTTTTTTATAAATTGCCTTGGCCATGGAGTTTTGTCACAACACTAGAAAAGTAATTAAGCCAGAAATGTTAGAATAGTTAGTCCTGTTCACTAGTTATAAACATTTCACAAACAAATACAGAAGCACCAGAGGAATGCAGTACTTTCCCACACTCCAAAGCCAGGCTATGTGGACCCCAGGTCTCTATCAGTTACGATTGACCTATCTGTTTAACAAAGATATACCACTGAATTCTAATTTCCTACTCTTGTTTTATTTTGTTCATCTATGAAAGAAAGATATTAAAGTGGATGGTCCCTGGTCTGTCTCACCAGACACACCACAAGTTTCAACGTCATCGTCACAACAAGCCAAAGGACAATTGTGTCCCAACAGTGATAAGCCATGTCACCCTGACATCAAATTTTACAGTTGATAAAGCAAATTCCCATATGATTTTTTTTTATTAGAGCTTCTATGCCATCCTAGACATAGCAACTATCTCAGAACTGCACAGGCAGGGCCTGTCAAAAAGAAAAGTCAGAACACTTGTGTGTCACATGGCTAAGTGATTATGCTTTTACATGAACCTAATTTCAGAAACATAATACATCACGTGACAAGACAATTGTTTTGTTCAGCAAAAGAGAAAAGTACAAAAGAATCCACATCTGAATCATTTTACTTTTAACCTACTTGCGAGTATAGCGTACAAGGCTTTGGGGCAACAAACTTAATCTCTCCCACTCTCCCGTCTACTTGCCCTAGCGATGTGCTACTGTGCCCGTGTTTGCCGTGGAAGACTCAGTTCAAGGTGCTAAATAAAGAGCAGGAACCTGAGCCACCTTGGTCACCATCTGGATGGGATGTGACATTTCACTTACAGACCCAACTTGCCGTGAAGAAACTAAAATGGACGTTGATACAGAAAGGATCAGAGTTCAGACAGCAGAGCTCCTCTGTTAAGGAAAGCTGTGGCCCAAATGATGAGAAAAATCTAGAACACAGAGATCTAGTGTGAGATCATTCATGTCAGAGTGAACTAAGTCCCTGTGGCTTAGGAAAGAGCCACAGTTCATGTCCGGAGCCTGCTTCTCCTTTCCAGGAAATGACCATTCTCTGAGCCATGACCCCCTCTTCTTGGGAGATCCACTGTCTGCTTTTATTCTTCGCTACCCTTGCCTGGTTAATTCTTCCACATTATTCACAACCCAGCCTGATGCATCCTCCCCAGGGGTCTTGCCAACATCTTAGAGTTCCTTCCTGATAACTTAGCTTGGAAGTGAGTACCACCACACAGGTTCCTAAAGCCGCCTTCTCTGTTTGATGCATGTACTAAACACTTTCTTCAGTTTTGAAGATTCCGAGGTGAAGAGTACGTCATCACAGAGTTTAACACATGCCTGGCTATAAAACACTTCAGAAACATATGATAAAGGGATAGATGTCAACATTTTAAAAATAAATGGGACTTGTGGCCTAGTGGCATAACTCTGATAGCAGGGTTTAAAAAAAATAGGCTATTAAAATGTCATTAGAAAAGTGAGCAAGACCATGCAAGAATACACCCAGAGCAGAAAATGCTGTGTGGTACATACCTGTTCAGACACTTCCAAGTGAAAGGTTTTCAGAGCTTGCTGAAAATCTGCCTTTTCTAAAAGCCCATTCCCTTCCTTGTCCAAACCTTGGAAGTATTTTCCCAATCCAGTCAAAATTCGAGCACCCTTCTTGTGCAGTTGTTCTTTCAGTTTATCTGTTTAGTAAAAAGAGAGAGGGGAGCTAATTGCTTCTGTGCACCAAGCTTTCAAGTTGCAGTTGTTTCTTGTCTGGGAAAATAGGTTGATAATAATGGAAAATAGGATGTGAATATTCAATGAATATCTGCGTTGGGCTGAATTTGGAAAGGAGAATGATTTTAATAACCACGATGTCAGACACAACTGCATATTCATGATACACGAGAGCCACAGCACCACTGTGTGGTGAAAGCGGTGCATGTTACATACAGGGAAACAATGCTTCTCTCTAGTCATAAGCAAGTAATCTAAGTCTTAAGAATACAATGTTAGTTTCTCTTGTTTAGATCATCTTATTTAACTACCCCATATCTTTCCTATTTTTTTTATTTACCCTACTGAGTTTCAGAATAGATGCCTGACAAATCACACACCAAAAATATCAGTTCAAAAAACTTTGAGTAGTTTAAAAGTTGAAAGCTGGAACAAAATGTGTCAATGGCATTTGTGTTGTGGTGTCCTAGTCCACATTTACATCTTCATAGCAACTATTTTATCCAGAAAGTTCTAGCGGTCTCTGGCTCCTAACCACTCCTTCTAGCACATAGAATGCTGTCTGTATCGTACTACAGTGAATACATTGGAAAAGAAGAGTGCAACTGTCACGAGCTTCACTAGTGACAAAAACTGTTGGCGATGACAGAGCAGAGAGAAAGACCTGCTAACAAGGACGGCGCCAGTCTCAGCCAACCATCCAGGTAGCTGCTCGCTTCCTTAATGTCTGATCATGAATACTATCTCAGGACTCATCAAAATCCTAGAAGTATATATTGACTTCTGTGATGATTTGTTTTATGCATTCCTCCCTCCTCGAAGATGGAATCCAATAGAGGAATTGTATGTAACACCTAGTACACTGCACTGGCTAGAAGGCCAGGCCTTAGACAATTGTAAGGATGTTTCAGTGTCCTGAGTCTATCTACATTTCCTCTGTTCCCTCTGGCTTCCCAGGGAAAGGTAATAAGACATTACTCTCACTGAGAGGTGGAAAAAGAGTTGCAAAGGATCTACACAAAGTTGTGTGCCTACGGAACAGCAGGATCTGCTCACAGACGTCAGAGCACATTCAACAGAAAGTGAGCTGGAGATATGTCAGGCACTAAGCCACGAGTCTCTTCAGGATATCGTCTAGGCAAGTACAGGTACATGGTGGTTCCTGCCTATACTCCCAGACTCTGGAGATAAGGAAAGAGGATCGCCGTGAGTTCTAGGGCAGCCAGGTTTGCACAGTGAGCTGCAATCTACCGGAGTTTCAGTGTGAGCCTTGTATAAGAGTATCTGTGTATGTACAAATGTATGTATAGATAGACACGTGTGTATATATACATACAGATACACATATATGTGCATATATATACACACATATATACACACACACACACACACACATCACATACATATACATATGCATATACAGATATATCATGGCCCGTGGAGATGATCAGTCAATGGGGAAAGGTACCTGCCAATCCTGATGACCTCAGTTTGAGTTGTAGGAAAAAAACTCCTGCAAGTTGTCATCTTACCTCACTTGTATGTGGTATCTCACACACACACACACACACACACACACAAACACACACTACACAAATAAATTAATATAATTTTAATTTTTAAAAATGTCAATTTTACACTTTATTTAGCTTATAATTCAACTCATTGAATATTTCTAAAATTATTATTATAACTACACCCTTCTGCTTAGTACCATTAATAAAAAACTTGAAAATACTTTAAGAACTATTTTTATTATTTATGTATATATTTGGGTATCAAGGTTTATTTTATTAATTATTTACATATTTGGGCATTTGTGCAAGGGTAAATGCACACACACTTATGGATGCTCATAGAGCCCAAAAGAGGTCATCAGAGTAGAGTTACAGAGGATTGTGAGCTACATGATGTGGGGGTTGTGAACCAAACTAACGTCCTCTGGAGTAATGGCAGGCTCTGGCCCCCTAAAACATTTTATATATATATATACATATATATATATATATATGTATATATATATATACACACACACATAAATACATTCATACACACATATATGTATATATGTATGTATATGTATGTATACATACACACACATGTATATATAAAAGTTTTAGTGGGATAAAGATATATTTATATATATATAGAGAGAGAGAGACATATATATATATATATATATATATATAAATTTTAGATTTATTCATGCACTGTCACATAAATAAAGTCACTGCACCATCTCAGATATATATGTGTGTGTGTGTGTGTGTGTGTGTATGTAAAATGGTGTATGTAAAATGTTTATATAAAGTATATTGTGTGCTTTAAAAATTATAAATTGAAGTCTAAAATTATATATATATATATATATATATAAATTTTAGCAGGATGAAGATATATACATAGTACCTATGTGTGTATATATATATATTATATATGTATATATATATGAACATATATATTATATATATATATATATATATATATATATATATATATATATATACACAAAGATACCAAAAGACAAGTTTTATTGGCAACAGTCTCTATTAAGGAACTGTGTGTGGATGTTTATGGAAAATAAATACTATGTTTAAGATTCAGGTGATTGGGATTTATCAGTTACTCACCATTCACATAAATATCTCTGATCAAAATATGTATATTTAACAATATATATAATGTTTCAGTAATATGAACTAACTAATACCCCCTGAGGTCGTGTCTCTAGCTGCATATGTAGCAGAAGATGGCCTAGTTGGCCATCATTGGGAAGAGAGGCCCCTTGATCTAGCAAACTTTATATGCCCCAGTACAGGGGAACACCAGGTCCAAGAAGTTGGAGTGGGTAGGCAGGGGAGCAGGGCACGGGGGGAGGGTATAGGGGACTTCAGGACAGCATTTCAAATGTAAATGAAGAAAATATCTAATAAAAAATTGTTTCGAAGGCTCAAAAAAAGAAAATGCATATTCATGCACTGTAGAATGCAAGTCAGCTATGAATGATGGGTCCTACCATTTATGACAACTTGGATGGGTGTGGAGACATTGTATAAAGTGAAATAAGCTATTCACATAAATAAAGTCACTGCACCATCTCAGATATATATATATGTGTGTGTGTGTGTGTGTGTGTGTGTGTGTGTGTGTGTGTATGTAAAATGGTGTATGTAAAATGTTTATATAAAGTATATTGTGTGCTTTAAAAATTATAAATTGAAGTCTAAAATGTTTGAAAGTATCTCAAACACTATTCTAAATGACAATAAGGAAAATCGTGTGTGAGCGTAGAAGACACAGCATACCCTGAATGGCCTGTAGCACCAGCTGATCATGAGCCTCCAGACTGACTGCATCTTCTTCCCCATGTTCCACAGAGGCCGCTCTAGAAGTGAGAACAGACAGGCTAAATTGTGCTTCCCCACTCCAGACTCAATGATGCTCTCAACAGCTGTGGAGGTATGCGAGCTATAGGAAGCCCCACTTCTGCCCATGACTTTTGATTCCATGGAGAATTAAATCCAGAACTATAAAAGCACTGCAATCTTTGAAGATATTAATTTTCATAACTGCTTTAATGTTTTTAAATATGTAACTATAACTATTTAAAAGCAGCTTTAGCTTGCAAAGTATAAAGTGTAAATAGACTTTTAATGTCTGGAAGATGCATTAATAAAGATTCTCAGAGCTAGATTATAGACAATGCTCATATATATATATATATATATATGTATATATATATGTGTGTGTGTGTGTATGTATATATATACATACATATATATACATATATATATTACTACCATTTAAATAATAATTACTGTCAAGAAATATTCAACAAATAATAGAAATATACATATTATTTCTATTATTTATAGTAGTCTTCAATGTAATTTTTTATTTGTAACATTATTGTTTCAATATATATATATATATATATATATATATAATTGTCAATGAATGAATTGTATCACCATAGGGGTCTTGGCTTTTTGTGCTATAAAAGATATCACACCAACAGTGTAGGAAACAGTTATGATGCTGGTCTGATACCCTATTTTTTAAAGCTCCACTTTTGATAGCATTTTAAAAAATAAAAGGGAAAATTAATACATTCTCTTGATTATAAAACAGAACAATTTAAAATTTTTAATTGCCATATGTGTTCCAAAAAATGAAGTAAGTTTGATTATAATACAGGACATAATGTAGATATACACAGCTATGATTTATAAACTATAAACCTTCTGAAATATGAAATGCTTTGTGATAGAAACTCCTTCTGAGATCCAAACTATGCAGCTATCACGTACTTTCAAAATGACACATGAGTTTGACTTACTTCAGAGAATTCAAAGCTACTTGATCAATATTTGTAATTCGAAGTCTAAGCAATGCATTTTCTTTTATGGTCTTTGGAAGGCTAGGTTGATCACAGCTCAAAAATGTCAAAGTTGCACCCTGAGGAAATGAACAGACGAAAAAAAATGTCTTAAAGCTAGAAAATACCTAAAATTAAAATACAACTCATTCTGATGGAAGAGATTTGGTTTTTATCATAGTTGCCTTGGTATGTTCTAAACGTTACCAAAATATAGTAGATTCAAAGAGTATTTAAGGACTACATTCAACTAATACTATAGAAAAATGAACTAATCCTCCCTCCCTCAAACAAAACGCCTAACACAGTATACAATAGTCATGTGACTAAAAGAGAATCCATGTACTAGATAAGAATCACAGAAGCAGTGGCATGAGTTCTGCAGATGTGTGATGACTTCTGTTGATGGGCAGTTTGGTTAACATGACATAATATGCAGAATTGCCTGGGAAAGGAGTCTCAGTGTGGAACTGTCTATATTAGGCTGACCTGTGAGCATGAGGGGGTATTATGCTCATAACACTGAGTTGGAATGATCCATCCACTGTGGGTGGCATCATTCAGTAGACAGGGGATCCAGGAATGTCTAACAGGGGAGAAAGCATGTTGAGCCCTAACATGTGTGCAGTATTGGTTCATCATTCTCTGCTCTTGGCTGTGGATATAACATGACATGTTTCTTCAAGTTTCTGCCACCTTGAGTTTTCTTTGTAATCTGGAATAGCCAGCCAAATAAGCCTTTTCTCCCTCCTTTTTCATGGTATTTTATCAGAGCAACAGAACAACACAAGAAGAAGAAGCCCTAATAAAATCCCCAAATTCAGGACAAGAGCTCTTGGTTCACAGAAAGATGATGCCTAAGAGGCTGGGGAATCCCAGTAGATCAATCACAGTCTTTCCCCTCATCTTTTGCTGATAGATATCACAAAACTATAAAACCGAATTTTAACCTAATTAGATCATCAAAGAGTCAGTGACAAAACTTCTATCAGAAATTCTTAACGTGACCTTGAGAATTCCTATTCTAACTTCAGAGTTGCTTCATGTATAATGAATGTGACCAACATATGGACAAAAGCAAACTCAATAAAAAGAAACAAAAAACAAAACCAAGAGGCTTCATTCTTCCTCCAGAGCAGAGGGGACGCGATTTCCCCTCCCTCCCTCTTGGAATAATTACTTTAGAACTCCATATAAAACCAGAGACACTGAAACTTATAGAGGAGAAACTAGGGAAAAACCTCGAAGATATGGGTACAGGGGGAAAGTTCCTGAATAGAACAGCAATGGCTTGTGCTGAAAGATCGAGAATCGACAAATGGAACCTCATAAAATTGCAAAGCTTCTGCAAGGCAAAAGACACCGTCAATAAGACAAAAAGGCCACCAACAGATTGGGAAAGGATCTTTACCTATCCTAAATCAGATAGGGGACTAATATCCAATATATATAAAGAACTCAAGAAGGTGGACTCCAGAAAATCAAATAACTCCGTTAAAAAATGGGGCTCAGAGCTAAACAAAGAATTCTCACCTGAGGAATACCGAATGGCTGAGAAGCACCTGAAAAAATGTTCAGCATCCTTAATCATCAGGGAAATGCAAATCAAAACAACCCTGAGATTCCACCTCACACCAGTCAGAATGGCTAAGATCAAAAATTCAGGTGACAGCAGATGCTGGCGAGGATGTGGAGAAAGAGAAACACTCCTCCATTGTTGGTGGGATTGCAAGCTTGTACAACCACTCTGGAAATCAGTCTGGAGGTTCCTCAAAAAAATGGAGATAGTACTACCAGAGGATCCCGCAATACCTCTTCTGGGCATATATCCAGAAGATGTTCCAACCAGTAAGAAGGACACATGCTCCACTATGTTCATAGCAGCCTTATTTATAATAGCCAGAAGCTGGAAAGAACCCAGATGTCCCTCAACAGATGAATGGATAAAAAAATGTGGTACATTTACACAATGGAGTACTACTCAGCTATTAAAAAGAATGAATTTATGAAATTCCTAGGCAAATGGATGGAACTGGAGGGCATCATCCTGAGTGAGGTAACCCAGTCACAAAAGAACTCACACAATATGTACTCACTAATAAGTGGATATTAGCCCAGAAACTTGGAATACCCAAGATATAAGATACAGTTTGCTAAACGCATGAAACTCTAGAAGAACGAAGACCAAATTGTGGACATTTTGCCCCTTCTTATATTGGGAACAAAACACCCATGGAAGTGTTACAGAGACAAAGTTTGGAGCTGAGACAAAAGGATGGACCATCTAGAGACTGCCATATCCGGAGATCCATCCCATAATCAGCTTCCAAATGCTGACACCATTGCATACACTAGCAAGATTTTGCTGAAAGGACCCAGATATGGCTGTCTCTTGTGAGACTATGCCGGGGCCTAGCAAACACAGAAGTGGATGCTCATAGTCAGCTAGCTATTGGATGAATCACAGGGCCCCCAATGGAGGAGCTAGATAGAGAAAGTACCCAAGGAGCTAAAGGGACCTGCAACCCTATAGGTGGAACAACATGATGAACTAACCAGTACCCCGGAGCTCGTGTCTCTAGCTGCATATGAATCAGAAGATGGCCTAGTTGGCCATCAGTGGAAAGAGAGGCCCATTGGACTTGCAAACTTTATATACCTCAGTAGAGGGAAACGCCAGGGCTAAGAAGTTGGAGTGGGTGGATGGGGAAGTGGGTAGGGGAGCGTGTGGGGGACTTTTGGGATAGCATTGGAAATGTAAATGAAATAAATAATTTAAAAATATCTAATTAAAAAATATCTAATAAGAAAAAGAAAAGAAAAAGAAAATCAGTAACTGCGATGGAGGCAGGTTCTCCTCCCTTTGAGATGGATATGGATTCTTTTTGAAATTAGGTACCTACTGTTAGCTTTGTGGCCAATGAGCCTTTTCCTAAGGTAATAAACCAGCCTAGGTAAACACCAAGGGAGATACAACACTCAAAACATGCTGTGTGTACAACCCCGCTGAGGTAACCTTTCTAATCGTGCGGTGTAAACACAAAGTCTCCCACATGTGGGTGATGCCTCCCTTCCCCCTTCCTTCCTTCTTGCCCCTCTCTACTTTCCTCTCTCCATTCATGCCTCATCTCTACTTCCTTTCTTCCTCACTTTCCTGAGCTAAAGGAGGAAGTGACTTTCCACATTTGGTTCATCTGAGGACAGAGGGTCAGAGCAGATCAGCAACTACACTGAGGTGCAACAGCAGCAGCTCAGAACTGGTATTGACTGTCACCTTCAATAGAAAGTAAACCTGTTATCTTCAAATTTCGCAACAGGAGGCAGAGTTGACTTCCTCTAGACATCAAGAGTCAGATAGGAATGTCACAGGCATGGATTAGCTAACACAAGATTAAGATGTGTAGAGTTTCCTCCCCCTTTACTCCATCCTGTCTCGTCATCACACCTCAGTGACTGCATCTCCTGAAGACCTGTCCTCTAACTACCTTTGGAGCCATTGATGCTTGCTTCTCAAGACACCATGAGTTCTCTCCTAGGTTAATATCCATCCAATCCATGCCTACATGCCTGCTCTTCAAACAGTTCTACACATTGAATTCCCACAGATATTTCTAAATTACAAATCTGGTCATGCAGTCTCTCCACTCTACCCACATCCTCTCTTCTGTAGTATATTACACACTGCTCTTTGGTATAAGGCTCCTTTTTTATTTAGTCGTGGGGAGTACAGGTGTATGTATGTGGATGCCATAGGACATTCTCAGGTAGCATACCCTATGTACTATCCACCCCTGTTTGTTGTTGTTGTTGTTGTTGTTGTTGTTTTTAATGAGACCTGGTCACTCTGTGTTCAGGAACTCACCAAACAGTCTAAGCTGCATCCAGCCAATAAGCCTAAAATGACCTGTCTCTGTCACCCCAGCACTGAGATTACAAGTTTGTGCTACCAAGTCCTGAATTTTTGACATGGGTTCTGGAATCTGATCCCAGGTCCCCCTGCTAGCAAGATTAAGCCCTCTGTCAACTGAACTATCTCTACATCCCAAGTCTACTTTCTTTATGTCTAGATTCCAAACAAGCTGACCTACTTTCACATCTCCAGGTAATCCATTTACTTTCTTGCTTTTGTTCTTTATACATGTTCTTCTCCACCTTGAAGCCTTTCCTGTATCCTCACAGAGTCCTTAATCACCTCAGATGTCACTTTCTCCAGACTCTTACAGCCCATAGAATTGAACCCACTGTGTCTCCAATCTGACTCCTATCCAATTCCCAGTATGCTGCAATTGCTACAAAGCAAAGAATAACTCTTGCTTATTCAGTATTTCATCTCCAGTGTTTAGAATGTGAACATATATAAGCATTACATGAATGATCAGTACAGAGAATGTTTCATTGTATGTGATTTCAAAATTCAGCCTACTCGGGAAGGTCGGAGACCGACAAGAAGCAGGTTATCAAAGGTCCAGCTCCAGAGGGCAGTGCCAGTCCACAGAGAACATCAAGTCCTTCCTTCTGCGGCACGTTAGTCCCGGGGGTACTGAGGGAGCCACTTGCACAGAACAGGCCTTGTACAGAGAGCTACAACAGTAGTGAGAAACACGTTCTCATGGCAACAGTCTCCATTAAGAAACAACGTGTGAATGTTTATGGGAAATAAATACTGTGCTCAAGATTTGGAGGATTGGGATTGATCAACCAATCACTGTGCATACAAGTAAATGTTGCTGATCAGGAAAATAAACGGGAGCAGTGATCTCGCTCCACACCAGAGAAATGTACATAGTCTGTCACATGGTATTAAGTGTCAGCACTCATCCAAATTTACATTATTTTGCCAGGACACATACAAACTTGCACTATAGTGCCAGCATACACACACACTTAAAACAGTATAATTTCAGTACACATACACATAGTTACAGAATAGTGCCAGCACACACTCACACACACACATACACATTTACAATATAGTGCCACCAAACACACAAACTTACACTATAGTGCCCGAATACACACACATATAATTCCAGCATACATACATCCTAACAGTATAGTGTCAGCACACACACACACATACACACTTACAGTATAGTGCCAGCACACACACACACACACACACGCACACACATACACAATTACATATAGTGCCACCAAACACAAACTTACACTATAGTGCCCAAATACAGACACATATAATTCCAGCATACATACATCCTAACAGTATAGTGTCAGCACATACACACACACGCACACACACAGAGTAATTGCCAGCACACACATACACTTACACACACTTACACACACTTACAGTATAGACGTCACCAAGCTCATATTGCTTTCCTTTTCTTCGTCCACACTGATGATGATAAATGTCTTTTTTAATAAAAGGAAGCACACTTGTTCTAGAAGTTAAGCAACAATAACAAGAATGAAGGCATTTGGTCCCTCTTGGAATCAATCTCCTAGGGTTCTGACAGTGTTTCAGAGCACACCTGTTTTTCCCGAACATTCGATATTCATACACTGTTAGGGACCGGTCGTGGGCAAAGAAAAACCCAATCAGTTCCCTGCAGGCATCGCGTCCATTTCTAGAAAAACAAGATGATGCCAATGATATTTAAACATGGGGATTGTTTTTAAAGTAAGTGATAAACTAAGATCATACATCTCAAGTGACGATACTGTAACTCCCTTGGGTGTGTGACAATGAATAAGGGTCACTGCAGATTTGGGGGGAAATATGATACGACTTGCAGAAATCCCTGACTGAGATTTGGATAAAGAAAAAGCCATAAGCTTAACAGTGGTGAACGTCCAGCTACGTCACAACTCAGGTAGCTTAATGACAGAGATAAGATAAAGCAGAGGCCTTTAAAAACTCTGGGCTTACCACGTTTACAACATTGAGGTGAAAAAAATTTTTTAAATCCATCCTCTTTGCCATGGTCTTTATCAGTAATCTGTTAACTCAAACTATTAAAACTAAATTAACCATCTCACATAGGAATTAACTTCTAAATAGATAAGGAATTTCTATTAGTAATAGGCAAGTTTATCCAATCTTTACAAAAGACTTATAAAATCAATTTTTAAATAGTCTTAGTTAAAATATTTGCACCACAGTGTGGTATTTTATACAACAGTAATAATCATTGCTTAAAAATCATATAACCCAAAAATTCACATTTTTCTGTAATGGTATGATTTGTCTAATCTTGACACTTCTATGAGAGAAAAGAATACATTATTATAACCACAGAAGTAAAAATAATAATAATAAAGTGACAGTTACCTTGATAAGACCCTCCCTTCAAATTCTACTTTCTGAGAAAGGTCATTCTCTGTTAATGCGGAGTTGGTTCTTATCCTGTCAAGATACATTTTGTAAGTTATTGTTTTAGAACAATTGCACTTGATAAAAACAACAAATGCACCAAGGGGCTGTGGCAGTAATTTGAAATGTCACAGATTAAAGATGAGAATTAAAATTCAGATTGTGAATATATAAAGACACAAAAGGCATACACAGTCTGAGCCACACACAGTCTCCACTACATCAGCCCGTCATGCCAGCACCTACAGGGACAAGGTACGGTAAAGGTGCATCCTGAACAGAGCACAGTAGCTTTGGTTAGGGCTGTCCCAGTAGACTTGCCTCCTCTCTCCTCGTCCCTCTCTTCTCCCTCCCCTCCCTTCTCCTTCTATTCCCTGTCCTTTTCTTTTCTATTATGCCATTATTATATAGTATATGCTGGCCTAGCAAAAGCTGGGATTGCAGACCTGAGCTTGAATATCAGCTCAAATGCCGTTTCTAACCCAGTTCTTTTGCCTTCTTCACAGCACAGCACTTAGTTTCTTAGTGCTTGTGATGATGACCAACAAAAGCACTTTTGCCAATAATCTCAACAGGAAAGATTCTTGTCCATTGCGATGAGAGAATGGGCAGTGTTCCCTGCCTGTGAATATTAAAGGGATACAGTCTGGAGCTGCAGCATCATTGAGCCGTAGGAACAAAACCAATATATGCCTACTTCCAAGCAGCTGGTTATACAGGAAAATCAATCCTGACCCATTGAACCCTATCAATCAGGTTTTCCATTACAAGTAGCTGATGCTACTCCTTACTGAAACAATGGTGGTAAGGAGTGCTGGATGAACCAAGCTCTGTGTGTGTGTGTTTATATATGTATATACAGAGAGATAGATAGATAGATAGATATATACATACATACATACATACATACATACATACATACATACATACATACATACATAGAGTATGTATCTTCATATAGATAGCACTGGTGACCTTCTGAAGACTCCAAGGCTTGGTAGTCTTTAAAATATAAAGCAGAACTCAAATGCACACACTCTGATACCCTCTACTTAATGATATCTTTTATCTTAAGAGATATCAGTGGTTTTATTATGACTGTTCATCCAGTTTTATGAAGACTGCATGAATAATAAAATAGCAGTGGTATAACAGGCCCCAGCCACTGAGAACAGGTAAAGCTTTCCCTCTGTAATGTCCAGGTCCTGCAGAAAGGAAGCTGGAGATAGGAAACAGAAGCCTGCTAACTCTGTAAGAGTTTGGGAAGAGAGAGGAGCCATGGAGGCTCCATCCTCCCAGGTCAGTGTGATTCACTGGTACTAATGCAGTCCCTGGACATTCGCTATGTTCCTAGCATGACTTTAGATGCTGGGGAAAGGACAGCAGCAATACCACCCACCATAACTGATGGCTTTGTAGACATGGGCTACTATGAATTCACTTCATTATGTGTGGGTTTGTTTAATGCTTGCATTAAAACTGAAGGAAGCAAGGTCGTGGAAGACAAGGCAAGCAGGTGCTTGCCGCCATGTGAGCACAGGACATATCTGGAAGACAACCTTGCTTCAATCAGTGCATTTACTCATTTCTCAGTGGTGAGCAATGCTGGGAGGAAGAGCTAGTTGTATCAAGGAGTCCGGCGTCATTGGCAAAGGACCCAAGTAAATCCATATTTGGATTATGAAATGAAGCGGGCCACATTTAATTCCAGGCGCACAGTGAGTGGTACAAACTCTTCCCTATATAAGTCTGGAACCAGTCCAAAACGAAGAATTAAGCACTTAGAATATCAAAGGTGACTTCTGTCATTCACCAAGTTGGTGAGGAAGCATGGTTTGGGCACACAGCAATAATAGGGTAAGTGTTTGGCACTGGACTTACACAGACTAATTGTTTCTTTGTACCGAAGAGAAACCTGCAAAGTTCAGGACAGGGGTGAAATGTGTGTCTGCAGGAAGCTGCCTCCAGAGGAAAGAGAAGAGAGAAGGCTACACTACTCACACCAATCTTGCTGCCATCTTATGAAGTAGAGATCCTTCCTTCTCCTTTGGAGAGAACAAAAGAGTGGGAAGCCATGCTTAAAATCCTAATCAAGAAACTCCATGGGATTTTTGTGAACTGGATTGACTTTAAACAAACGGCATGTACTTGTTATGAAGCAATACTAAGACAGGTGCAAGAATCCAGAGAGATGAGACTAAAAAGCGGGGTCCAAATGATCTGCGCAGTTATGACAGTTTGACATACAATATAGGGAAATTCAAAATTCATGGTGATATTTACTTTCAAGTAGGCTTAGACTTATCAAAGGAAAATACAAAAGGCACTAACAAAGTAAGAAGAGATTAGTAAGTTGGTCAAACTTTGCGAAAGGACATCTGGATGAACAATGCACAGATGAAAATTAATCACCATCATTAGTCCCCAGTGAATTGCAAATTAAAATCACCAATACAGTGGAGAAATGCAATTTAGAAATTATAGGCAACATCAAGTGCTGGCAAAGATGGATAGGACCACTCATCCTGCCACGAGGCTTACTCTTTGCCAGTGCTTTGTGGAGCTGAATGCAGGCAAACTACATGGTCCAGAGAGTCTAAATACTCACTTAACAAACAGGAGTATGTGTGTTTACCAGACAGCATGTACAACAGAGTTCATCACAGAATAATTCATAATTCAGCAGGCATGTTAAGCACCTGTGAGTGGTGAGTTGTTGCGTATTCATAAAATGGAATAATGGAAAGCAAAGAGAAAAACAACCAGAGATCACATCATGAATGATACTCCTAAATATAATGTTGAGGAAAAGACATCGGACATAGTTCACTGAGAATCTTTGTAAACGTGTGGTTATCCTCCTACGGTTCTAAAACGATATGGACCACTTAAGAGGCAGGGTATGTGGGAAATGATGGTCTTTTTCCTCTGCAGATTAATTCTTCATATAGTACATAAATCTGAGTTAGCCAGGCAAGGTACCATCCTCAGGCAGAGATGTCTAAATGAATACATTACTCATTTTCACCTTTATTATCCTAGAAAGAATTATGACTTCCCTTCTAAATTATAAATGTAAGAAAAATGGAATGCAAAGAAGGCAGAAGGAAAAAATGTAAGGAGTTAGCACTGAGATCTGTGATCCTAAAACTTTTACTTCTATGTACATAGTTGAAAACAGATGAAAATTAATTCAGCATGTTGCAGAAGTTTATTTTAGCAATACATCATTAAGCTTTTCTTACTTCGTTTCATGCAGAGTTCGTCTCCTGACTCGAAGTGGTGCCCTCTCTGAGTCAGGAGGGACATGAAAACTCTCTTGGTTCTTGATGTTTAAATCTTGTTCTGGATCGCTGATGACAGCCCTAAGCAGGAAGACACAAAGTCTGATGTCTAACGTGACAAAATACATGCTTGCTTATTTTTGAGCAGTTGGAAACTCTCAAGCACCAGGTAGCAATTTGTCCTGTTGACATAAATACGTTTGTCATATACGAGTGTATTTAACTATTAAAAGTACTGCCCATAAAAGGGAATACAGTTATTCATACCCTCATACAAGTAGAACATAAGAGCACCTAGAAGTTATGACTGGAGTAATAGCTTCATGTTTTCTCTTAGCTCTCTTCAAATGGAGCTTTTGCTGACTTCTGATAACATGGGGAGGAATGTTGGTAAATAAGACTTGTTCTACATTGCTTCCTGATTCTATATAAGCACTGAGCAAAGACAGCTTGGGGAGGAAATGGTTTATTTTATCTTGCAGGTCTTCTCTGAGGGGAGCCAAAGCAGGAGCTTGGAGCAAAAGCCAAGAGGAACGCTTTCTCCCTGGCTCCAGTTCTGCTACAAACCAGGACACCTGCCTAAGAATGGTACCGATCCCAGAGACCCTGGTCCTCTGATATTGATTAAAAATCAAGAAAATGCCCTCACAGACACATCCACAGGCCTATCAGGTAGAGACAATTTTTCGATTGAGGTTCATCCTTCCTAGGTATGTCAAGTTGACAACTAGACTATCCATCTCAAGAGTATAAAGTGATAATAAGCACAGTCACAGAGAGTGGACGGGGAAGCATGAAGGAACAGGACACAATTTCTAGAAAGAAAGCCTTAGATGCCTCAGTCAATGAAGTGCCTGCATTACAGGCATGAAATGCTCAGTTTGGATCATGAGATGTGTCCAAAAGCCAGGCAAAGTGGCCTGCATCTATAATCTCAGGGCTGAAGGGGAGAGAGACAAAAATAACCCTGGACAGCACTGCCCAGCTGGCTGATCTAATCTGTGGGCTCCAGGTCCCGGGACTGTTTCAAAAGCCAAGGTGAAGAACTATTGCAGAAGACACTCTTGCATTAACTTCTGGCCTCCACATGCACACATACCACATGCAGAAAATTGAAAGAAATACATGAGTCCATGGAAGCACTTGAACTGATTCTTTTCTTCTTATGTTTATTAAGGAACATTTTTTTTAATTTAAAATATTTTTTTTAGTTATTCACTTTACATCATGCTCACTGCCCCCCTCCTGGTCACCCCCTCCAGTCACATCCCCTCCCCCAGAGGAAGCTACACAAGCTGCCAAAGGGGAAAGGTGATGAACAGCCCTCCTAATTCCAGTGTCTGGAGACTTCAACAAGGATGAGACAGTGTGACAATGGCGCTAATTGTCTGGGGTTAATGGACAGTTGTCTAATTGGACTTAAGGCTCAACAGGAAAGAATTAACACCTGGCACTGTAAACCTAACCAGCTACCATGTTTGATGAGGTCATGGGCCCGAGAAGGAACCACTTTCCAAAGACAGTATAATTTTTAACTCTTTTCTAAAAACCCTCAGGCCTGCAGATGAGTGTATCTCTCACCTCCATCAAAGAAGCTTCTACTTAGGTTTTCAGCAGACAGAGACCATTCTGGAAAGTCATAGCTGGTCAAAGTGCAGAGACTAACTGACTGTGGGGTGCCCAGCTGCACCTGATGTACCTACAACACAGACCCTATACCTAAAGCTCAGGGACCATCATAAGAGAGAATGAGGAAAGGTTGTAAGAGCCAGAGGTCAGGGACATCAGCTGTATCTTCTGTATATGACAGGGAGAAAAGCTACACTTACAACTTACAAAAGTCTCAACAATATGGTTGCCTGAACAACACCTGGAAAATGACAACACACACTAAAGTGGATAGGAGAATCTCACAAGGCCAATGGTTACATGAGAAGCTACAGGGAGTTAATGACTGCTGAGTGGAGGATCAGTCTTTGAGAAGAGTCCCTTGATAGACTAGTCCCCTGATAGATTAGAAATGAGCACCATGCCATGGTGGCCCACGTCTTTAATCCCAGCACTTGGGAGGCTGAGGCAGGCAGATTTCTGAGTTCGAGGCCAGCCTGGTCTACAGAGTGAGTTCCAGGACAGCCAGGGCTACACAGAGAAATCCTGTCTCAAAAAAAAAAAACAAAAAAACAAAAAAACAAAGGGGGAAAAAAAAAAAGAAATGACCATCACTAAAGGGACTCAGCAGGTTGTTCTTATCATTGTGTGTGTGTGTGTGTGTGTGTGTGTGTGTGTGCGCGCACACATCCATGTGTATAAAAAGAGTAAGAGGCCATGAGTTTTATCGAGGGCACAGGAGGAATTAGAGGGAAGAAATGGTGGGGAAGGGGGGTGAAGTAAATCCAGTACTTACATATGAAGGTCTCAACATTAATTAATTATGTTATAAAACTGACAAACAGGCAAACACTTTTAAAAGTGTCATGAGCCTTCAACACTATGAAGACGAAACAGCCCTTGAGAAATAGGACTCAGGAGCTCGTTTCCTCAATAATGAGAACAACCAAGAAAGTTTTTAGATATTTTTATGCCTTATTTTAGATCCTATTTACTTGGGAAACCAATGAACCACTGCTTTAACTAAGGATCAAGAAAGTTTTTAAATTAAAAAAAAAAAAAAACAACCACCAAGAAAGCATCATCTCATCTCTTCTTTTCTCTTTCTCTCCCTCTCTTCCCACATCGAATATGTGCACATTCACCACAGTTCTGCCGTCTGAGTCTGAGGTTATCTACATTCACACAGAATGCTAGAGATATATGAGATTTTGAGGTTCTCGGGGCAGAGACAAAAGTCAAGAAGTGGAGACCCAGAAAAGCTCCAGCAAGTCCTTCAGTCGCATGGATAAATGTCAAGCTCAGCTCTGCTGCTTCCCAGTAATCCCTCTGTCATTTCTGGTTCTCACCCATTGATTGGTCAAGAGAATGCACTTTACAGACACTGCCCCAGAGCACAGGAATGCCACCTTGCACTGAGAAGGCTCCCATAGTGCCCTGCCCTTGGGGAGCACACGCTTTAACACCCAGGGAAGGAGTTACAGAGACAAAGTTCGTAGCTGTGATGAAAGGATGGACCATTTAGAGACTGCTGTATCCAGGGATCCGTCCCATAATCAGCTTCTAAACGCTGACACCATTGCATACACTAGTAAGATCTTGCTGAAAGGACCCAAATATAGCTGTCTCTTGTGAGACGATGCCGGGGCCTAGCAAACACAGGAGTGGATGTTCACAGTCAGCGATTGGATGTATCACAGGGCTCCCAATGGAGAAGCTAGAGAAAGTACCCAAGGAGCTAAAGGGATCTGCAACCCTATTGTTGGAACAACATGATGTACTAACCAGAACCCTGGAGCTCTTGTCTCTAGCTGCATATGTATCGAAAGATGGCCTAGTCGGCCATCAATGGAAAGAGAGGCCCATTGGACTTGCAAACTTTATATGCCCCAATATAGGGGAATGCCAGGGCCAAAAGAATGGGAATGGGTGGGTAGGGAAGTGGGGGGCGCTATGGGGGACTTTTGGGATAGTATTGGAAATGTAATTGAGGAAAATATGTAATAAAAATATTAAAAAAAAAAAGAGAAGGACAGATAATATGTTAAATAGGAGAATAAACTACATGATACTACAGAATAAACTACATGTTCATGGTTGATATGGATGAAGAAATAATGAGTAGATTTGAAGTTATGAGCTAGAATTTATCAATTACTTATTAAGTGTTTGTGCTGCCTACTTTTATGTCAGCTTGAAACAAGCTAGAGTCATCTAAAAGGTGGAAGCCTCACCTGAGAAAATTACTCCATAGGCTCCAGCTATAAAGCATTTTCTTAATTAGTGATTGATGGGGAAGGGCCCAGACCATTTTAGGTGATACCATCCTTGGGCTGGTGGTCCTGGGTTCTACAATTAAAGCAGGCTACATGAGCCATGAGGAGCAAGATGAGTGTAATAAGCCGTGCTCCTCTACAACCTCTGCTTCAGCTCCTGCCTCCAGATTCCCACCCTATTTGAGTTTCTTTCCTGACTTCCTTCAGTAATAAACAGAAATGGAGAAGTGTAAGCCAAAAAAACCCTTTCCACTCCAACTTGTGTTGGCCTTTTTGATTTATAACTGCAATGGTACCCCTAACTAGTACTGTGTCCATGGCAAGCTGCATCATGTGACTTCCACATAAGAGGATGAAGTGAAATTAGTGCACAGCATCATAGATTTCTAGGGAAAAGGCCATCAGAAGAGAGGAGACAATAATGCAAAAGAAAAGAGGCACCAGGAGGACCTGGCACGTTCTAGAAATGTAGCAAGATGATGTGCATGGAGCACAGGAGAGAACAGGGTGGGAAAGAGTAGAGTCCTACTGGGGAACAGGTAGAAGGTGGGGTCCAACAGAAGGCAGCAGTGGCCCTGGCTTATCAGCACTTCTGATCCATATGCCTGCTGTGGACTCACTTAGATGGAACGTACTTATGGATGGTTCTGCTGTTCTTCATTGAACTAAGTCAGGCAAATGTGAGTTGATTGGAAATCTGCTAATCGAGGGTGCTCCTGGCTAGGTAGCCTAGCTGCATTTATAGAGGAATCTTTTTCTGGAGACCAAGAGTGACTGAGCCAAGCATCCTTTTGAGATGGAAAAAGCTACAAAAGCAAAAATGGAGATGCATGCAGATTCTTAAGATCTCTTCTCAGAGCTGACATGATTTATTTTGTTAATTTGTAATTTATCTAAGGAGCATGGTTGGACAAACCAAGCCTGGACAGCTACTCGAAAGACATATGGGCAAAAACTACTTTTAGCTACTACATTTTGACATTTCATAGAACTGATACCTAAGCTTTATTAGATTTTCTGGGACTGAGATAGGGAATTGACAGATGATTTGATTATCTTTCAATAGTTTCACTCTAGTGAGCGGGTTGATGATAAGCCAATGAAAGGTTAATAAAGACTCAATAAAACCCAATGGGGACTGACAGAAATTATCCAGATGATAGGAAGAGGTAAAACAAATAGTGGGCACCAGGACAAATCAACATATTTTGCTAGGTCTGGGTCTTGGCTGACAGTGGATATCAGAGTTGAAAGAACGAAATGGGTGAATGGCATCCACAAGACATGAGGACTAAATAGCTTCAAATCTAGAATTTCTGTGTAGGAAAATTAAAGCAGATTTGGTCAGGTGAGAAAATGTAGATTAGAAAAAGAAAGAAAGAGAGAGAGAAATCAAAATCTTGAAGACTAAAGATGTATGGGGATACAGGACATGTTTGAAAGCAGGAATCAAATATGTAGATGATATGGAATTCATTTGTCACATATAATGACAGGAGAAAGTTGCTTTAGAAAGACGAAAACCGACAACTGAGACAGACCCTGTTGAAGACCAAGAACTTGGAAGCCCCTTTATCTAGTGGCATGGTGCCACCACTTTTCTTATGAATAGAAAGAGTCACGCTGCAGACAGTGACTTTGAAGAACTTTCTGGCACTTATACAGCAGAAGGAAGGCCCCGGGGTTGATCAGCACCAAACAGAGAAGGGGGTGGGGGCGGGAAGAATATGCGAGTCAAATGTGGATGGCCACTAAACTAAACATGTTTTTCCTCGATGACCTACATGTCATGCTATAGTTTATCACTTTATGGATTATTTTATACAGTTTCTGGGGGATTTATAAATTATCAACAATTAGTTTCATAGTGTTCAACTCTACAAAAGTCACCTAGTACTACAATGACCCTGTGGGATATTCGTTTCTAATGGAAAGGTATGATTCCTGTCACCATTTGGAAACCATAGCAACTAGAGGTCCTAGTTTTGACAAGATGTCTCACTAATCTCTTTATATCATTTCGAATCTTTGAAATCCAGGTTTTCTACAGGTGCTATGACAAACAACCAATATCATGTGAAAAATCAAGAACAGAACAGAAGGTAACTCTGAAAGATTCTACAGTGCCCAAAAGAAGCACACATACCATTAAAAAGCAATCTAGAAATCTATGAATGAATTTTTTTAAAATGCTGTCTTCTCATTTATACGTGATTCAAAAATGTTCAGTAAGTCATCAGGAGAGAATTATTAAGTAGTTTAAATAAAAATATTTCATGAGACAATAAGAATTTTTATGCGTGTGTGTGTGTGTGTGTGTGTGTGCGCGCGCGCGTGCGTGCATCCATATACACATGCCTGCCTACCTGTGAATTCATGATCATGTGGGTTCATTTGTATGTTTGCACATGAATGGACTCCAGAGGTCAACCTCTGGAGCCAACCCCCACCCCTTGTCTTTTGATCCAGCATCTCTCATTGGCTTGGAGCTCACCGAGCAAGTGAGGCTGGCTGACAAGCAAGCCCCAAGTCTCCTCCCCATCACGAAACTTGCAAGCACTTGCTGCCATACCTATCTTTTGCATCTTGGTTCTGAGACTTTAAACCAAGTCCATCTGCTAAAAGGGCAAGAACTTCACAGTCTGAACTATCTCCCTACTCTGAAGTTTCTAAGTATTTCTACTCATCTCAAGTGTTTATTAAAAACAGAAATCACTAAAATGACGAGGGTGCAGTGAGCAGAAAGGTTGGGAACTGCTGGAGCTAAGCATTGACTGGCAAGCACATGGATGCTGTGTGTGAAGAAGGTACTTAGTGGTCCCTTTCAGAATACAGGTGTGGTGGGAGTTCCTAGCACCCACCTGGATAAGTGGTCCATCATCATCTGCTCTGCAACGGTCTGTTTCTTCTTCTCTATAGCCACAGTCTCCTGGGAAAATAAAATTATTAGACAATTCTGTTATTGATAAAGTGGAACACTTAATGCACATCATAAAATATAATGTTTCCAATTTTCTCCCTAAGTTAGAGATGACTACTGTTGATATATCAGATTCCAATTATTAAATCTTCCATTGCTTAATGCACTTAAATTTCAGTAGACATCATGACATATGTCCAACAAGGTGCCTTGTGTCTCACGGAACAAAGATGGAGAACATGGCAGCCCTTTTCTCTACATACCCCCTGGAGACACGTCCTGGAAACCCCACCTTCATTATTAAGGATTAAAGTTATGTATTAAGGCGTGTCTGCATTCCAATAGGATCACATAGACCTAGAAGGTCTTTGGATGTGATTCCTTGCCCGAGCAGGCATGTTATTGGATTAAAATTCCTCTACAGAAGGTAAACACCTTCATGGCTTAGCAAATGAGCAAGAACTGAATTGCCAATGGCTTACCACATCTGATTTCCTCGAGATGCTCTGTCTATGGTAAGTGCTATCTGCGTAACCTTGCTGTAAGAGGGCTTTCCTATCCAAAGTCATGAGGTCGTCCAGACTGGCTCCTTCCACCTGATCACAGGACACAATAGAGACACTAAGCCGATCATCAGGCACGTGTTCACAATACCTGTTTTTAACAAAGCCTGGGAATAGACCACCAAGCATCTCAAAGGCTCTTTGGAAATTGAGAGTACAAGCCTGTCTTAGGATGCAGGTCTCTCTCTGTTCAGCTAAGTGACCTTTTTGGGCCTCCTGTTAGTCATAAATTGGTAATAACAGTAGATACTGGATCAGTGGATGATAAATAAGATGATATATTCTTAATGTTTATAAAAACATTAAGTAAAAGACAAAAATGGTTGTAATTACCACTGTACATACTGAGTCCTTAAAAGCTCAATAGATGTGGATATGTCCTGTTGGGGGGTTAGAGGATTTCCTGTGTGGTATGAAGTCCTGACAGGAATGTGTGTTGTTGACATAGGCAAGACCTTGTCAAGGATCAATACCTCGGCACCATGGTGATCTCAAAAGCCTTTCCCAGGCTAGGCTCAGGGAAATGGCAAAGCCTTCCCTCCTAATTCAAGCACAACTGTCAATAATGTGTGCAGAAAATGTCCGTCATAGCTTTCTCCCTCCAGATGACTACAGCCTGAAGACCACTGCCCTACAGAGATGGCTATTGTTGATTAGCTAAACCTGCCTCCTGGTTCAGAGAATGGAATAATCCTGGCTCCTTATTTATCTGAATGAATAGTCCTGCCTCCCTCTTCAACTCTATGCAATAAGCAGGCTGAGTGTCTGGGGTGGTGAGTCTTTGCCATTGAGAGCCCAGCTATTCAGTGTGACCACGTGTTTGCCTCTCTTCATTCCCACAATGTCCCAGTCAGGTCTGTTCCTGAATCCATGGATAGGGCGAGGGATAGTGTACATTCACAAGTGCTAAGGGAGTCTTTGGGATTTCAAAAAAGATAAACATCAAAATTTTAGATAAATACAAGATATGTAATCCCTTACCTAACAAAACCCTTTAATAGCAACTCGTCAGGAACATGCCAGATTTCACGAGTGTCTTCTCTGGGATTGCTGCTCACTGCCCATCTTCCTTGGAAGGTCACACTGTTGTCACATTCTTCCCTGACTTCATGACCTGTCACTGCTACATGAAATACTACTGCATATTGCTTATGATTTATTGTCTGCATCTCGGAACATGAGATCTGTCCCGTGAGGAGAGGAACTTCATAACTGCTGTGGCCCCCGTGCCTGATAATAACTATTTCACAGAAAGCCATGAAGGAGGATGCTCTACAGTTTGCTTTATTTCCCTGATAATATTTCATTTTTTTCTACGTAATAACTTATTTAAATGAACACCAAGAAAATGCCTAGCTAATGCTGAAGTAAATTAAACAAATCAAGTTTTAAAATATGTGAAAGTCATATTATGCCTAAGTTGAGAAAAATCATTTTTAACCAGGTGTGGTAGTCCACACCTTTAACCCCAGCACTCAGGAGTCAGAAGCAGGTGCATCTCTGAATTCAAGGCCAGCCTGGTCTACAGAGCGAATTCCAGGACATCCAGGGGTACACAGCAAAACCCTGTCTTAAACAAACAGACTCACTTTGCTTTGAACTTTCCACAAAAGGCGATCGGGGAGCTTTCCACTCCATATACCAAGTTAAAACCTGCCACTGCTGACTCTCACTTAGGGCTTTCCACATCTTGCTTAAGACAACTGCTCTAACCAAAAGGTGTACAGTTACTTTGTAATTTAATACTTGCACACTGACAAACAGAAGATGTACGTACTTAGGGTATAAATGTGATAACTTGTCATGTGTTCATTGAGTGATAATTACAACAGTAAGGTCAAATTCACACCTGCCAGCGTAGTGAGTGTTGTGAGTATAGGCGTATGAAAATACTTAAAGTTTCCTCATAGAATTCCAAAATATACAACATTAGGAATCGCAGTCACCGTGTACTTAACATTAGTTCCCCCACAACTTACTCTTCTGATAAACAAAACTGAGCCCTTTGATAACATCTCCCTCTCTCCCCAAACCCCCATCCTCTGGGAACAATGTGTAATTGACATGTCCTATCTCTCTGTATGTGGATTAGCCAATTCCTACAGATGACGTCGCCCTAAATATTCAACCACATACAGTCACTCTGATCTCTGTCTCTCAAATCTACAGTCAATCTTTTAGCAACTTGGCCCATCTTCACAGTCTAGCCAGAAGCCCATCCAATGGGACTGCTTCTCACCTAGGTCTGTTTTACCCTCATCTGGGTGAGAGCCCTCATCCTCACTTGGTGCTTACATTATATTGGTAGTCTCCTTCAAGGTCTTCCTGATTCTAGATGTGCTAGAGTATGAATTACAGCTAAGTATATGATTACATATGATTACAACTAAGTATAATTAGGGAATTAATAGCATCTCCCCAAATGAGGCAAGGACAGAGAAGTGGGGGCAGCTTTATAACAGAACACTGTAAAGTTTGAGAACTCTTTTCCACTTTAAAGATTAGACTGTAGCCCAAATAAGCTATTGTTCAAGACAACTGCATAAAAAATGTGTATATATATATATGTGTGTGTGTGTGTGTGTATGTGTATGTGTATACATACACATATATAACACATATATAATGTTTGCATATAACATATAATATACAATAAATATAATATATACAATATATATTACACAAGCATACATTTATATATACATGCCACCACTCTCAATTAAATAAAAAGGTTTAAACACACATGTGAGGATAGGAATAAAATTTTCCATGTGAGAAATCCTGACAAAGGTGCTTTAGTTTTGCCATGAAGAGTAAACTACTTGATATAAGTAAAAATCTTTTAAATAGCCCTGCCTTATTGAAATAAATGTTCAGTATCAAACTTTCTATAATTAACAGTAAAAACGACATTTCTAAGACACACGCACTGTGCAATTTGAAGTTCATTAGTCCTTGGTGGCTTGTCTGTTACCTTCTCAGTTGCCTCTGGCCTGCTTGCTGCCTTTGGCTTCTCTGTGCTCCTCTGAATGTACTGTTTGTAGCTGTCTTTCATTTCGCTTGCGTACTGCTGGTACTTTAGCTTGTATTTGCCTGTTGGCGCTGGCAAATCCTCAGGTATTATGTCCTGTTCCTAGGGGTAAAAGAACGTGTACTGTCTGTAAGAAAATAATATTTTTTTGAAAAAGACATAGTATTTTCTTGTTGACATTGCCTCACTTACTGTTTATGTTACAACTTAACTCTAAAAAGGCCACCATATTCTGTGTTCTGACGAGAGGGGACATTAAAATATTAAGCTAACGTGAATGAATGAATGAATGAATGAATGGAAAGCAAAACAAAAAACCATGTAGCTAAGCAAGCACTGATCAAATGTAGAGTCATAATCATTGTAAAATATAGACTGAGGTGGTATATATTATTATTATTATTATTATTAAAGTTTGATTATTTCCCTACTTCTTAGTATTCTAAAGTCTGAGCTAATGTCTAAGAAACCAATCTCCTGTCACTCAGATAATATGATACGATCTCATATTTTACAATTTTTTAAAAAATTCCTGGAATCCATACTCACACACAGTGTAACTTGGCAACTTTACAAGTATTTAAAAATGTTATTTCAGTATTCAAAAACTGTAAAACTATTTCATCAATACCACTGTTGGATATCTTTTATATGTGACTTACATAAACCAAGGACACACTGATTAATTGGGAAAAGAACATGTAAGCCTAGAGCAGATCTAATGGAATGCACTGTAGCACTGAAATGCACACTGACCACTTCCTGTCGTCCATGCTGAGTGTCAGGTCTTTGACATGGCAGAGCCCAGCCCAGAGCAGGCTGTGACCGTGATGGGTTAAGATGAACATGGACTGTACCACGTGGTGTTTGTGAAAAATTATCCTAAAAAGGTGAAATGGAATCAGGGTTAGTACCTGCTGGTGGGGGCTGCCGCAGTCAAAGATATACGACATTAAACATAAAGTTTAAAATTACCTCCTCATCAGAGTCAACAAGGCTTCCCAGATCAAGTGGTGGGACCCTAAAAGAAATAATCTATGCATCTCATAAAATCTTAAGTGAGTCTGTAATAACAGAAAAATCATTATCAAATACATTATCTGTACAAAGTAACAATTGGGCTAATAGTATGTTGGCTGCCACTGTCTAGTTTTTGACAAATATTCAATAACTTTTCATATTGGTTATTAAATTCGGTCATTATTAATGGAGAATAATAAAATCAAAATATGGTAATAAAATTAAAAGGCACACAAAATTATGACTAAATACATTGTATTCATACAAAGGTGAGAGTAAGGAGGTGCCACAGTGAAGAAGGCATTTGCTGGGCTGCTCGGTCGGTCTTTCGGATGCCCTGAACCCACATAAAAGCCGGGTGGGAGGGGCGGCTGCTTGTCATCAGCATCCTGGAGGATGGGAAGGGATCCTCCAAGGCACAGATGCACACCACACACAGACACAGACACAGGAGAAAAGGACGAAGGCAATGCGTTCTCACATCCATCACTAATGACTTCCCTGCTCTGCTGTTGTGCACCTAGGGCACCTAGGACATCTACCATCCTGCTGAGGTGAGCACATGGCCGGCTAGTAAGATCTCTATCTGAGTCCTGTTACAACTGCGCGCACTTCTTTCCAAACTGTTCCCTTGAGAGCAGCTGGCATTAAGACTGTCGACATGGAAATCAGCAAGCACTGTGAGTAAGGATTTGATTTACGACTTAGTTGGTTGACTTCTGAGACTTAAGCAGGGGAGGGAGAAATATTGATACTGCAAATAAAACTTAAACGAACCATATATGGAGCTGCCAAGTGGTGGAAAGCACAAGAGAATGTTCAGCAATATGATTTTAAGCATTCAAAATTGGTTTCACCTAGAAACCACTCATAATGTTTTACACCAAATAAAAATGTCAATGAACATCCATATTGGAGCTAGTTCATCACTGTGGCCACAGGCTGGTTATAAATATTCAGGGAAAAGCAAACAAAGCCCTCTGTGTGTAGAAATCGGCTAAATAAACTTTGTAATAATTTAAATATTTTGTTAGCTGTGTAAATTTCTTGCTAATGTAATTTACCTAATGAACACTTTGATCGACTTCACATTAATTTTTATAGTGAGCAACTAAAAATGTAATAAACAGTACATTATATATCAATTGTAAAACATATTTTAGCACATAACTGGTACACCCCGAGCTCTTCTCCTTAACACACGCCCCTTGCTAATTCTCCCTACTGTGTGTTCAGTACCCAAACATAACATTTTACTCAAACATAGCTTATGTTTTATGTCTTGCTGCAGGTGTAGTGTCTATCATGTAGCAGCAGATGAAATGATTGGCTTTGCTGATTTTTAGTCCACAGAAAGCAACAGTGTGGTGTGGTTCAGCCTGGCAAATTGCTACTTTTAGTTTCTATGTCAGAGATGTCTTCCAATCTGAACTATATGAAACCTCTATTTTTAAAGTGTTTTATACTTTTCAAATATTTGAAACTATAACATATCAGGCATATTTAAATAAAAAAGAAAACTTTAATAATATAAAAATATATCAATATAAAATATATAAATATAAAATAATATCAATTGAATTCTCATATTCTTCAACATAACAATTTAAAATACAGATATAGTTACTACTGGATACCTTGTACTATGACGATCATAAAATGAAGGATGGCATACATTTCTTTAATATATGCATTTAGAGAAGGTATGTATCCTGATATATACGTGTATCAAAATACCCTACAGAATTCCTTTAGAATACTAAAAGTAGCAATTTGCTAGGCTGGAGTACACCACACTGATACTTTCTGTAGACTAAAAATATGCAAAGTATATACAGTTTTGTGATGTTATGTATTATTTTAATATAAATTTTAATTTTAAAAAGACAAAGTGAATTTTTGAAAGAAAGAAAAATGGGAGAATGGCATTAAATAAAATAAGAACAGCAAAATATTATCCACATTCTTACTATCCTATCAGAAAACTTTTAATCCTGCCGCAATAATATTCAGGCTCTCTCTATGCAGTTTTTTCTGCACTTCACAATCAAAACTGTGTACATACATATATACGTGAATATGCATAAATAGAAAGTTTTTTTAACTAATCAAGGTATCATAAGTGTTTGCCTATTCAGCAATAAATATGTGAAGAAATATAGCTTACATAGGTAGGCAGGAATTTTGGATTGCCCATGATCTAGAAGTCCATCCTTGCTTTAATTTAAAAGAAAAGAAAAGATTAACAAAAAGCAGAATCAGTGTACCTTATACATTAAAAGATAGTCATGACTGCATGCAATAAAGAGAATTCTACTTTTTCTCAGTAAACTCCATAGAAAACGTGCCTCCCACGACCTCCTCACTGCTGTTCAGGCACAGAGGAAAGGATGCTAAGGCAGAGCATCACCACCTTCACCGCACTCTGGGCTTGGGGAGATGCCTCCCTAAACCATAACCACGGTGGAGCAGGCAGGAAGAGGGACTGGATGTCTCCTGTTAGACTTATACATGGCAGGTAAGCTGTACCCATGAATCTCAGCAACATGGTTGTTTAAACAAGACCTGAAAAATAACAACAGTGTGAGCTGTGGATGGAGGCCCCGCCCCTACAGGAAGTACTCTCTGCAATTGCTGTCTGCAGAGAGAGAGAGAGCTAGAGAAAGAGACAGAGATCCCTATTCTCAAGTCCCTGATACCTTAACCAATCCCAAGTGGTCAGCCCTGAATACATTCACATATGAGCAACACTGAAGGGACTCAGCAGGTTGTATTTGTAAATTATAATATATATGTATATATTTATATAATTATACATAACATTGCTATGTGACCTATCAAAGGTTATATTGTATACTGTATATTTTATTATGTATTAAATGTTATATATTGTATATTACAATTTATAATCTATTATAATAATCAGAGTCAGAGGGACTTTGGGGCATGTGGGAAGAATGGGGGGGGGGAGTGAGTGAGTAGACAATGGTATAAATATAGTACCTATGTATGAAATTCTCTATAAATTTTAAATGAAAAATCACCATAATATACTGGAGAAAGAGGAATTGTTTGTTACTTCATGGACTATAAAATGGTAGTGTCTTGAGGACTGAGAAGGACGTTCCTCACAATGCAAACCCAGCTGCCTGTCCTACATAACTATCCTTAAAAAAAAAAAAAAATACATATATATATATATATATATATATATATATATATCTTGCTCTGCAAACATTTTGACTGGATTTAAATCCAGAAATAGCAAGTTGATGATTGCTATATCACCCTTAGCTCTGAGGTTTGAACCTGCAGCTGTTTTGCGTTTCAGGATCCTAAACAGGCAGTGACTAAAGATGTCATTTTTGTTGAAACCTTCTGTTTTGGCCGACATTTTACCACCTTCTCTGCTTTAAACCCCTATGGTTCTCTGTTAAATATTTACCCTTAGTTGTATTTTTAACACTGTTGGAATATGGATCTCACCCGTAGGCCTCGAGCCTCCCTGAGCTAAGTCTTCATGTACTGTTGGGTCTTTAGCACCTAGCATCACACGGAGCAGCTTTTGAGTATAAAATAAATAAAGCAAGGGATCTGGTCATTGAAACTTCATTTTCAGTAAACAGTACACAATTTGGGGAAAGTTTAGCCTGGGATCTTTTAAATCTTTCTTTGTATATAAATTACACTATATCTTATGTGACCACTAACACTACTTTTAGAACATTTAATATATAAAATGCTAATAGGGTAAGCTAATAAAGAGGCAGTTTACAATGATGTACCAATTAAACATAAACAGACTAGAATGTAATATGGGGAATGTTTTCATCTTCCTTTCTATTTTCTTCTTTCTCTCATATTTTCTGTAAATACATGGGTGACATTTAAAAAATAACAACAATAAAGCAATAAGCTTAAAATTAACAGATTAAGTCTAAATCAATGGCAAATATTAAGATAACGACTATGGTCAACTTTGGTGGCCCACACTTACAAAGCTAAGAAGTGCCAATCCTACATATTTGTGTGGGTGAACAGTCATCAGCACAGCAGTAAACAAAGGATGCTTGGAGCAACTGAGGGAATCATTCTGTAAGAGGAAAATTCTGAGGTTTACATACCTGCAGTGAATTCTTTCTTCCAGAAAATAGCCGAGTCTGGCTCCTGGAGGCAGCCACTCCTTTTACCTCTAAATCCATTCGAATGTTTGTGTTTCTCGTGCAGTATGCTATATTATAAAAAGTTGAAAATAAGTGCAAAAATGCTCATTTTTATTGTAGATAATCCACACACAGTACTTTTCCATAGAAAGAAACCATTGCGTTTAATGGTTGTGGCTAGTAATAAATCATCATAGACCTTAATAAACTAAAACCAAGTTTGGGTGGAGCAAATACATCATGCTTTGTGGCAGTCTGCAAAATGTATGCCCTGAAAGGTCCATACCTTAATCTCGAGGCCCTGTGACTGTGTCTCTTTCATGGCAAAAGGGATATTTCAGGTGGCATTAAGTTAAAAATCTGAGAGGGGAAAACTAACCTGTTGGGCTCACTAGATCCACACAGGTCTTTAGAAGAGGGAGGAGGGAAGGATCTGGGTAAGTCAGAGAAGGTGAGAAGATGGGATCCCAAGTCCAAGAGAAACACGGATGCCACCCAGCTGCCACCAAAGATGGGAAAGACAGTGAGCAGTTTCCAGAATGCCCAAGAGACAAGGATGAATGACTCTTCCTCTGGGACCTCCAAAAGGAGCCTATCCTGCTGGCAGCTTGCTTTCCAGACAAATTGTGTGCACTGACCTCCAGGAGTATAGCATAACACAGTTGTGTTATTTTAAGCCATTCTGTCTATGCTAAGGTTTTACAGCATAATTGGGAGGCAGATAATATTCTGCCTGCCTTCTCTGTGCCATGAGCACACTCTTCTTTATATTCAGTTCTCAAGCCATTACAGATTTTTATATTGTCAGGGTAGACTAACTTAACGAGTGGTGGCACATGCCTCTAATACCAGTAGTCTGAAGGCTGAGAGACAGGAGAATCCCTGATTTACAGAGTGAGTTCCAGGACATCCAAGGACACACAGAGAAACCCTGTCTCCAAAACAAAAGAGATAAAACAAACAAACAAAAATTCGACCAATAGTATAATTAGTAATTTTGTATAAATCATAATAATTATGTAATAGTATATATATGTGTGTGTGTGTGTATGTATGTATATAAATTCTGCTTGTTAAATGAAGTCTCTATCTGTCCTCAAAATTTCACGTTTTTATTTTGACTTTTGGAATGTTAAGTGTACACATGAGGTTCTATCTTCAAAGGAAGGAATACTCTACCCGTTTTTTGCCTAGGAGCTTGGCACTGGCGTGAATGTGCTTCCAAGCCAAAGCCTGGTGGCCCTTGTGCTATCTATGTGGCTAGAGACTTTTCTGCCACTGGATCCTCCTCCAGACTCTTACTGTAAATTAATTTTTCTCAGTCAGCCTATTGTGCCCACCCTCGTGGACTTTACAAAGAGCTTCAGCATACCCAGGTCTGATCGGTATTTAGCTTACTTATTATTTAGCTTAGTATTAATTTAGTATCTCAACATTTTCATGTGCTTTGTTGGCAGGGGTGGGGTGGGGGGGTTGGGGGTGGGCATGGAGGGCGGTTAATTTAATCAGCACCAGAATAATTTTCACCAAATTGTGTTGCTCAGCAAGAGCTGTTGCTAGCAGGTAGTTACTTCTGTTGACTAATGTCTTTGATGCCTTTAACCACAGAGTCACGAAGGCTTCATCCCCTCCTTGTCTCTTAACAAGGACCACTTCCAACTCCAGCTATTCACTCCTGGTAAGTGTATCCAGAGCTTTGAATTTGTTCATGCAAAGTCAGAACACACGTGAAAGGAAAGGATGAAGGCATCTGATCAAGTCCATAAACAAGGAAACGATTAATAAATACAGTTCAGTACTTAAATTCGTGAGGGACAGGGACTGAGTCCACCTTGAATCCGTGGTGACAATAGACCCAAGGTCTGAAACTGAACACAAAGTCGTTCCTAATTCAATTTAAATCTTACTTTACAGTACCTGGAGTGCTCCCAAAAGAATCCACTAGCTCCTTTTTCCAGGACTCAGGGCCACACTAGGGAGCAAGGCAAGCTGACTTGACCTAATAGTGTTAGCTCCTTACAACCCAAATCGAAAATAGAAGGACTGGAAGCTGTATAAACCATGGTGATTCCTTCCACCAAGAATTTCCTTCTGAAAGCTTCCCCTTGGCAAGCTCAGGAGCAGGTCCCAGAAAACACAACAGTCTAGACCAGAGTCTCTGGTTGCTAGGCAACTGAAGCTGTTTCACTAGGCCTCCTCACCCTCTCCAACTTCCCCAGTAATAAAAGGGATTTTGACTCCACCTCTGGGCCCAGGATTCTGTACTCCAATCCTTCCACTCCTCTGGCTGCCTCTACTTCCTACAGTCTGGACAAACACCCCTGCACTAGCAGACAAACTCACCTGGAGTCCAAAGGCTTGCGGCTTTCTTTCTTTCTTTCTTTCTTTCTTTCTTTCTTTCTTTCTTTCTTTCTTTCTTTCTTTCTTTCTTTCTTTCTTTCTTTTAATGGTGCAGCCTCCCAGACCAAGAGCTCAAATCTGAGGTGTGATAAACCCTGGCCCAGACTAAAGGAGGGGACTCTTGCACAGCAGGTTTCTTCTGTACTAGGAGACCAGCAAAACCCGGCAAGGATCACAGTGGATCATTCATTTAGTGGAATTCCTTTGAACATTATTTCACAGAGCAACTACCATTATGTCCAGAGTCCAATTTGATATTTGAGGAGAAAACAACCATAAAAATATCCTGAATCCCAGACTATCAACAATTTTCCCACCAAAATCTTACCTATGTTTGCAACATCTTTGGGTCTCAACTACCTTGTCCATAAAGGGACAAGGGTAGCTTGAGAGATTTGTAAAATTCTACACCAATAACAATAAGTGGTATCTTCCCCAATGCAATCTCAGATCTGCAAATATTTTGAGGCTTAAGATTCTAAAATTTTAATATCTTTTGAAAATCAACTTTCTCCAAAACAGGCACATTTTAAACAGTTTCAGATACAAAATTCAAATATATTTTGTGGGTTTTAAAACTGTGAACTCTTTGCAACCCCATAGGAAGAACTACAATATCAACCGACCAGACACTCCCAAAGCTCCCAGGGACGAAACCACTAACCAAGGGATACACATGGAGGGGCACATGGCTCCAGTTGCATATGTAGCAGAAGATGGCCTTGTCAGGCATCAATAGGAGGGGAGCCCCTTGATCCAGTGGTGGCTTGATGATTTAATGTAGGGGAATGCTAGGGCCCTGAGGAAAGAGTGGGTGGGTGGGTCAGTGCAGGAGCACCCTCATAGAGGCAGGAGGAGAGGGTAAGGGATAGGAGGTTTGTGGAGGGGAAATTAAGAAGGGGGGGTAACATTTATAATGTAAATAAATAACCAATTAAAAAAGGGAACTCAGGGGTGGGAATACAGGATTTGACCCCTGACAACTTCAAAAAGTTAATATGATGCACTCAGGAGGTTGAGGCAGGAGACTGCGAAGTCTAAGATCATTCGCAGCTATGTAATAAGTTGAAGGGCAACAGCCTGAGCTACATGAGACCTTGTCACAAAAGAAAGAAAGAAAAAGACATAAAACTTATTAGGATCTGCCTGCTTGCTCCCCTCCCGCAATGCTGGGGTTAGAGGTGAGCATATCTATTATGCCTGGAATTTGATGGGGGTGCTGGGGATTCAAACTCAGGCCCTCATGCTGTAGACTCTCACCCCCTGAACCGCCTGCATCCACTACAACATTTTCCTTTGAAGTTTATGTTTTACTTTCAACATTTATTTGCATAGTCTTCCCTGTATTCAGAATATGCTGAGCACATGAAATCTGCTAATACACCAAAGATTAGAAGTAAGGCACAGAAGCCTGTCTATCGCTGCCTCTTACGTCACAGACAGAACTCAAAATGTTTATTAGGCCTTACAAATAAGAAACAGTTTCCACAGTGAAGAAGGTTAAAACACACGCAGTATAATAATAATAGCATGCGTGTTTCTTTATTTAGTTAACAAACTTTGACTGGAGGCTTAAAGTGCCTGTTTTAGATTTAGAGAAAAATCTGTAAATAAGGGAGTCACCATTGATGTGAAGGGCAGAGCCTGGTGGGCAGGTCCTAGGGAAAAGGACATCAATTTAATTTGCAATTGAGCCAATGAGAAAAACGGGGCCTTCAGGTAGGAACTACAGGAAGATGAGGAAAGGTTTAAGGACCCGGGTGTCAGTCATGGTCAGATTACATAATGAAGAGGCATGGAGATATATACACAGGAATGGGTGTGGTCCTATCTGTCTGGTTGGATGTGTAAGAATGCACATAGCTATATTTATATTGGAGTATGGAGTATAAGAAACTCAGTTTGCCTATGTGTGCAACACCACAGCAGTACACGGAGCAAGCCCCGTCAGATAATAGACCACCAACATGTCCCTTCTAACTCTGTAACGATTCTGTTAGGATGCTTGGATTTGTTCTTGGTTGTGTTCCTGTGTTTCCTCATTCGTTTTTGTTTCATAACTTAATTTGGTAACTAGTTTTATCAAAATAAGTTTTTGATTGCTTTGTTTGTGCGGTAAATTTTCTAGGGAAGAACACAGGGTAAGTATTAATGTGTTTGCCTGAATTAAATGGCACTGTAATAACCTAAATATTAAATTAAACAACCTGAGTATTAAAGATATTCAGCTATAAATACTGAAAAATATCATTAGACGTTACAAGAAACTTGGCGTTTACTAGAGAGTAACTGAAAGATTTAAAGCATTAAACCAAATGAAGTTGACTTACACTTCCTTTTCAATAGAGTGAGCAAGCAACAGACTCTGTGCATAGTCCTAGTCCTTAGAATACGAATGATCTGGAATCTGCTAGTCATCTCACAGGGCACAGATTCTAAATTATCCCAAAGAAAGATTTTCACTAGAAGAAAACTACTCGGCTCTAATTTTCCACATGCCTATAGTATTTTTGCTTTTCTAGGTAGTCAATGAGAAGGGAATTCCTGGATGTTTGACAAGGGCATAATTGAAAAACCACAGGAAGCCACAGAATTCACCAATTGCCATCTTCTAATTCCCATTATCTGGAGGAAGAGACAAAATAAGATGCAGTTCATTTTAAATAAATTTTTTAAAGCTAGGCATGAAAAATAGAGTCTAAGAAACTCATAAGTTATTTGCATTTCTCTCCCTGTAGCCTGACAGGCTCTCAATTCTTGCCTAGCCTGGAATCTGCTATAATGATCAGGCTGGCCTCAAACTCCCACTTACAGAGAGCCACCCGCTCCTGCTTCTGTCCACTGAGTGCAGCGACTAAATCGTCTGCGACAATACATACAACAAACTCTTTTGTTAGCACAGGCCAGCCCCATTGTCAGAACCCTGTAGTGTTTTCACAATCAGTCTTTTCCCAGTCCAAGTATTTTCCACAGTGAGTCTGGTTTGGCTCTTCAGAAAGCTTGTTGGATGCTTCGAACCATGCACCAGAGGGCGCCACAGGCTTTCCTGACAATTTAAGGCTTAGAAGCTCTGAACGCGCCAGGCTTCAGTCTCCATGGCAACACTGACTGCCTTGAACACTTTCCCCAGTCTAATGGGAAGACAGAGCCAGTTTAGAGTGTAATCTCTGTTCTGGCATATTCACTAGAGGTATCCTCCGCATCCTTCCATGGCCCTGAAGAAGAAACTTAATTTTTTATGGACATTAGTTCTGTATTTGATAGCCACTAGATTGCCCAAGGCATTCGCCAATGATCTTCCTCGGGTGCCAAGTATCTTGGATCCAAAATTTATAAATGCATTCCTCAACATCCACAATGAACTGCGACGCAAGGTCCAGCCCCCAGCAGCCGATATGAATCAACTGGTGAGAAAGAAAAGGGATTCTGTTCAGAACAATGAGTTTAAACAGGGGAGAGAGATGAAACATGATTTACCAAGACCAGAATTCATTTTAACTTGTTAGTAGATGCATCCCCCACCCCCCAAGGACTCACCCTTGACTCCTTTTATAACAATGGAATTTCGAAAGTTAATTGCTTTAACCACACGGGCCATTGTGCATGACATATGATAGTCATAGTCTAGCTGGATGGGTAAGATGCAGAGATTTCCCTGATTTGGAAAACGGTACATTGCAGCTCCATCTGTCGTTCTTGAGAAAGGCCAGTTAGGGTAAGACATCGTGGCTTATTTACAAATCATGCTCTAAATGTTTGTACAAAGCAGAGATTATTGGTGAGGCCTGAAGCACTCTTGGCCTGACTGCTAGAGAGCAGAAGCATTGTTTTAATTTTTAACTATCATGTTTGTATGTCTCATATCACTGAGAAGCAATGATATTCCTGGAATTCGCTCCTGTGCTCTAAAGGTGTGTCCTCCTCGTAGGTGTTAATGATCTGTCGAAATCTTTACTACTTAGGGCATAAAAGGCTTGGGAGACACTTTAGAGAACACTTCTCACAAATTGCAGGCTTGAGTGTGACATTACTTTGAGGTGGGAGGCAGCTGCCAAGGTTGAGGACATTGGGCTGGCATCCCTGAGACAAAAAGATTGCAAGAAGTTGAGGCCTTTGATGTTGCAGTGATATGTAAAACTGTCCTATTTTCTTACATTTCTGGAGGTACATTGTCAGTCTTTAGGGGGGCAGGGTTGATGAGGTGGGTGGGGTTGGTGAAGTGGGGATTGGGGAGGCAGGGTTAAGGAGGCAGGTTTGGAGAGGCAGACTTGGGCAGGGCCCCTGGACTTTGCCCTGATCACTTTCTGTGCCATTTTCTTATTGCTTCTTGTTCACTCTGAAGAAGCTCCTGACGTTTGCCTCATGATAGGGCGGGAACATGGTGCCAAGTAACCATGTCCTGACCCCTCTGAAATGGTGTTTCAATGTAACTTCTTCTTCTGTTTCTTTCAGGTATTTGGTTGTAATAAGAAAGCAGCTAAGACAACAAATAACAACAAAAAAATTGCTTTTACTAAAGGGCTCAAATTAACTAAAATTTGTAACCAAATATGTACTATGCAATTGAGTATTTTTTTATTTTCTTTTCAGATTTGGGACGAGAAGCTGGCAAGACTAGCGAAAGCATGGACTAGAGAGTGCAAACTTGCCCATAATCCCTGTACTTCAAAAAAATATGGATGTCTTCTGGACTATGACTTTATTGGAGAAAATATATATTTGGGTGAAGTAGAAACGCAACCAGAAGATGTTGTTAATAATTGGCATAATGAAAATACATATTATAATTTTGTTGATAATACCTGTTCTAAAATATGTGTCAATTATACACAGGTATGTACTTGGCAAGTTATTAATTAGTTCTCTTGTTCACTTTAGTTACAAGACAATCTTTTTATACTTTGTTTTAAATCCATAAAAAAATACCTCCGTCTTATTGGGGATTCCATGTACTGAGTATAGTTTTTCTGATCTTTAACAATGTGACTCTACTGACATTTTTTTACATTACTTTCAAGAAATCTGCTGTGATCTCATTTTCCCCACCTGCTGTTGCTTTTACGACTTGATCGACTTTACACAAAGTATGTCAGGTGCCTTGGTCGTCACATGTTCCTTGTGCTATCGAATCTTGAGCTTCCCCCACACTAAATCTATAGATTAAAATACATTTGGAAAACATGGGTGGCTGTTTCTCACAATAGTTCTCTCCTCCTAGTTGCCTGCTACCAGTACTGGAAGTATATTCAGATCATACCAGTTTGATGTCTCTATTATGTTTATCATATTTTTCTCTCCGCAGTCAATTTGATAACTTTATTACTGTGTCTTTAAACCCATTATAGTTTCTTCTACATGCTAATGCCCCACTAATTTGGTCGTTTCCTTTTTATTCTTTTTGAAATTAAAATAGGATGACATCATATTTTTCCATCCCTCTTCCCTCCAGTCCTTCTATACCCCCCTGCTTTCTGGCTTCAAACTCATGACCTCCATTTCTTTCACTGTTGTAACATATGTGTAGACACTCACCAAAGGTAAAATCTTCCAAGATAAACTCTCAATTCTGAATATCTATGCTCCAAATGCAAGGGCAGCCACAATCATTAAAGATACTTTAGTAAAGCTCAAAGCACACATTGCACCTCACACAATAATAGTTGGAGACTTCAACACCCCGCTCTCATTAATGGACAGATCCTGGAAACAGAAACAAAACAGGGACACAGTGAAACTAACAGAAGTTATGAAACAAATGGATTTAACAGATATCTACCAAACATTTTATCCTAAAACAAAAGGATATACCTTCTTCTCAGTATCTCATGGTACCTTCTCCAGAACTGACCATATAATTGGTCACAAAACAGGCCTCAACAGATAAAAAATATTGAAATTGTCCCATGCATCCTATCAGATCACCACAGACTAAGACTGATGTTCAATAACAACATAATACAAAGCCAACATTCATGTGTTAGCTGAACAATACTCTCCTCAATGGTACTTTGGTCAAGGAAGAAATAAAGAAAGAAATTAAAGACTTTTTAGAGTTTAATGAAAATGAAGCCACAACATACACAAACTTATAGGACACAATGAAAGCAGTTCTAAAAGAAAAACTCATAGCTCTGAGAGTCTCCAAAAAGAAACTGGAGAGAGCATACACTAGCAGCTTGACAGTACACCTAAAAGCTCTAGAACAAAAGGAAACAAATTCACCCAAGAGGAGTACAAAGCAGGAAATAATCAAAATCAGGGCTGAAATCATCCAAGTGGAAACAACAAAAAAAAAACTATTCAATGAATCAACCAAACCAGGAGCTGATTGTTTGAGAAAATCAGCAAGATAGATAAACCCTTAGCCAGACTCACTAGAGGGCACAGGGTCAATATGCTAATTAACTAAATCAGAAATGAAAAGGGAGACATAACAGATCCTAAGGAAATCTGAAAAATCTTCAGATCCTACTACAAAAGCCTATACTCAACAAAAGTGGAAAACCTAGATGAAATGTACAATTTTCTAGACAGATAAAAGGTACCAAAGTTAAATCAGGATCAGGTTAATGACCTAAACAATCCCATATCCCCTAAAGAAATAGAAACAGTCATTAATCGTCTCAAAAAAAAAAAAAATTCCCAGGACCAGATGGGTTTAGTGCAGAGCTCTATCAAATCTCCAAAGAAAACCTAATTCCAATTCTCCTCAAACTATTCGACAAAAAGTTGGTTCTATGAAGCCACAATTACACTGATATCTAAACCACACAAAGACCCAACAAAGAAAGAGAACTTCAAACCAAATTCCCTTATAAGGATCGATGCAAAAATACTCAGTATGTCTCACAAACTGAATCCAAGAACACATCAAAATGACTATCCATCATTATCAAGTAGGCTTCATTCCAGGGATGCAGGGATGGTTCATTATACAGAACTCCATCAAAGTAATCCACTATATAAACAAGGACAAAAGAACAGCTTTGTACTCAATAAAACTGGAAAAACTTTAGATTGTCTCATTAGATGCTGAGAAAGCATGAGACAAAATCCAACACCTATTCATGAAAAAAGTATTGGAAAGATCAAGAATTCAAGGCCCATACCTAAACACAATAAAAGCAATATACAGCAAACCAGTAGCCAACATCAAACTAATTGGAGAGAAACTTGAAGCAATCCCACTAAAATCAGGGACTAGACGATGCTGCCCATGTTCTCCCTACCTATTCAATATAGCACTTAAAGTCCTAGCCAGAACAATTAGACAACAAAAGATCGAGAGGATACAAATTGGAAAGGAAGAATTCAACATATCACTATTTGCAGATGATATGATAGTATATATAAACGACCTCAAAAATTCCAACAGAGAACTTCTTGAGCTTTGTGCAAGGTGACAAATATGGGTCTATTTTCATTTTTCTACATACAGACAGTTAGACCAGCACCATTCATTGAAGATGCTTCCTTTTTTCCATTGTATATTTTTGGCATCTTTGTCAAAGATGAAGTGTCTGTAAGCATGTGGTTTTATTTCGGGGTCTTCGATTATTTTCCATTGATCAATGTGTCTGTCTCTGTACCAATACCATGCAGTTGTTATCACTATTGCTCTGTAGTAAAGCTTGAGGTCAGGGATGGTGATTCCCCTAGAAGTTCTTTTATTATTAAGAATTGTTTGGATATTCTGGTTTTTTTTTTGTGCCTTTCCAGATGAATTTGAGAATTGCTCTTCCCATGTCTTTGAAGAACTGTGTAGGGATTTTGAAGTGGATTGTATTGAATCTGTAGATTGCTCTTAGTAGGGTGGCCACTTTTACTACATTAATTTTGCTAATCCATGAACATGGGAAATCTCTCCATTTTCTGAATGGACAGATTTTTTTTTGAGAGTTAAAGTTATTTTTATACAGGTCTTTTACTTGTCTGGTTAGAGTTACCCCAAGATATTTTATATTATTCCTATTATGAAGGGAGTTGTTTCTCTAATTTCTTTTCTTACTTGGTTTTTGTTTTTGTTTTTTTGTTTGGTTGTTGTTGTTGTTGTTGTTGGTTTGGTTTGGTTTTTTGAGGCAGGGTTTCTCTGTGTAGCCCTGGCTGTCCTGAAACTCACTCTGTAGGCCAGATTGGCTTCACACTCAGAAATCTGCCTGCCTCTTTCTCCCAAGGGCTGGGATTAAAGGTGTGTACCACCACTGCCCAACTCCCTAATTTCTTTTTCAACCTGTTTATCATATAAAGGAAGGCTACTGATTTATTGGAGTTAATTTCCTATCCTGAAGTTTCTATTGCTGAAGTTGTTTATCAGCTGGAGAAGTTCTCTGGTAAAAATTTTGGGGTTGCTTATGCATACTCTCATATCTGCTTCAAAGGTCTTTGAGTCTGATACCCAAATCACACAAGTACCTAACCAAAAAAGATAACTACAGAAAAATCTCATTTATGATATCAGTGCAGAAATACTCAATAAAATTCTTGCAAACTGAATCTAAGAATTAGATTGGTGATTAGATTAGTGATACCTTTATTTCTTCTTTGCCAATTTGTATCCCCTTGAACTCTTTGTTTTCTTATTGTTCTAACTAGCACTTCGAGTACTATATTGAATAGATAGGGGGAGACTGGGCATCCTTGTCCCCAATTTTAGTGTGGTTACTTCAAGTATGTCTCCATTTAATTTGATATTTGCTGTTGCTTTGCTGTATAATGCTTTTATTATGTTTAGGTATGAGCCTTGAATTCTTGATCCAATACTTTTAACATAAAGGGGTGTTGTATTTTGTCAAATGCTTTTTCTTTATCTAAAGAGATGATTATGTGATATTTTTCTTTGAGTTTGTTTATGCAGTGGATTACATTAATGGATTTTCATATATTGAACCAACCTTGATCTCTGGGATCAATCCTACTTAATCGTGGTGAGTGATGGTTTTGCTGTGTTCTTAGATTCAGTTTGCAAGAATTTTATTGAGTATTTTTGCACTGATATTCATAAGTGAGATTGTTCTGTAGTTATCTTTTTTGGTTAGGTCCTTGTGTGATTTGGGTATCAGACTCAAAGGGAGTGACCTTAGATGAAATGTCCAACAGTAGAGAGAGGGAACTTAGAGAGCTCACCTCCAGCAGGAATACAGAGCATCAAATGAGGGAGGAGGCTGCCATCCCACAGTCAAAACTCTCACCCATAATTGTTCCTGTGTGAAAGAACTACAGGGATGAAAATGGAGTGGAGCCTAAGGAAAAGAAGGTCCAGCAACAACAGGTCTAAAGTGGTGTCCCAAGGCCTGATACTTTCACTGAGGCTATGTAGTGCTCACAAAAAGGGATCTATCATGACTACACTCCGGAAGACCCAACGAGCAGCTGAAAGAGTCAGATGCAGATATTTGCACCCAACCAATGGATAGAAGCAGCTGACCCCTGTTGTTGATTTAGGGAAAGCTAAAAGAAGCTGAGGAGGAGGGCGACCCTGTCAGGACCAGCACTCTCAATTAATCTGGATCCCCAAGAGTTCTCAAACACTGGACCATCAAACAGGTTGCATACATCAACTGATATGAGACCCCCAACACATATACAGCAGAGGACTGCCAGGTCTATGTTCAATCAGAGATGATGCACCTAACCCTCAAGAGACTGGAGGCCATAGGGAGTTTAGAGGTCAGGTAGGGTGGGGACATCCACATGGAAACAGTTGCGTGAGGAAGGGTATGGGATGTGGAAAAGTCAGAGGGTGATGGGGAGGGATACAGTGAGGGGAATAAAATCTGGAGTGTAAAAAATTAAATTAATTAAAAAAATGACTTAGTCTGCTCAAATTTTTCTTAAATTATTTCATTTCCAAGAGGGATAAATAAAATATCCCCTTCTCTTTTCCTTTGGAGCATAGGAAAAAATTACATTCCACCATTGGTGAGAGGGACTTGAGGCATTGCACACATCCTTAGCTCTTTCTTCTGGTTAGTTTTCCGCACAACACTGCTTCTTCTTCTGAAATTAGTTTTCCTTGGACCTCAAATTTTTTTTTTCAAGTTACCATTCCTACCATTGACCATTTAAATAAATGTCACATGCCTATCTTATGACTTGACAAAGTTATGAATACTTTCAAAGCTGCAAACTAAAAGCAGCACTAGCACAATCAATTTGGCAACACTTTTTCTTAAGAAAGAAGTAAATTATTGTTTTAATCCAAATCTGAGCTGGATCTTTCCTGTAGTGTGACCATGGAGAGAATTAAAATGGTTTCTAGGTTATCTAGAAGAACTGGTGATGAGTTTTTTAACAATGTATTATATTTGATTCACTTGTTAAGTTATCCTTTCAGTTTATGATAATTGTTTCCTAATATAAACCATTCAGCTATTATGACAGCAGCCTTAACAAATTATAACTTAATGTGTTAGATGTTAGAAAAAATGCAGTAAACATATATATGTATATAGGTTGTATAATTAAGATTATACATAGTATCATAACTTATTGTTTATATAGATTTTTTAACATATTACTTTTTCAATTTCTTTGCTTATAGGTAGTTTGGGCCAAAACATTTAAAATTGGTTGTGCAGTTTCAAATTGTCCTAATCTCAACAGATATTCAGCTGGGCTATTTGTATGTAATTATTCGCCAACGTAAGTTAATTTCCTTTTTTAAAATGTCCTAAGTTGAAATAACTGCGGTTAACAAATGTTTACAAAGATGGATGTGGTAGAGCACACCTTTCATTCCAGCATTCAGGAGGCAGAGATATTGGAGCTCTGTGAGTTCCAGGACAGCCAATGCTACATAGAGAGACCATGTCTCAAAACAAAACAACAACACAGATGCTTACAAAAGCAGAAGCTTATGTTAGACCCTAAAGGAACTTTGATGTTGTCTCCCTCTGCAAAATTAATTTTAAAGGTGAAAATGGGATGGGCCTAGATATCTGCCTAATTGAGAGGCCTCCTTTTCCCTGAACTCTTTCAACCTAAGGATAGAAATAATGGAAACTATTTCTTAAGTTTGAAAAGTAGAGGCTGGGAAGATAGCTTGGTGAGTAAAATGTTTGTCTTAAAATGCTCCTGATAAAGGTCTAGGGGAGGCTAGTGCTATAGATTGACAGAGGAGTAAACATAAGAGTCTGGGGAGCCTAGCTTGGCTATACAGATACCACAGGGTTTACAGTGTTAACCATCTCCATTCCCAGACCTCTGGGTGGACAGGTCATACATGCCCCGCCCTCCGACTCTCCTCTTAAAGAGACAAAACTCTGTGTTTGATATTCCTGGTTTCCTTAATGCTTATCTGGGAGCCCAAGAATCTCTCTGCCTCCTACAATCCACCTAAAGAGACTTGGGAGGGACACATTAAGCCCAAAGTAAACAGAATTAGTTAAATAAATGAGACAAATAAGATAAGAAAGAGAGAGAGAGAGAGAGAGAGAAAATCAGCAAAAAGTCAAAGGTTTCCCAAACTGCTCTCAGTCGAAGAAGATGAAAGACATCAACAATATTCAGAAATTAGCACAATATGTTTTACATGTATCATCATGAAAATAATACAGTCTTGTCCACAAACGTTGCAGCTTGGGTTAAATGGCAAAGTTTCTTAAAAGATACAAATTACAAAGGAAAAAAAACAAAACCAAAACCAAAACAAAACAAAACAAAAAACTAAAGGAAAGCTGTAGAACAATATATCTTAGGACAGACATAAAAACTCTAAACAAAATTTCTCAGCTGAATACACTATAAAAGCCTATTTATCTGGGAAGAAGTTTGCCAGTATAAAAGGCTGATTTAAACAATCTGAAATACTGAATTAATTCAATCCACTGATCACCATGAAAATGAGACTCGCATGACCATCTCAATAGATTCAGAGAAAAACATTCACTCCTGGTTGCTAGAAAGAGGTTCGTTCTCAGCCCTAAACAGGAGGTCTCCATCAAATCCCTCCCCTCAAAAATCAAGGAAGGCCTAGAACAAGAAGGCAGAAAGAGTCTAAGAGCCAGAGGAGGTGGAGGACACCAAGGTAACATGGCTTTCTCAATCAAAATGGGCAAAGTCAAAGCACATGCGACCTCACAGAGATGAGGAGGCATGCTCAGAGCAAGTGCTAGTCTGCACCACTTTGGGTCCTAGAAACAAGTGTCCTTAAGAGAAGTGGACACACACACCCATCCCTAACCCAGGACAAGTGGGTCTGTTTCTTGCAATTTTGATGGGCTTTTTGTCCTATCCTGATGTGTTAGTTTTGTTTGGTTTTATTATATTTAATTTTACTATTTTCCCTTAGAAGCCTGTTTGTTGTCTAATGAGAGCAGAAAGGTTGTGGATTCAGTTGAAAGGGGAGGTGGGAAGGAATTGGGAAGTGTGGAGGAAGGGAAATAAGGAAATAAAGGGAGGGTCAATAAAATAAAGGGGAGGTCAGTAAAATTTGGGGGTAGAGGGTAAGTTCCAGTTCAAAAGAAAAAATTACGGTTCTAAATGGAGTGTATGGACAAGGGAAGCTTATGCTTAAGTGAGAGGGTGTGTTGAAAGAGGAACACACAGAGAAGACATGCATTTGGCTTTTCTTCGAAGTCAGGTGACTGTGTATTTTTCTCCATTGGCTGAGGACCAACCTCACCGTCTCACCTGATTGGCTAGTCTTAAAAGAACTGGTGCATAAGAAATGAAGGAGGAGGAGCAAGGAGTTTAGACCTCCCAGAGGAAAAGGATCCTGACCCCTTGTCCTCAGATCCCTGGAATACAACAGATGCATGCCTTTTTGTAAGAAAGCTTTTACTGCATGTTGGGGAGATTAAAATATTTGCATCAAGGTGGAGGAGATAAAGATTTAAACTTCTTGTTATAAACACAAGTTTTAGACAAAAGACTCATATTTACTGTATCGAATACCTCAATAGGAAAGATGGCTCAGCAGTCAAGGTCTCAGACCACTCTTGCCAAAGACCTGAGTTTGATTCCCAGAACCAACATCTTCTAGAACACTGTTTCTCAACCTTCCTAGATCTTCAACCCTTTAATATAATTACTCATTATGTGATGATGCCCCAACCATAAAATTATCTTGTTGCTACCTCATAACTATTGTCTTTGCTACTGCTAAGAATCAAAATGTGAATATCTGATATACAGGATATCTGACATGTGAGCCCCATCAGATTGTGGGGTCATGACCCACAGGTTAGAGAACCGCTGAGATGGGGGGGGGAGTCCTATATGTCTGGATACCTACACTCACATGTGTAACACACAGACACAAACACACATACACACAAGCAATTATAAAAGACGATTTAGCATATTCAAAATAGAAGGAAATATCTTATCTTATGTTATAAAGGTAAGATATAAAGGGCACCTATAAAAACTAATGGTGAACTTTATAGCTAATATCATAAATATTTTTTTTGTAAAGTACTGCATGGTGACTATGTTGAGTTTTGCATGCTATAGATACACTGTCATATGTAGATCTTTGTTTTTAAGATTTCATTAACCCCTTAGATTGAGCTCATGGACTGGACAAAAGATTCATGAGCCATATTTAACTTGTAGGCCCTATTTTGTTGTGTTCTGGATATAGAAAGACACAAATGTGGTGATTGAAAGCCTGAAAATAAATCCCAGCATGAAGGGGAAACTGAGTCCCACCCTTACACAAAGAACAGCAGGCAACTAAGGACTTCTGGGAGCTAGAGAAACCTTTGTACCCAGGAATGAGTCCCCTAAATGGGTTATCCAATATAAAGTGGTCAGTCCTGAAATCATGAACATATACATACAAGCAATGCCAAATGGGCAGAGCAAAGTTCTCCCTCCTCATCCAACCTGTGTATTGAGAGAGAGTGGGCGGGGGGGGGGGGTTTGGGAGGATTGGGACACGTTAGAGGAAGAAAATGGAAGGGGGAAATGATGTATATTCTTTATTTTTCCATCATCATTAATATTATTTGGTTTTTTATTTTTTTTTAGTTTGAAACAAGGTCTCATCACATATCTGTGGCTGGCACAAAACACTTTACATGGACTGAACTTTCCTTTAACTCACAGAGATGCACCTGCCTCTGCCTCACTCTGCCTCCTAAGTGTTGGGATTACAAGCCTGTACAGTCTTCCTATATTCTAACTTTCAAAAATGCTAAGAAATAAAAATAAGTTTTAAATAAAAAAATTAAAATAAAAGAAATAATATGAAATAAAATTTAAAAAGAAAAGTTTTGATGGTGTCTTAGCATATAGGAAATGAGTCTTTCTATTAAAGACCAGGCATTGCTGTTTTCTTTATTTTCAACATTCATGACTTATTGAAAAACAGAAAAGCTTGCATAGACATTGATACATTTAGCTTAGTGGCATTGGTTAAAAAGTGTTTCCTGTTTTGGCAGAGGAAACTTCATAGACTTCAGACCTTACAGGACAGGAGACCCCTGCTCTATGTGCGGACAGAGGAAGTGTGAGAATAGTCTCTGCCGTAAGTGAAAGAGAAAAAATAGTAGACAGTAATGATTCCACAATTTCATTATCTTTTTATATGTGGTCCTTCCTGATATTAATCTCTAGATTACTTGCTCGCTTCTATTAGAACATAAAGCATTTACCATTAATCATATTAAATGTGTTTATTTCAGATAATTCCTTCCCTTCCCTGATATTTCCCCTTTCAAGGAAGAAGACAACAATTAAACACAACTGTGATCTAGTCTGCTGTAGTGCTCACGATAGCTGTTGGTTGGGATGTTCATCTGCATAGGCTTCTAACCCCTTAAATGACTTTGGCTTCCAGGTTGTAATAGCTATTAAAAAAAAAAGGCTGGAAAATGAGCCTTACTTCTTTTGAAATTGTGGTTTCAATGCATGTGATGTATTTGTTTGTTTGTTTGTTTATATTTGGGAGACAGTCTCTATTAAAAACAGCTTGTTCATATTATGTATGTGTTATATATGTGTTAGGTAGTGAATTCATATCTTTAGTGACTATGCTATACTCTGGTTTTTAACTGTTTTGTCTTTAGTTGTGTTCCATCTGAGCCCTGTGAGTTCTAACGTGTGTGCTTTTCCTTTTCTGTTTATTGGTCACCCTTTAATGTTGATTAATGTACTTTATTTTTAGCTTGACTGACTTGTTTTTTAAAAGACGGGCATATGGGTATAGCTTCAATTATGTAGTGTTGGAACCAGACATGTTAACTTGAGAGGCCATTAAGGAGAGTAGATATGATAAGCCACACAAAGCAATATGAACACAAAGCACAGTAAGCCAGCAACAAATTTTAGCTGTCATTATATTCCCTCATTATATTCTGATAATCTGATGTATGTTCTTCATAGTGCTTATCATCCTAAAATGACCAGTTTTGTTCCTTTTATCCATTCCATTTAAAAATTGATGATAGGGGCTGGAGAAATGGCTCAGTGGTTAAGAGCACTGGCTGATCTTCCAAATGTCCCAAGTTCAATTCCAGCAACCACATGGCAGCTCATAACTGTCTATAACTGTAGATTCATGAGATCTGATGTCCTCTTCTGATGTGCAGGTGCACATACAAACACTCCTATGCATAAATTAATACATCTTTCAAATATGATAATACCTTCCCCTTTGCTGTTTTCTCTTTTCTGAGAATCACTGTATCTAAAACCTAAAACCATGGTACGGGGTAGGAAGTGAATGAAAATATGTCAGTGAATGGGGATAGGAAGCAAATGAAAAGGGTACATTTCTCTCACACACAAGGTGTTATTGCAATTCAAAGATGAGGACAAAATTTAGATGTAGGGATAATGAATTTGGGGTAAGTTCCACTATAGCAATGATGATGAAGTTTAAAAGTCCAAATAAAACAATTGAATTTTCCTTGCAGTCTCAAGCCAGGCATGGCAGTGTCAAAAATAAAACTTTTGTTGCTACTGTGGGCTCATTTTTTATGTAGTTCTACCTATTTTTAGATATTTATGCCTGTAACACAAGAGGCATTCTAGGAGTATGTATTGGCATGACCTTAGTGATAGGCAGCATTATAAAGCTTTTCAATCCTGTAAGCTTTGAAAGGTTTTGTTTTCTTAAGTTAAAGAGTATTTTGTTTTGTTTTTCATTATTATTATTAGGTAAATTCTTGATTTGCATTTCAGATATTATCCCCTTTCCTGGTTTCCTCTCCAATTCTAACTGATTACCTTATTTTAAAAGATATATGTATATGTATATGTGTGTGTGTGTGTGTGTGTGTGTGTGTATAAATTTTATGTAGCCTTTCTTTCATTAAACTCCCATAATTTATACATGACAGTACATCTAGAAAGTATTTTAGTTATTTTGGGGGGTGTTGTAGTTGTTTTTGTTGTTTTTCAGAGCTGAGGACTGAAACCGGGCCTTTGTGCTTGCTAGACAAGCACTCTGCCACTGAACTAAATGCCCAACCTCTTTAGTTATTTTTTTTAATTAAATTGAGCTTTTGTTCATTGTGTTTTATTGATAGGTCATTGGGCTTCTGATCATTGCCTTTTATTGATAGGTCATTGCGCTTTTGATCATTATGTCATATGGACAGGTCATTGAGCGTCTATCCTTGTGTTTTATTGGCAGGTCCCATGAATCGGAAAACACCTCACCAGAAAGCAGCATGCCATGTACTTGTGCTTGGTTTTATTCTTCAGAGACTACTTTAACTGTCATTTCTATTCAGAAGAAAAATTTTAAATGCTAAAATAAAAGACTTATTTTTTCTGACTAGTTGGAAGTCAGTATCTATTTAATTCTCCCTTATAGTCTTGACATTCTTGTCTGAGATCTAAATTCGATGTCTGTTTTTCAATTCAAAATGGATATATTGTTGGGAACAAGCCTTAAAAATATATTCTAAATACCACCACCTCATTTTCAGACTATTTAATCCTAGAGAAAAGCTAAATTCAAGGTCCCAGGCCCTAAGGGAGCTGGGGACTTTAGAATAGTGGACAGTTCCTATTATAAGCAACCAGTCTGAGTCCAGACATCTCAGGGATGCTTCTAAGGGAACAGTTGCCCGTGTTCAGACATCTTAAGGATAACTTCTCCATCTTTCTGGCAGGGTCAAACTAAGTTCATGTTCCCAGGCTCAGGAACCCACTCTTAACCTGATTGGTGAAAAATTCATTGTGCAACCCCTTATGCCAAGATATGATTAAACAACACTACAGCCCACCCTGCGTTCCTCTCCCCTTATGATCTCACCATCCATATAAGCTGTGCAATTTATTTTCAGCTCCCAAGTCTGTTCTGTGGCCCTGATCAATCTGTAGCAGCTTGGTTACAGTAAATTTTTGTCATCTCCATTGACCGGGTGTTTTGGATTTAAGAGGACCTCCCTCATGACATCAGATAATATATGTGCTATATATAATATTATGCTCTTTGAATATACATGTAACATATATACTGTATATATTTATTTAGTATATTATATGTAAAAATACAAATGTATGTAATAAATAATATTATATATACATATATATTAGTATAGAAGTTAGAAAGCAGTGGAAAGTCAATTTCTTGCTTTTATTTTTAAGGGTGTTTGCACACACACACAAAACCAAAACCAAAGTTCAGACCCTCATCACCCATCAGTGATGGGACAGGTATGACTGTCCACCCAATCTCATCATTTGGAAAGTAGAGGCAAAAGATTTCTGGAGCAGGCTGGCTAATTAGATTCTAATCAGCAAGCTATGAACTCAATTAAAAGATCCTGTCTCAACATAGAAGGTGGGGAGCAAACCAGAAAGATACCCCATGGAGTCAAACCATATTGTACAAGATGTACCTCACATGTATATCCTCACACACATAAACACACATGCATACACACATGTGCACACACACATAAACATGCATGCACACATACACGTGCACATACATGTGTGCTCACACACACTTGCATGACCACATGCCCACCCCAAATACACAGGAAGAAAAGAAAGTAGGAAAGACTGAGTAAAAGAGTCTAAAAGTTAAAGTATACTCCCACTAAGACCAATACAGAAAACAAAAATCATACATTTGTGTGTTGTTAGATTTATTCCTTATTTGTTCTCATTAAATGTGCAGAAAACTATATTTTAAATTTCATTTGTTTCATAACATTTTAAATAGCCAAATTAAACTCATACAAAAAGAGTGAGTCTGAATAAACATATGATTGTTAAATAAATTGACTAAATGATCAATTAATTTCCCAAACAGAAAGCATCAGGCACAGATAAATTCACTAGTAAAATTTGACAAACATTTAAGAGTACTATTATACACAGGCAGGAACAGGCGAATTTCGGAGTTTTCATCCAGAGTGGGCTCCACAGAGTGAGCTCCGGTACAGCGGGGGTGGGGAAGATACCATACACTGGGAGAAACCAAAACAAACAAAAAGGATACTATTGTAACAGTGTTCTGCAATCATTTGTAGAAGACAAAAGCAGAAGTGCTTCTTAACTCTATTTGGCAATGAACACACAACAACGACAAAAGCAGGAAATATTTTTAAAAAACATACCTGATCCATGACTGTTATGCAAAATATATAAATTACCCCTCAAACTCAAGAGTAAATACTAAAGTCTGTGAGGGTGCTCCCCAACTCCTGCCTCAGAAATTGTGTTTTAATGCAATTGTTTTTCAAACTTTAAGAATCAATATAATCTTATCAAAGATCCTTGGATGTGAATTAGTAAAAAGTGAGACTCTTGGGGTAATTCAAATATAAGATCAGATCCTATTTTATTTTATTTTCCACTGTAAATGTTTTCACAATAATTCTTCCAAAAACAAACAAACAAAAAGAACTCAATTAAGTTTTGTTTATTTTTTTCCTTTTCTTCCAGTTTTCCAGAGCTCTGTATTTTTTTTTTATGCCTGCATTGAATTTTCACTAGTTATATACCTAGTTGGGTATTACCAGGATCAGAAGGCGTTAAGTCTGGGAGATTTAATACAATCTATAATTTCTGAAGCCAGGGGCAGCAGGACTCTTAATTCTTTGTCAGAGGAATCAGACCTGAGATATATCTGACCTTGGGAGGACACGTGAATCCAATTAATTAGCTCATTAATTGGAGATTTCATGATTTCCATTTAAAAATTAAAGTTGGTGTGAGTTTTGTCTCAGTCATTACTTTCCTTTTTTCCCTCTTCCTTTCCCTCTTTCCAGTGCTTTCCTTTCTTCCCCTCACCAGGAAGGAGGAAAAGAGGAGACCTTAAGAAGGGAGATAAGAGGGAAGATTAGAACTGTAAGAAGTGGTGGCAGAGCAGGTGGGAGAGTGGAGAGGCAGGTATGAAAGACCAGAGTATCTACAGATGCCTTCTCTCATTGGATGGGTTGTCTGTCTATTGATAGTAGAAGTCTTAAACTTGAGGTTCTAAAGATGGCTCAATGGTTAAGAGCACTGCTGTTCTTGCAGAGAACCTGGCTTCAGTTCCCAGCCCTGACAAACTTCTGTAACTCAAGTTCCAAGGACCTGTAACACCCTCTTGTGGCTTCTTCTTTTTTTTTTTTTTTTTTTTTGACATCATTCCTTTATTAAGGTATTGTTGATAAGCTTTTATACTCTTAAGTTGGTAAATTTGTAAACATGACAAGAAGCTTGTTGGCTAAGAGGAAGGTTATATAAACATAAAGCTAATAACTAGGAGAAATTAATCAGTGGGAAATTATCACAGCTATAGTTAGATATTTACTCAAGATCATTTACTATTTTTTTTATTATGTATTTTCCTCAATTACATTTCCAACGCTATCCCAAAATTCCCCCATACCCCCCCCACACTTCCCTACCTACACATTCCCATTCTTTTGGCCCTGGCGTTCCCCTGTACTGGGGCATATAAAGTTTGCAAGTCCAATGGGCCTCTCTTTCCAGTGATGGCCAACTAGGACATCTTTTGATACATATGCAGCTAGAGTCAAGAGCTCCGGGATACTGGTTAGTTCAGAATGTTGTTCCAACTATAGGGTTGCAGATCCCTTTAGCTCCTTGGATACTTTCTCTAGCTTCTCCATTGGGAGCCCTGTGATCCATCCAATAGCTGACAGTGAGCATCCACTTGCTTCTTTGAGCATCAGTCATGCAGATGGTCCATATATGTCCAAACACACATGCATGTCAAAAATACATTTCTAAAAAAGTTTTAAGAGACTTCAATGAAATTTTCTCCTTTTCCTTCTTGCATATGCTTTTGGTACTGTATTAGAGAAACAGTAGCCAAATCCAAATTATGAAGTTCATCGTCTACATTTTCTGGGAAAAAAATCATAATTTTAGGTCTTACAATTACCTCTTTGATAAATTTATGATTAATTTTTATGTGGTATAAGATAAAGGTCTAATATTACTCTTTTGTGTGTGAATATGCAGTTTTCCCAAGGCATGTTAGAAAGTATTGGTGTTTGTCAATTAAATGGTCTTGGCAGTATGTGTAGAAACCACTTTCCTGGGTGTGCAGGAATTTATTTCTAATCTCTTTCAGTCTTCCAAGCCTCTGAGTTTATTTTCTTTCAGGACTTTATTATTATTATGATTCTATTCAATGCCCCTTAAGGGTCTGAATTGCTTTTGGTGGGGGGTCACACTACTTTACAGAATACTTTGTGTAGTGAGGCATCTTAATATTAAGTCTCCCAGTCCCTGGCCATTGACATCACCCTTTTAATTAGTGTCTTCTTTGATTTTCTTCAACAACATTCTGTGGTTTTAAAACCAGTTTGGATAAGGTTATTATCTTTTAATGTTATCATGGTAGAATTATTTGCCTGATTTTTCTGTTTAGATTGTTCATTGTGAATGTACAGAAACGTATGTAATTATGTATGCTAATTTTGAGGCCTCCTGTTTTACTCAAATCATTTCTAAGTTTCCCTGCACTTAAAATATGTCCTTTAATGGTTTGCTCTGTCAGGGAATAAATAATAAGTCCCAGATTTCTGATTCCAAGACAACCTTCATATGCTATGTGCATGTGTGTACATGTGTGCAGGTGTGTAGGTTTGTGTATTTTATTCATTGTATAGAGAGAGACCAGAGCAGGTCATCCAATATCTTCCTCTAATGCTCTCAGCGCTATTCCTTTGAGACAGCCACTCTTAGTGAGCTCAGTTTATAATGCTATGCTGGCAGCCAGCAAGCCACAGAGATCTGTCTCACTTTTCCCCGTCTGCCCCAACACTGGTTTCCTCCATTGATTTTGCCATTTCTTCTATTCATTAACCTAACACGTTCCTAAAATATAGTCCCTAAACTCACAGCATTAGAACTACCAGTGAGCTTGTTAGAAATCAAAGTTTTCAGGCCCTCCGTGATCTTCCTGAATCCCAAATTCAAGTTTGGAGCCCACTAGTCTAGCCTATATTTTAACATGAAGTCATACAGATGATTCTGAAATGTACTGACATTTGAGGCCCCTTGGTGTTCCCGTTTCCTCGTGTTAGCCTCATGAATCTCTCCTTTCTCTATGCTGCAGTGTTGACTGGACTGCTGTTGTGCAGATCTTGTGCTAGCAACCGTAGCTTCTATAAGTTCATAACTACAAAGATCCTGTCATGTCCAGAAGACATTATTCACAGCAATCGTTCCCCTCTCTGGCTCTCAGAATCTTTGTGTCCACTCTTTAGCAATATTCCTGAGCCTTGGGAGTGAGTAGGTATGGTACTGATGTTGTATTTAGTACTGAGCCACAGTGCTTTGTGCTCTGTGCTTTGGCCAGCTACGAGTCTGTGTTAACAGCCAATCACACCTTATAGGAGTGATGAAGTGTAAGAGTTGCCCAAGTACCTAGGTATACGGCTAACAGTTTAGAAGGCAGCTTGATATTTTGTTTTCTAGCAAACTAATAGTAATAGGCTTCGAATGTTCCCACTTGCTCTTGGGCAGTGTGTTGGTTAGCTTTCTGAAAATTTGTCAAAATTTAGAATCATTGAGGAAGATGAACCTCAGTTGAGAAAATGCCTCTGTGAGATTGACCTGTAGGCAAATGTTTGGAGCATTTTCTTGATTAGTGACTGATATGGGATGTGTCTCCTCTGTGCAGGTGGTACCAAGTCATATGAGAAAGAAAACTGAACAGGCCCTGGAAATCAAGCCAGCAAGCAGCAGTCTTCCATGGCCTCAATTCAGTTCTTCTTGCTCTTTCCTTACTTGAGTCCCTCCCTTGACATCCCTTTATGGTGGCCTTTAAGATGTAAGATGAAATCAGCCCTTTCTTTGCTTAGGTTGGTTTGGGACATGGTCTTTATCACAGCAATATAAAGCAATCTAGAATAGCCAAGTTTACAGTACCAGACATGAGTTGGTTACCCCCATAACATTCATGCTATTATTATACAAGAGGACATATCTTGTCCTACTGGACATTACTGTAGTTTACAGGGTTCACAACTAGGTTAGAACATTGATGACTTCTCTTAACCAGCAGCCTACAGTGTGCCTTGAGGCACTATAGAAGCCTTCAAGGAGGAGGCTTCTAGGCCAGCACTAGCTTTATTCATGTGTGATGAATGAAAGTGTGATGTGTTCAGCAGTAGGATCTTAGCATCAAGGCCTGGTGAGTAAGGAAGAGAACTAGCAATGGCCTGTAATGTGTGTGTGTGGTGGGGTCCCAGTTGTCAGATCACCAACCCAGTGTGGTGCCCCATATCTGGCATAAGACTCTGTTTGATCATCTATAGCTCCAGGGTAGGAGCATTACCCTCAAACTTACTCTTTTATAAGCTTCCTAAATTTGCTCTCATGTTTCTGTTTCTGTATATGTATTATGTATGTGTAATACTTTCTTACCTCAGGGTGGTATATGTAAATAAATTTACCAAATAATTTGAAAGAAGTTCTGTGTAAAATTGGCTAAAAGTGAAATAAGCACTTACATAGATTAAATATTCCTAAAGCTCTTATGAATGCAGAAATTGATCTAGATGGTTTTTTGAGGTTTGGTTATCTTCTGTGGTTTTTTTTTTGCAAATTAATCTAATTTAATAAGGCCTTGATAGAAAGTATCATGACATCCAAGTCATTAGTTTGGGCTTTTCATCACATTAATTAAAGCATTTAAAACCAGAAAGCTTAAAGATAGTTTTATGATTGTTTGAAAAGAAAAATGACAGTTACAGGTAAGCTTAAAATCCCTCCGTGCCCAAGAGGGACCATAGAGAAAAGTGTCATGCCTGTCATGCCTGTTAACTTATTCATGGGGTTACAAGTAAGAGTGAGGGAGCCCAGGGTGTCAGGACTGTAGAGCTATGGGGAAAATGTGCACCAAGGATACATGATTAGATATAGATGAAGTAAGTGGAGCTTATACATTTTAATTTTTTAAGGTATTTTTGAATTCTGACTGTTTTGATACTTAACATGCATATACTATAATTGTGAGTGGCTACTAGGAAAATAAATTGAAAGCATGTCTGGTTTTTTTTAATGTTTAACATGTCTTCCTAAAAATAATTTCCAAAATCTTTTTGTGAAATTTTATCTTAAAACTATTTCAGGTTAAGTTTTAGATATCCATCCAAGATTGTCAACTTGAGCTCTCTGTAAAGTAAGGAACACTTGTAAATAGACAGACTGTATGAAAGGTATAAAAAACAAGAAGGATATATGGTGTGGGAAACTCACTCTCACTCCATAGACTCACTGTGCTTTGCACAATAGGTAAATAATAATTTTGTTCTAAAGTAAAAAGACTAATTACTACAGATGAGAAAGGAGATTTTAAGATAAGAATGTAATGAATATAGAAAGTTGTCAGAAAGCTTATGTGAAGAAGAATTTCATGCGTGCCATAAGTTAGAGTGTACTTGGATATATTTATTGATGTTTTATAAATGAATTTAGATGTCAAAAGGTCTGGACAGATATTAGAGGGTGTGAGTGTCTGAGTATGAGTGTATGGATGCATGTGTGATGCTTGTGTATGTATAGGTGCATTGTGTGAGTGCATGATGCTTGTATGTGTGATGGTTGTGTAGATGTGTGTGTGTGTATGTCATGTGTGATGTTTATGTGTCTGTATGTCTGTGTGCACATATATGTGTAGTGTGTGTGTGTGTGTGTGTGTGTGTGTGTGTGTGAGCGAGCCCAGAAGTGCATGTCCATACAGAGAGAAGAGGAAATTGTCCAATGTCCTCTCTGCTTTACTCTTTAGGACCAGGTTGCTCCCTGATCTAGTGTCCTGTTTTCTTGGCTGGGGTGGCAGGCAGCAGGTCTTCACAATTGTCTGGTCCCTACCTCCTCAGTGCTGGGAATACAGCAACATGAGGACCAATTGTATATTGACTTCTACTTTTATATCTGAAACTAGTATTTTATATATAATTAATGCTCAATAAATAGCTATTAGATGGATATTTTAGTTTACTAGGCACAAAAGACAGAACATGAAAAGTGTGTATTCTGATCAAACTGTATGTAAGCTTATTATATTATCCTGAAAAGGTTATATGAAAGATATTAGAATAATTAGTTTAATCTTTCACTTGACTATTTCGATTACAGACATACTAATAACCTTCTGTTTTAGGAAGCAGTCATCGTTTTATTGATAATTAGAAAACAAGTTTGTTTGTTTTTTCCTACAAATACTGCTCAGGGAAAAAATCCACATAAGTAATACAAAGTTGGTCTAGTTCTCCCTAAGGGAGTAAATACCAAGAAAATAAATTAGAACATTAAAGCAACATATTTTTAATTATTTTGTTTTCTCTGCTTTTGTGTGTGTTTATTTGTGATATAGCTTTATAGCATACTGCCAGAGCATGGGGGGGAAATGTATGTCTACCCATAATACTCATCTAGATAAACCCCATGTGTACCATCTGGTATTTACCGATATTGGCGAAAACATGTAGGTTGGTTGTATAGAGGATTCAAGCTACAGTTACTTAAATGACACTTTTGTTGAGGACCAGGACTGTTGTCATTACATTCAGGTATCTGATTTGTACATCATTATTAAATCAATGGGATTCTCAACTGCTTCACCTACTTTTCTGTTTCAAATTCGCAAACTCTAGTGATAAAATGATTCCCTCCACATGATAAAAATTTTAATCCTGTCTGTGTCTTTAAAAGCCCACCACTCTATCCATTATGTGAATCATATAAGAAATAGCCATTGTATGCATACTTCAAGACCAAGGAGATTGATCAGAAACTAGTGCACAGTATAGATGGAAGGAAGGATTTTTTTTTATTAGATATTTTCTTTTACATTTCAAATGTTATCCCCTTTCCTCATTTCCCCTCCGAAAACCTCATATCCCACTCCCTTCCCCCTACTCACTAACACACCCACTCCTACTTCCCTGTTCTGGCACCCCCTACACTGGGGCATCGAGCCTTCACAGGACCAAGGGCCTCTCTTCTCATTGATGTCCTACAAGGCCATCCTCTGCTACATATGCAGCTGGAACCATGAGTTGCCCCATGTGTACTCTTTGGTTGGTGGTTTGGTCCCTGGGAGCTCTGAGGGTACTGGTTGGTTCATATTGTTGTTCCTCCTATGGGGCTGCAAGCCCCTTCAGCTCATTGGATCCTTTCTGTAGTTTCTCCACTGGGGAGCCTGTGCTCAGTCCAATGAATGGCTGTGAGCATCCACCTATGTGTTTGTCAGGGACTGGCAGAGCCTCTCTGGAGACAGCTATATCAGGCTTCTGTCAGCAAGCTCAAGTCCAAGTGGAAAGGACCTCCACATAAAACCAGATACACTGAAACTAATAGAAGAGAAAGTGGGAAAGAGCCTTGAGTACATGGGCACAGGGGAAATTTTCTTGAACAGAAGAACACTAATAGTTCATGCTGTAAGATCAAGAATTGACAATTGGAACCTCATAAAATTGCAAAGCTTCTGTAAGGAAAAGGACACTGTCAATAGGAAAAAACAGCAATCAACAGATTGGGAAAGGATTTTTACCAACCCTACCTCCAATAGGGGGCTAATATCCAATATATACAAAGAACTTAAGAAGTTAGACTCCAGAGAACCAAATAACCCTATTTTTAAAATGGGCTATTCTCAACTGAGGAATACCGAATGGCTGAGAGACACCTAAAGAAATGTTGAACAACCTTAGTCATCAGGGAAATGCAAATCAAAACAACCCTGAGATTCCACCTCACACCAGTCAGAGTGGCTAACATTAAAAATTCAGGTGATAGCAGATGCTGGCAAGCATGTGGAGAAAGAGGAACGCTTCTCCATTGCTGGATGGATTGCAAGCTGGTACAACCACCCTGGAAGTCAGTTTGGTGGTTCCTCAGATAATTGGACATATTACTACCTGAGGACCCAGCTATACCACTCCTGGGTATATACCCAGAAATTGCTCCAACATGTAATGAGGGCACATGCTCCAGTATGTTCATAGCAGCCTCATTTATAATAGCCAGGAGCTGAAAAGAACCCAGATGTCCCTTGACTGAGGAATGGAAGGAAGACTTTTAAAGAAAGTGACTTGCATCCCAACTTCCCACAGATCAGCAGACAGACAAGACTTCACTTTCCCTTCTGCTTCTGGCCCCAGAGCAGGAGGAGAAGGGGTGTCCCCCATTCCTTCTTGGTTGCTCTCCCTAGTGATATGAGTTATAGCCGTTGTCTCCATTATAAAGCAAGTATACAGTGGTTTTTTTGTACTTTACCTTACAGGCTGCTGTTTACAGCAGTTCTTCATTGGGTATCTGCTTCTCACCTTTTTGGAATCATGGATGTGATGGTTTATTTCAGACTCCCGATGATGTAAGAGACTGTTTCTTACCCCATTCATTATTTGTCAGTTTTTCATTAATGTTTTTACTGAATTGTAACAAGTTATCACTTCAAAACTGGTTTTAGAGAAACATAAAATATGACTATTGAATGCAGTGTTATGGGAGAAAAGGCAGACAAGGGTCCATATTTTAAAAGCTAAACAAATACTGTATTACTCCATTGGAAAGACGGGTCTAAAATAGGCTCTCTGTTGAGATGTAAATAGATCAGTGGTTGACATGGAATGGGGTAAGTGATGCAGACTGCTAATATGTATGTTTCTTTAGTAGCTTTGAGAGCATGGTTAGAAATATTTTAGATTTTGATCACGGGGGGAAAATACAACAATATTATACATACTAAATTATATGCTCTGCAATGATAAATTTTTGGATTGTGAGATAAATTTCAATCTTTAAAAGTCATATGTAGAGAAAGAGAGAGAGAGATGAAAATGGATGGATAGATAGATTAAATTTATTTTTAATGGGGGACATCAAATAGTTTGTCACTTAGCACCCAATGGTCATCAATTTTTCATAAAATGAATAATATAATTTCTTAGGACTGAATTCAATGACGACTGTGTATATATATATATATATGTATATATATATATACACATATATATGTGTGTGTGTGTATACATATATAAGTATACGTATATATATATATATAAACACATATTTTTGAGTTCATTTTATAAATGTATAGTTTTGATAAAAGTCAACATTTAAAACATATTTTTTTTCTACATAAACACCTACCGGTGTCAAGTTCACATATCATCATTCTTAGAATTCTACACCATGATGTAAGAAATATGCCTAAACTATGACAACAAATACTTGCACTTTTCAGTTCATCTTAGTACCAATCAATAAAATTGTTTCAAAAATTTGGTCCCTACACACAGAAAGTATGAATGCAAATATGATATTTTACATAAAATAAAATTGATAATTAACCTATATTTATAAATACTAAATGATTTAGTTCTATTTTATATGCAAATATTTGCATATTCACATAAAATTAGTCAGACAATTATAGCTATAATGTGTTTATGCCACATCTTATCTCTCATTATATTACATAACAAGCTGATTTTATTATGCTTATATTATATAATATCATATATTATTGATAAATTGGTGTTATATAATAAAATTCACAGAAATGTTAATATTATAACTCTTAAGTGTATAGGACTTGAATCAGAAAGAACCTTGAGAACTAAAGAGGGGAAATTCTTTGCATTTAATGGTATATTCTCTTCTGAACACTGAGATGGTGGAAGGTCGTGGAGGGAACTGAGACAAACCATCCCAAGCATTATCTGTGTTTCCTGTTGCTGCAGCATCTGCACTCTCCCAGTCTGTTCATATAAAAAGACTGAAGACCTCACACGTTTAAGCCAAGCTACAGTCCTCATTTTATAAATCCTTTTGATAAGTAATAAATTAAAAGAATTAATCCCTACTCCCCAAGTAGCTAATTTTATTCACCCAGAAAAATAAGTGCTAACATTAAAACTATTTTCAACTATTTGAAAGATCATAACCTGTTTTAGTTGATGGCTTAAACAATGAAAATGGACCAGGTCTGCTTAGAATAACAGACAGCGGGTGCTCTGCTCTGTGATGTGTCCTGTCTACCTGAGGACTAGCTAGGAAGTCTTCTTAGTCCCACAGTCATCATTTGGAAATAATAAGCAGTCTTCAAGCCCAGATGCAGTCCAATTAGAGGTCTAAAATGGAAGACATAGAAACTATGCCACTCACAAGCTGCAGAGAAATGCATCTTTGATCCCTGTGGTGGACAGCTGCCAGGACTCCATCCCCCACTGCTTGCTTCTTCAGGGCCCTCAATTCCATTTTCATCATGACAGCTCCCTTCAAACACTGCACTAGCTGCTTTGAAAGTTCTGGACTCCACACCTAAAACCAATCCAAGCCATCCTTGCACCACAATTCAGGAGGAAAATATTCAGTCAGGCATTTAGAAACCACCTGAGTCCAGTGAGAGAACGCAGACTCATTAATCTTCCAATGCTTGGTAATGAGCAGGAGATTTTTCAGTATTTCAATGAAGTGTAACATTTTTACTTCCAGGTTAAGAAGACACAAACCTTTGATTTTTGAAAAGGCCAATAGAAAAACTGCACGCTTTTAGCTGAGGTTTGTTTCACAAGGTGTCTTCTTGTAATAGAATCATGTAAGCACAAATGTTGAGGATACCAGAGGTTCCAATACATAACAATGAGAATGTTATGTATTTATTCCTTAGAACAAATTTTTCCATTCATTTCTGTTGGGAACTGTTCATTTGCATCAACTAATTGAGGTTACCTTGTGAGGGATGAAATATAGTATTCTTCAGTTCTTCTGATATCCAGTACAAACAGATGTGAATTCAAGAATAAAAAAGGGTGGGGGTTGTCAAACTTTCATAAGAGCCTATATTCGGGCTGGAGAGATGGCTCAGTGTTGAAGAGCACCAACTGCTCTTCCGAAGGTCCTGAGTTCAAATCCCAGAAACCACATGGTGGCTCACAACCATCTGTAATGAGATTTGACACCCTCTGGTGCATCTGAAGACAGCTACAGTGTACTTAGATATAATAATAAATAATTTTTTTAAAAAGTCTATATTCATGCAAGAAAAAAAAAGCAGTTGGTTAATTCCCCTCAATTTCATCTTTTTCTAGCTTAACACACACTGGTACTGGTACTCAACTATAGCAGCTGTAGAGTGCTACCTTTTGTCTTGTACTAGGCATTTTTATTCCTTTTCCTGCAGAGTTTCAACAGCTTCCATGGCTTGATGGATTATTCCCTGCCCAAGACCTACAGTTCCAGTTCCTTCAGCAGATGGGACATGAGACAGTGTCTGACCTAAAGATGAATAGGCACAAAGAGACTACTTTTGAAGTCTGTCATGCCTGGACTACCAGGGCCTCCAACAGGCACTCACACACACACACACACACACACACACACACACACACACACACACAGATCGAGAGAGAGAGAGAGAGAGAGAGAGAGAGAGAGAGAGAGAGAGAGAGAGAGACTGTGATGGCACCCCCTCCTGCTTCCCAGACGTCTGCCTTTGTCTGTGCCCACACACTTTCTGGAAATTTCCTATGCCTTCAAATCACTATTTCGTAGCATGTCTGGCACCAAAAGAGGCTCAAGAAAACCTCCTCACGTTCATCATATTTTTACTTCTTTTTCTTTTTCATATTTTTCTTTTTCTTTTTATATTCTACTTCATATGTATTTCAAAGCAGATTATCTCCTCTCTCCTTCAGAATATTAACCATGGGGGCTTTTGTATGTTTTTTTCTTTTTCTGTTCCAATGTCTTTTTTTTTTGATACACAATTTTTTTCTTTCTTTTTTATGTTCTCTTCTGTCAATTTCTCTGTCTTTCTCTGTGTCTCTCTGTCTCTCCCCAACCCACAATTTTCCTTTCTCAGATGTCTATTTCTTACCAATTGAATGTTCACAGATAAAAATGAAAAGCTGACTGTCAGGTAGACCTCAATATTCATTAGTGAGCTGAATGTCTGAACCTGGCTATCTAGGATTCAATGTCCAAGGGAAGGGAAGAGTCTTAACATAACATCATGAATGGCAACATCTAATATTTTGTATGTTCTTACTGTCCCTGGCTCCTAAATTCACCTCTGTCTTCTGCTGTGTCTGTTTGATCTGGTGCAGGTAGTTTTGACTCAGTTTCTCCAGATTAAGCTTGCTTTTAGCTATGACCAGTGTGAGAGGGATGGTTTCCCAATGCTTGGGTTCAATTGCTTTGTTTATAATTTTTACAGTTGCTTAACATAAGCCTCACCCTGTGGTCCAGGCATTCTGGGAGTCAGATTTTTAGAGGAGCCCCACCTCCTTCAGGGATTTGAGTACTTAATTGTTCTTAATCATGGAAACATTTTCCATCTCTCCAGTGTTTTTGACCTTTCGTCCACTGATGTTTCTTATGTTCTCTGGGTTGATGGGATTTTACTCTTTGGTGGTACCTCACTGAGGGAAGAGATTCTAAGGGGAGAGCTGCTGAACGATCTTCCAAGCTTACATAAAGGAGTTCCATAGTTAACTGTTGATCTTTCTAAAACACTCACTGGTCAGCATTGTGGCTACACATATTTTTTTGGACAACATATAGGCCATGTAACAAATACCGCTTTATTAAAATACTCTTTTGGCTACCTTTATAATATCATGAGAATCTGAGTCCTTATCAGCTTACATCTGATTGAGACTCTGGCAGCAGTATCTATCATGTAAACAAACACATGGTAGCAAACATCAGAAACCATTTTCTAATTTACCTCGAAGCCTGAAGTCAGTGTGACTTTAACTCTATACCATGCTTGCTAACATTTGAAAGAGGCCTTGTATCGCACTATAAAGTTCAGTGAATTAACGTCTGGCATTCATTTTGAGTAATGAGCTTTCTATTTCCTCCTTAATTTAAATGTCAGTTAATAATTAATCTGACATGTTACTGTGTGCACCAGTTTCTTAACTCTCTTTCATGACTGCTTCCTGTTGTTGGAGTAGGGGTAGCTAATAACAATAGACTATATAGCCAGCCGTCTGGACAGAACACAGAAGGCAGCTCCCAAGTCCTGAGTCCTGTGGCAGAAATCACTTGTAGATACCTCCTTGGCCTCTTTTTGCCCACTATGCAATTGCAGGTTTTGTTTGGGTTTTCAGCACAAACATAAAGAAAAAAAAATGTCAAGCACATAGGTGGCCTGGAAAACAGGGAACAGATCCAATACCAATTAAAGACCTAATCCCCAGACAGTTGGCCCAGGCCCTGTAAATGACCCTACACAGAGAGTTACATGAAGATGTTGACTGTGGGATTTCTATTTGAGTAGCAAAATGTCTAGCACAGTGTCTGACCTATAAGTATTCCATGTATGTTTGTAAAATGAAGGAACAAATGAGAATAACTATTAGCTTGCTTACGGATAAAAAGCAATTAGGGCTAAATCCTTTCCATTTAGATTACTGCTTATCTATAGCTTCAGAATTAGCCAACCGTAAGAAATGCCAGTGAGACTTGTAATACTGTAGAAGTCAATATTTTAATTGGAAAATAATACAGAAACCAAAACTGCACAAAATAGAATGCTCACACACATATTCTTCAGGGTTGCTGTGGATATTTTTTTTAAAGATAACTTCACACAGAATTCTAAGGAGAACCCATCTCAAGAGATGCAGTTGCTGCTCTGTGGTTTAAGAATCAGACAAAGATGCTTACAATATAACAGAGGAGGTGAGGAAGGAAACATCAGTCTGCCTTCACTAACATGGACGATCCTCACATGTGCGAGAAACGCACGTGCACATGTGCAGGCACACATATGTGAGTACACACGTTTATGTAAAATGTGACCATAAAAATATAAACAGATTTGTTTCATAAAAGAGATGAATGAAAAGAAAAGATGTAGAAACATAAAAATGTATTATGAGAATACAGAAAGAGGAAATAGGCCATTAAATTCTAATCTTAAGCTATCTGAAGAAAATATTTGATGAATGGAGCTAATCTGACAACAATATATATATATATATATATATATATATATATATATATATATGTGTGTGTGTGTGTGTGTGTGTGTGTGTGTGTGTGTGTGTGTGTGTGTGTATTATAAAAGTTCCTGAGTGAGAAACAAAATTGAAATTTGGAAAAGAATGTATCTTGCTGAGTCAGATGAATTCAACACTGAAATGCATTTTAATAAAAACTTGGAATTTCAACCTCGAAATTACTAACTCCTCAAACTTCCAAACTATGTCCGCAGTGGGGAGAGTAACTGGGCCTGGTGGTACCCACATTTAATTCCATCATTTGAAAGACTGAAATGACCAAGAATTCAAGGCCAGCCTGACCCATATATAGCAAGGTCCTGTCTCAAACAAAGTAAACCAAAGAGTCATGTTGTGGGTGATAAAAAGTAGCCAACCAAATTTCAGTTCTAAACATCAATACCTGTAGCAGGAAATATTAAAAAAATATCTAACTGGCACGTTCCCACCCTAGTGGAATCAACTCTGCCACAACAGCTTTGCCGGCCATGCATTGGCCAACCTCTTTTTAATGTGCTGGAGACTGACTCAAAACTACACAATCTCTCCACCCAGCCCTCTGGGTTCCACTGGCAGCTGCCATGGCCTGAAGGAAAACACAATACAGACTCAGTTCAGAAACAATGGCAACTCAATCTCTGGGCACAACAACTAAAACCTAATCTTGTAAACCGTATTAAAATATGATTCCTCGGGAGGCAGATCCCTGGGAACTGTAGCAGCTACATCTTACCCATCTCTGTCCCCATTCCAAAAAGAACCTAACTCTCTCCTGTTTCCTCTCTTCCTCCACCCAACCCGGAAGTCCCGCCTACTTGCCCAGTGATTGGCTCCTTTATTCATTAAGGGATCAGTTTACAAGATCAGCACCAGGCCTATCCACAACAAATGCCTTTGGAGAGCCATTGTGAATTCTTGCTTGAAACAACAACCAAAGCGGTGGTTGCAGGTCGCTTGCTCTGGTGTGTTGGTCTTCAGCATATCCTCAGACACGGAGATTTCCAACAGCTTTGCCATCGCGTATCTTTCTTCTGATCCCAGTGATTCGATACCTACAGGAAAAGGCAAGAAGTGTCATTGCAAATCGCATAAACTCACCTTGGTGCTGGGTTCAGAGGTGGTGGGGCCTCCTGGAGTCAGAGTTATTGCTAAGGCCAAAACCAGGTTACCAAAAGGAAGCAGCCTGACTGCTGAGCGGGGCATTTCACAGCAGGCCTGCAGAAGCTGAGAACCTCTCCTGCAGAACTGGATGCTGCAGACTAAGGAAAGGAGGAGAAGGGGAAAGAGTTATGATCAGCACCTGTGAGGATCCATCTTGGGCTCAGTGGCTGACTTTAGCCTGAATCTGGTCGTTGGAACCTGTAGATAAGCACCAGTTCCTGACCCGCCCCTGTTACATCTTTTATGGGTCTTGCTTATTGTTCATACATATGTTCACACATCCTTCAGGAGGACGCAAGCTTCAAGCAGCTTATGTCTCTTCACAGAATGGTGGTGAGGTGAGCATGCGCCCATGCGGTGGGTGTGGAGCTGTAAATCAAGCAATATACAATGCCAGTTAAGAAAGAATAAGCTCAAGACATTTATTTGCAATGTTCTGAATGTACTTGATAATATATTTTAAGTTTGAAAGATTCTGAGGTTGCTTTTCCACAAAAATATATATCTATGTGAAGTACTGCATGTTAATCACCTAGATGTAACCATTCCTCAAAATCCATCTGTACATTTCTATTTGCAAGTTTCCTAACATTATGTTTCACATAGTACATTTGTTTAATATTTTGTTTAATCTTTAATTATATTGTTGATTGTCAGTGATTCAGTATTGCCTGTTGAATATGTGTACTCCAGACAGAATTAAATCTTTAACATCGCAAAGCTAATTAAATCTTTAGAAATTGTAAAGCTATAAATTTATCAGAAGAATTTAAACCAGAATTTTTCTGAATCTCTGCGAGTTTAAATTTCTGTCCAACCTTGGGTGACATCTCTGTGAAGGTCCCCAAGGTCTCCAGAGGACACTCCACGCTGCACCCTAGCACACCCAGGATCTTGAGGTGAGTGGAATGCAATATCAGTTCCAAAAAACACAGAGGGTCTTGTGTTAGCAGAAACAGGGTCAAAGGACAAAGGCAGACCTTAGCACACCCAGAACCTTGGGATCACGGAGACCAGTCTACACAGGAGAGCATGTGGGCAGCAGAAGCAACAGAGCTTCTTGGACAGAGTCCCTTCGGGCCTTCATCCTCACCCAGGAGACAGAGTTGAAACCCAGACCCCTGGGCAACTTCCCTGCCAGAGGGGAGTCGGCCTCCAGGAAGGGCTGTGACCCCAGGAATCGGGAGGTGGATCTGAGCTCCAGACTTCTGTGAGAGCTTGACTGCAGAGAGTTCTCTGACCACTGGGACTCAGGAGAGAGTTGGTCTCCCAGGAGTGCTGACAGAGGCTAAAGAATCACAGAAGGAACAAGCTCCAGCCAGAGACAGCTAGAACATCTAATACCAGAGATTACCAGATGGCGAAAGGCAAATGAAAGAATCTTACTAACAGAAACCAAGACCACTGGGCACCATGAGAACCCAGTACACCCACCACAGTGAGTCCTGGATAACCCAACACAAGCAAGATTTGAATCTATAATCATATCTCATGATGCTCGTAGAGGATTTTAAGAAGGACATTGATAACTCACTTAAAAAAATATAGGAAAACACTCCTAAGGTAGAAGCCCTTAAAAAGGAAGCACAAAAATCTCTCAAGTAATTACAGAAAATACTGCTAAACAGGTAGAAGAACTTAAAGAGGAAACACAAAAATCCCTTACAGAATTACAGGAAATCACAAACAAACAGGTGATGGGATTGAACAAAACCATCCGAGATAAAAAAAATGGAAGTAGAAACAATGAAGAAAACCCAAAAGGAGACAACTCTGGAGATAGAAACCCTAGGAAGGAAAACAGGAACCATAGATGTGAGCATCAGCAACAGAATACAAGAGATGGAAGAGAGAATTTCAGGGGCAGAAGATTCCATAGAGAACATGGACACAACAATCAAAGAAAATACAAAATGCAAAAAGATACAGGAAATCCAGGACACAATGATAAGACCAAACCTAAGGATAAGAGGTATAGATGAGAATGAAGAATGTCAACTTAAAGGGCCAGCAAAGATCTTCAACAAAATTATACAAGAAAACTTCTCTAACCTAAAGAAAGAGATGCCCATGAACATACAAGAAGCCTACAGAACTCCAAATAGACTAGACCAGAAAAGAAATTCCTCCAGACACATAATAATTAGAACAACCAATGCACTAAATAAATATAGAATATTAAAAGCAATAAGGGGAAAAGTTCAAGTAACATATAAAGGCAGGCCTATTAGAATTACACCAGACTTCTCACCAGAGACTATGAAAACCAGAAGATACTGGACAGATGTTACGCAGACCCTAAGAGAACACAAATGCCAGCCCAGGCTACTATACCCAGCAAAACTCTCAATTACCATAGATGGAGAAACCAAAGTATTCCATGACAAAACCAAATTTACACAATATTTTTACACGAATCCGCCCTTCAAAGGATAATAAAGGGAAAACACCAATACAAGGATGGAAATTATGCCCTAGAAAAAGCAAGAAAGTAATCCTTCAACAAACCTAAAAGAAGACAGCCACAAGAACAGAATCCCAACTCTAACAACAAAAATAATAGGAAGCAACAATTACTTTTCCTTAATATCTCTTAATATCAGTGCACTCAATTTCCAAATAAAAAGACATAGACTAACATACTGGGAACATAAACAGGACTCAACTTTTTGCTGCTTACAGGAAACCTACCTCAGGGAAAAAGACAGACACTACCTGTCTCAGACACAAAACTAGACACCAAAAAGTAATTGAGATGAATTTTGTTTTGATAAAATATATTTTCTGTAAACATAAGTGCAATTAGGGCTAAGAAGGTGGTTTGATAGATAAGGGCATTTGTAAGCAAGCACAAAGATATGAGTTCAAATCTCCAGACCCATATAAAATGATGATTGATCTATGGGCATTTCTATGGGGCATTTTCTTGATTGGTAATTGACATGGGAGGACCTAGTTCACTGTGAGAGGTGCCCCCCACCCATACAGATAGTCCTGGTTTGTATAATAAAGCAAGCTGAGAGAACAAGTCAGTAAATAGCATTCTTCCCTGGCTCTGCCTTCAGGTTCTTCCCTTGAGTTCCTGCTGTGATGTCCCTTAGTGGACCATTACCTTCAAGTATGAGATGAAATAAACACTTTCCTCCTTAAAATGTGTTTTGGTCATTGTTTTAACCCAGGAGCAGAAAGCAAATTAGGACAGCACTCACCACTCTTTACTAAACCTGTACATGTATCTAGGGCTCATACCTTGGCCACCATTTTTATTTTCGTTGCTTCATGTCTACAACATATCCTTGGTGGCTACTTCACCAAAATCTCAATAATTTTACATGCTACCTACTTACTGGTGATTCCATACTGTGCACTCCTGATTCCTTATTTCCTATTTCCTCTTTGTATACAAATCCCAGAACAAAGCCTACTTGATATTCTCATGTAGATGTTTAATAGAAATTTTAATTATGACACAACAACATTCACAGTTTCTTCTAAGCCTATTTCCTTCCTAGCCAAGCCCAGTTCTCAGTACACAGCTTTGTTGCCCACTCAGTCACTCAGTCTAATGAATCCTTGCTCCCTCTCTATTCCCCACGTTCCATAATCCACCTGTGGACATGCTATCTCTTGGCAAAGTCACAAAGTTAACCACAACTCACCATTTCCAATGCTTCTGCCTTTTCTTTCCAACTCACCACAATCCAGGAAATGAGTTATGAAAGTTTCCTCTTAGGATGTCTCTTTCCTCACAAAATCCAGTCCATAGTGTGCCACTACCCTTTGTCTATTTGGAGGTGAAAATCAAATCACTATGCTGCTCTACCCTTCTTTCAACTTAGTCTATAAATCCAGGCTCTTCTGGCATGGAAGGCTTTGTTTAACCAATCCTTGCCTCCTCCTGAACTGTGTTTGTCTGTATCTATTAGTTCCTATTCAAATGCCACATTTAGAGTAGATCTTTCCAGATCAGTTAGCCTAATCTAGAAACTTCTTCCAAACACCAGGTATAACTTGACCAGCAGGACCCAGGCACCGAGGAACTCTGCCCGACCAGTGGCACAGGTTGCTTCTAGTCTGGGCAAGTGCCCTGAGTAGACCTTGGGCACAAATTCTTCAGCCAGTCCCACAACACCCAGAGGAAACTCCATTCCCAGGCACTCTAACATGCCCTGGACCACAGGATCTCTGGACACAACAATCAAAGAAAATGCAAAATGCAAAAAGATCCTAACTCAAACATCCAGGAAAGCCAGGACAAAATGAGAAGACCAAACCTAAGGATAATAGGTATAAAGGAAAGCAAAAATTCCCAACTTAAAGGACCAGTAAATATGTTCAACAAAATATAGAAGAAAACTTTCCTAACCTAAAGAAAGAGATGACCATGAACATACAAGAAGCCTACAGAACTCCAAATAGACTGGACCAGAAAAGAAATTCCTTCAATCACATAATAATCAAAACTCAAAATGCATATAACAAAGAACAAATATTAAAAGCAGTAAGGGAAAAAGGTCAAGTAACATATAAAGGCAGTCCTATTAGAATTACACCAGACTTCTCACCAGAGACTATGAAAGCTAGAAGATCCTAGGCAGATGTCATACAGACACTAAAAGAACATGAATGCCAGCCCAGGGTACTATACCCAACAAAACTCTCGATTACTATATATGGAGAAACCAATATATTCCATGACAAAAATCAAATACACAAGATCTTTCCACAAATATAGCCCTACAAAGGATAATAGATGAAAAACACCAGCACAAGGAGGGAATCCACACCCTAGAAAAAGCAAGAAATCTTTCAACAAACCCAAAAGAAGATAGCCACACAAACATAATTCCACCTCTAACAACAAAAATAACAGGAAGTAACAATCACTTTTCCTTAATATCTCTTAACATCAGTGGACTCAATTCCCCCAAAAAGATATAGACTTAACAGACTGGATACATAAACAGGACCCAACATTTTGCTGCATACAGGAAACATACCTCAGTGACAAAGGCACACACTACCTCTGAGTAAAGATTTGGAAAACAATTTTCCAAGCAAATGGTCCCAAGAAACAAGCTGGAGTAGCCATTCTAATATCGAATAAAATCAACTTTTAACCAAAAGTTATCAAAAAAGATAAGGAAGGCCACTTCACATTGGTCAAAGGAAAAATCTACCAGGATGAACTCTCAATTCTGAACATACATGCTCCAAATGCAAGGGCACCCCCATTCATCAAAGAAACTTTACTAAAGCTCAAAGCACACATTGCACCCCACACAACAATAGTGGGAGACTTCAACACCCCACTCTCAGCAGTGGACAGATTCACGGAAACAAACTAAACAGAGACAGAGTGAAACTAACAGAAGTTATGAACCAAATGGACCTAACAGATACTCTCTCACTACATCAGGTGGTAGCATATAAGGGCTTTTGAACATATTTATTAATGATTCATTTTTAATATTTTATGCTCTTTTACTATGCTCAACTCCCAAAGAATATTTTGTATGTTCTGTACAATTTAGTATTCAACATTAGATATAGGATCCTCAGTTATGATAGCATTAAATATTCATTGCTGGTATTTTTAGGGTATAAAAGGATATGAATATAAATGTTGAACAAATTTTTGATGTATTATTGATTCTCAAAATACTCAAATTATCAATATGTTTGATGCATAAAATGCATATACATAATAAAAAATTTTAAGAAAAAAATAAAGTCATTGGTCCCCATTGGGGGCGGGGGGGGGGGGGGTGTTTTAGCCAAAGATTTGTTTTCAATGGTGATTAAATCACATCATGTTAGCAATCAGGATTGACCACACAGGCTCTTTCAGAGCTTACATGAAGAGTGTCACCACACACACACACACACACAAACACATACCTATAAACACATGCATACATCCTTACACACACACACACACACACACCTATACACACATGCATACATGCATACATCCCTACACACACACACACACACACACACACACACACACACACACACACAGGGGAGGGGCAGAGACACATTCTTATGTTTCCAGAGCATCCTTCTTTCTTTCCCTTGAACACACCATGCTCATTTCCACTCCAGGGTTTTGTTTAGCCACTGTTTCTTCTGCCTAGAACGTTCTTTCTCTTTTTGTTTGCCTGATTTAGGTTAAGTAGAATTATCTCCTCAGAGAAGGCTTCCTCAGTCAGACTCTGCCCATGCTGTTTATTTTCTCTTCTCTTCAGAGGACTCAAAATTATCATTCATTTATTTGTTCACCGGCTCCTTCCACTATTTGAAGCAGGGGATTTGTTGCTAGTGGTGGTATTTCTTGAACCTGTAATAAAGTCTACCCATAATCCTACTCAAAATGTGTGCACTGGATAAACAATTGGATGAATTTGTTCATGAAACCTGACACCTGGGAGTCCTATCTAGTCCTATCTAGGACTCCCAGACTAGATGCAGATATTTTCCTCTGAAAACCTACGATCTCCCTGGGACTGTGCCTCCAGGGAACAGGATGTGAGGCCGTGGCTTTCAGAATCAAAAAGATTTTCTTTTTTGTCTCAATAGAAACTATCCAATTTATCCTTTTCTTTGACAGATAGATCTATATTCATTAGTTCCTATTCATCAGCACACACACACACACACATTCACACACATATTCACATACACACAAATTCACATGTACACATTTATATGAACATGCACACACATTCACATATATACATTCACATGCACACACAGTCACATACTCACATTCACACACACTGTCATTCACACACAGCCACACATACACACTCATACACACAGTAGCAAACACACACAGTAGTACAAACATATACACAATCACATATACACTAACACATACACTCACTAGCACATATACATACTTTCACACACATACATAGTCACACATTCACACACACATTCACAGACACACACACAGTCACATAAAAATGCATTAATATACAAAATCACATACATGTATGCACACACAAACACACACATATTCACAGATACATGCATATAGTCACACACATATACTTTCACACAGTTATATACACATGCATAGTCAAACACACCTTCATACACACATATTTGAAACACATACACACAGTCACATATATAGTCACATATGTATATTTATATACACACACACAATCACATACACATACATTTGCACACACAGTATCAAATACTCAAAAGCATACAGAAACACAGTCACATACATACACTCACAAACACATATAGTAACACACATTCACATTCATACACACAGACTCATACATACATGGTCACAAATGTATACATACATAGATGCATTCACAAACAGTCACATACACACTCACACACATACACAGTCATACACACACATTCATATACATACTCACATATATATTCACATACATACACAGTCACACACACTCATACTCACATTTACATATGTGCATACACATACACACATACACATTTCCATACACAGTCATTCACACACAGAGAACGATTCAGATGTACATTCAGTTGCAATTGATTGAGAGTTAAAATTCAGTTTTACTTGACAGTATCTGCTTCTGACTTGGAGGAAACAAGAACAAAAGTTTGCCTGAATTCTTCAGGCAGGGCTGAAATTTATCTTACCCTTGACGATATCTTAGAGCAAGAAATATAAATTAATGGCTCCATAGTAACCAAAGCACTGCCATGTGCACTCAGGTTTAGAACTTCCAGATTTCCTATGGTAGCATAAGCATCCCAGCAAATACAGCAGCAGGTAAACTGCTTTTGCATAAGACATGATGCATCTTGGACTTGCCAACTTTATATGCCCCAGTACAGGGGAATGCCAGGGCCAAGGGGGTAGGGGTGGGTGGGTGGGGGACTGGGGGGGAGTGTATTGGGGACTTTTTGGATAGCATTGGAAATGTAATTGAGGAAAATACCTAATTAAAAAAAAAGAAAAAAAAAGACATGATGCATCAACACCTTCCCAGTCTAAGTAACCACTCATGCAGACTTAAGAGAGGACATAGACACTACCACCAATGTGAAATCAAGTTTACAATATTAAGAAAGCATATGAGGTGATAGATTCAGTTGTGGTCATTTCTGGAAATCCTAACCCACTACAGTATTTAGGGTCATCAGTGGTCTTATTTTGCATATCAAAGATACTAGAAACACCATAGATAGTTCCCACAAATGTAAATTAGTTCTGCTTGTCTTGTTTCTTTTCTGTTGCTATGATAAAATACTCTGATAAAAGAAACTTAAGGGGGTGGGCATGTTTTCGTTCACAGTTCAAGGTACAGTTTCATCATGGTGGGCAAGTCACCTTGCCTGAATTAGCTGGCCACATCACACCCATCCGCAGTAAGAAAGAGCAACAAATGCACGCATGCTAGTGCTCAGCTCTTTTTCTCCACTTGTATAAAATCCAGAATACCCTGTCAAGGGAATGACACCACCCAGAGTGGGCAGGTCTTCACTGCAGACACAGATGGAATGAAGGCAGATTCTTGGGCCAGATGCCACATGAATGGCTCCTAGTCCAGTCTTTGCTCTGATCTGAAATCGTGGGAGCCTGGCTTCACAGTATTCATTTTTCTCAGCATTCTTTTCCTCTAAGTCCCCATCAAAATGGCCCATTAAGATGTTTCCAGCATTCAAAGATTTTTCCATTCTTCAACATTCCGGATATTTAGTAGTTCAAGTGGCTTATGAAATATTTAGAGGTTTCTTTCATAGCAATAAGGAGGAAAGGGCTTATTTTATCTCAAAGGCACAGGTTATATAGTCCATCATGACAAGAAGTTCACAGTAGCAGGAACTTTGACATCTGATCATATTATATTCAGGGCCAGAAAGAGCAAGGAATGTATGCATATTATTGCTCAGATTTTCCTCTCTACGCATACACTCCAATATCCTCTGCCTAGGAGAATTGTGCCCCTTACAGTGGGCAGGTATTCCCACCTCAATTGACATATCAACATAATCCCACACACATGTATTTATAGGCCCATCTCCAGATGATCATACACGAGTGCACATACACACACACACACACACACACACACACACACACACGCACCACGCATTGACACACACCACCACTCATCTTATAATTAATCTAAATAAAAATATTTTTCATACTCATTAATCCCTGTTTTCAGTTTACTGCTTTTGAAGAGGAAAAGCTGGCAACCTTAATACAAAACTTTAATTTCCTTCATGAGCTCTACTAAAGGATGAAAATTGAAAACAATTCTCCTTAGAATTGTATTAGACTCAGAAGGAAGCAGTCACAAATTATCCTTACCTTAATATCTATTTAAAAGAGTAGCTGCATAACTGTCATTTGGAAGTAAATCGAGGTATAATAGCATTATTATCATAATGTTATATATTAATTATATATTATATTGTATAATAGTCTATTGTATATGAATATAATATATAACATATGAATATATACTAATCAGGAAAAACAAAAGATTTTCATTAATTATTTCAGGAAAAAGACAAATAAGTATGTGGGTGTAAACTTTGCCTGCTGAACTGTAATGAACGCTTTATCTACATATACATCTGTCATTCTATGGAGAGTCACAGTTTTTCAACCTATACACCCATGTCAGTAAGTACTTCCCAAACATGCAAAGGTAATTTGGAGAAGAAATTAAGTTTGAAATCAATATTCAGAAATTGCTGAGCCTGTCCTCTTTCCACAATATCAGTTATATTAAAATATTAATGTAAGTACATACTTTTCCTTGATAGTGCGGCCATCTGAAAGTTTTTCAAAATTGCTTTTCTGAATGACACATATTTTCTAAAATGTTCATCTCTAAGAGCCCTTCCAGCTGCTGGGTAAGTGTGGCGCTCGCATAAATGACACAGAGTAAGTTCCCTGAGATACACTCGTTTGCTTTATGTTAGCTTTTTTTTTTAAATATTTTTTATTACATCTTTTCCTCAATTACATTTCCAATGCTATCCCAAAAGTCCCCCATACCCTCTCCCCCCAACTTCCCTACCCACCCATTCCCAGGGTTTTTTTTTTTTTTTGACCCTGGCGTTCCCCTGTACTGGGGCATATAAAGTTTGCATGTCCAATGGGCCTCTCTTTCCAGTGATGGCCGACTAGGCCATCTTTTGATACATATGCAGCTAGAGTCAAGAGCTCCGGGGTACTGGTTAGTTCATAATGTTGTTCCACTCATAGGGTTGCGGATCCCTTCAGCTCCTTGGGTAACTAAGCTACATTCCTAATGTCTTTGCTGGCCTTGAACTTGGTAGCCAGTAATGATTTTGAGTTTCTGATCTTGTTTTCTGTACTTTCTGAGTGTTGGGATTCCACTCAGCCACTACATTCGCTTTTTATTTTTTTTTAATATTTTTATTACATATTTTCCTCAATTACATTTCCAATGCTATCCCAAAAGTCCCCCATAGCGCCCCCCACTTCCCTACCCACCCATTCCCACTCTTTTGGCCCTGGCTTTCCCTATATTGGGGCATATAAAGTTTGCAAGTCCAATGGGCCTATCTTTCCATTGATGGCCGACTAGGTCATCTTTCGATACATATGCAGCTAGAGACAAGAGCTCCGGGGTTCTGGTTAGTACATCATGTTGTTCCAACAATAGGGTTGCAGATCCCTTTAGCTCCTTGGGTACTTTCTCTAGCTTCTCCATTGGGAGCCCTGTGATACATCCAATAGCTGACTGTGAACATCCACTCCTGTGTTTGCTAGGCCCCGGCATCGTCTCACAAGAGACAGCTATATTTGGGTCCTTTCAGCAAAATCTTGCTAGTGTATGCAATGGTGTCAGCGTTTAGAAGCTGATTATGGGATGGATCCCTGGATACAGCAGTCTCTAAATGGTCCATCCTTTCATCAAGTTACGAACTTTGTCTCTGTAACTCCTTCCCTGGGTGTTTTGTTCCCAATTCTAAGAAGGTGCACAGTGTCCACACTTTGGTCTTCATTCTTCTTGAGTTTCATGCATTTATCAAATTGTATCTTATATCTTGGGTATCCTAAGTTTTGGGCTAATATCGACTTATCAATGAATACATATTGTGTGAGTTCTTTTGTGATTGTGTTACTTCACTCAAGATGATGCCCTCCAGGTCCATCCATTTGGCTAGGAATTTCATAAATTCATTCTTTTTAATAGCTGAGTAGTACTCCATTGTGTAAATGTACCATAATTTCTGTATCCATTCCTCTGTTGAGGGACATCTGGGTTCTTTCCAGCTTCTGGCTATTATAAATAGGGCTGCTATGAACATAGTGGAGCATGTGTCCTTTTTACCGGTTGGGACATCTTCTGGATATATGCCCAGGAGAGGTATTGCTGGATCCTCCGGTAGTACTATGTCCAATTTTCTGAGGAACCGCCAGACTGATTTCCAGAGTGGTTGTACAAGCTTGCAATCCCACCAACAATGGAGGAGTGTTCCTCTTTCTCCACATCCTCGCCAGCATCTGCTGTCACCTGAATTTTTGATCTTAGCCATTCTGACTGGTGTGAGGTGGAATCTCAGGGTTGTTTTGATTTGCATTTCCCTGATGATTAAGGATGTTGAACATTTTTTCAGGTGCTTCTCTGCCATTCAGTATTCCTCAGGTGAGAATTCTTTGTTCAGTTCTGAGCCCCATTTTTTAATGGGGTTATTTGACTTTCTGGAGTCCACCTTCTTGAGTTCTTTATATATATTGAATATTAGTCCCTTATCTGATTTAGGATAGGTGAAGATCCTTTCCCAATCTGTTGGTGGTTTTTTTTGTCTTATTGATGGTGTCTTTAGCCTTGCAGAAGCTTTGCAGTTTCATGAGGTCCCACTTGTCAATTCTCGATCTTAGAGCACAAGCCATTACTGTTTTATTCAAGAATTTTTCCCCTGTGCCCATATCTTCAAGGCTTTTCCCCACTTTCTCCTCTATAAGTTTCAGTGTCTCTGGTTTTATGTGAAGTTCCTTGATCCACTTAGACTTTACCTTAGTACAAGGAGATAGGAATGGATCGATTCGCATTCTTCTACATGTTAACAACCAGTTGTGCCGGCACCATTTGTTGAAAATGCTGTCTTTCTTCCACTGGATGTTTTTAGCTCCCTTGTCGAAGATCAAGTGACCATAGGTGTGTGGGTTCATTTCTGGGTCTTCAATTCTATTCCATTGGTCTATTTGGCTGTCACTATACCAGTACCATGCAGTTTTTATCACAATTGCTCTGTAGTAAAGCTTTAGGTCTGGCATGGTGATTCCACCAGAGGTTCTTTTATCCTTGAGAAGAGTTTTTGCTATCCTAGGTTTTTTTGTTATTCCAGATGAATTTGCAGATTGCACTTTCTAATTCGTTGAAGAATTGATTTGGAATTTTGATGGGGATTGCATTGAATCTGTAGATTGCTTTTGGCAAGATAGCCATTTTTACAATGTTGATCCTGCCAATCCATGAGCATGGGAGATCTTTCCATCTTCTGAGATCTTCTATAATTTCTTTCTTCAGAGACTTGAAGTTCTTATTATACAGATCTTTCACTTCCTTAGTTAGAGTCAAGCCAAGATATTTAATATTATTTGTGACTATTGAGAAGGGTGTTGTTTCCCTAATTTCTTTCTCAGCCTGTTTATTCTTTGTGTAGAGAAAGGTCATTGATTTGTTTGAGTTAATTTTATATCCAGCTACTTCACCGAAGCTGTTTATCAGGCTTAGGAGTTCTCTGGTGGAATTTTTAGGGTCACTTATATATACTATCATATCATCTGCAAAGAGTGATATTTTGACTTCATCTTTTGCAATTTGTATCCCTTTGATCTCCTTTTGTTGTCGAATTGCTCTGGCTAGGACTTCAAGTACAATGTTGAATAGGTATGGAGAAAGTGGACAGCCTTGTCTAGTCCCTGATTTTAGAGGGATTGCTTCAAGCTTCTGACCATTTACTTTGATGTTGGCTACTGGTTTGCTGTAGATTGCTTTTATCATGTTTAGGTATGGGCCTTGAATTCCTGATCTTTCCAAGACTTTTATCATGAATGGGTGTTGGATCTTGTCAAATGCTTTTTCCGCATCTAAGGAGATGACCATGTGGTTTTTGTCTTTGAGTTTGTTTATATACTGGATTACGTTGATGGATTTCCGTATATTGAACCATCCCTGCATCCCTGGGATGAAACCTACTTGGTCAGGATGGATGATTGTTTTGATGTGTTCTTGGTTTCGGTTAGCAAGAACTTTATTGAGGATTTTTGCATCAATATTCATAAGGGATATTGGTCTGAAGTTTTCTATCTTTGTTGGGTCTTTTTGTGGTTTAGGTATCAGAGTAATTGTGGCTTCATAGAAGGAGTTGGGTAGAGTACCTTCTGTTTCTATTTTGTGGAATAGTTTGTGAAGAACTGGGATTAGATCTTCTTTGAAGGTCTGATAGAACTCTGCACTAAACCCATCTGGTCCTGGGCTTTTTTTAGTTGGGAGACTATTAATGACTGCTTCTATTTCTTTGGGGGATATAGGGCTGTTTAGATCATTAACCTGATCTTGATTCAACTTTGGTACCTGGTATCTGTCTAGGAACTTCTCCATTTCATCCAGGTTCTCCAGTTTTGTTGAGTATAGCCTTTGGTAGAAGGATCTGATGGTGTTTTGGATGTCTTCAGGATCTGTTGTTATGTCTCCTTTTTCATTTCTGATTTTGTTAATTAGGATGCTTTCCCTGTGCCCTCTAGTGAGTCTGGCTAAGGGTTTATCTATTTTGTTGATTTTCTCAAAGAACCAGCTCCTTGATTGGTTGATTCTTTGAATAGTTCTTCTTGTTTCCACTTGGTTGATTTCGCCCCTGAGTTTGATTATTTCCTGCCGTCTACTCCTCTTGGGTGAATTTGCTTCCTTTTGTTCTAGTGCTTTTAGGTATGTTGTCAAGCTGCTAATGTGTGCTCTCTCTAGTTTCCTTTTGGAGGCACTCAGAGCTATGAGTTTTCCTCTTAGAAATGCTTTCATTGCGTCCCATAATTTTGGGTATGTTGTGGCTTCATTTTCATTGAACTCTAAAAAGTCCTTAATTTCTTTCTTTATTCCTTCCTTGACCAAGGTATCATTGAGAAGAGTGTTGTTCAGTTTCCACGTGAAGGTTGGCTTTCTATTATTTATTCTGTTATTGAAGATCAGCCTTAGTCCATGGTGATCTGATAGGATGCATGGGACAATTTCAATATTTTTGTATCTGTTGAGGCCTGTTTTGTGACCAATTATGTGGTCAATTTTGGAGAAGGTACCATGAGGTGCTGAGAAGAAGGTATATCCTTTTGTTTTAGGATAGAATGTTCTGTAGATATCTGCCAGATCCATTTGATTCATAATTTCTCTTAGTTTCTCTGTGTCCCTGTTTAGTTTCTGTTTCCATGATCTGTCCATTGGTGAAAGTGGTGTGTTGAAGTCTCCCACTATTATTGTATGAGGTGCAATGTGTGCTTTGAGATTTACTAAAGTTTCTTTAATGAATGTGGCTGCCTTTGTATTTGGAGCATAGATATTCAGGATTGATAGTTCCTCTTGGAGGATTTTACCTTTGATGAGTATGAAGTGTCCCTCCCTGTCTTTTTTAATGACTTTGGGTTGGAAGTCAATCTTATCAGATATTAGAATGGCTACTCCAGCTTGTTTCTTCATACCATTTGCTTGGAAAATTGTTTTCCAGCCTTTCATTCTGAGGTAGTGTCTATCTTTTTCTCTGAGATGAGTTTCCTGTAAGCAGCAAAATGTTGGGTCTTGTTTGTGTAGCCAGTTTGTTAGTCTATGTCTTTTTATTTGGGAGTTGAGTCCATTGATATTAACAGATATTAAGGAAAAGTAATTGTTGTTTCCTGTTATTTTTGTTGTTAAAGTTGGCATTCTGTTCTTGTGGCTGTCTTCTTTTAGGTTTGTTGAGGGATTACCTTCTTGTTGTTTCTAGGGCATGGTTCCTATCCTTGTATTGTTTTTTTTCTGTTATTATACTTTGAAGGGCTGGATTCGTGGAGAGATAATGTGTGAATTTGGTTTTGTCGTGGAATACTTTGGTTTCTCCATCTATGTTAATTGAGAGTTTGGCTGGGTATAGTAGCCTGGGCTGGAATTTGTGTTCTTTTAGTGTCTGTATAACATCCGTCCAGGATCTTCTGGCTCTCATAGTCTCTGGTGAAAAATCTGGTGTAATTCTGATAGGCTTACCTTTATATGTTACTTGGCCTTTTTCTCTTACTGCTTTTAGTATTCTATCTTTATTTAGAGCATTTATTGTTCTGATTATTATGTGTCGGGAGGTATTTCTTTTCTGGTCCAGTCTATTTGGAGTTCTGTAGGCTTCTTGTATGTTCATGGGCATCTCTTTCTTTAGATTTGGGAAGTTTTCTTCTATAATTTTGTTGAAGATGTTTGCTGGTCCTTTGAGTTGATAATCTTCATTCTCATCCACTCCTATTATCCGTAGGTTTGGTCTTCTCATTGTGTCCTGTATTTCTTGGATGTTTTGAGTTAGGATCTTTTTGCATTTTACATTTTCCTTGATTGTTGTGCCGATGTTCTCTATGGAATCTTCTGCACCTGAGATTCTCTCTTCCATCTCTTGTATTCTGTTGCTGATGCTCGTATCTATGGTTTCAGATTTCTTTCCTAGGGTTTCTATCTCCAGTGTTGCCTCATTTTGGGTTTTCTTTATTGTGTCTACTTCCCTTTTTAGGTCTAGTATGGTTTTGTTCATTTCCATCATCTGTTTGGATGTGTTTTCCTGTTTTTCATTAAGGACTTCTACCTGTTTGATTAGGTTATCCTGTTTTTCGTTAAGGATTTGTAACTCTTTAGCAGTGTTCTCCTGCAATTCTTTAAAAAATTTTTGTGCTTCCTCTTTATTGTCTTCTACCTGTTTACCAGTGTTCCTTTGTATTTCTTTAAGTGTGTTATTAAAGTCCTTCTTGAAGTCCTCTACCATCATCATGAGATATGCTTTTAGATCCGTGTCTATCTTTTCCGGTGTGTTGGGGTGCCCTGGACTGGGCGAAGTGGGAGTGCTGGGTTCTGATGTTGGTGAGTGGTCTTGGTTTCTGTTAGTAAGATTATTACGTTTACCTTTTGCCATCTGGTAATCTCTGGGGTTAGTTGTTGTCGTTGTCACTGTTTAAAGATTGGAGCAGAAGCTGTGTTCCACTCACCAGAAGTCTCAAAATCCTGTGGCGGGGGTCGTGGGTCGCTGGCAGTACCCTGGCGCTGGTCCAGCCGGAAGAGGCCTGTGGTCCTACTCAGGCCGGTTTCTGCTTCCCTAACTAATGCAGTCTCAGGTCCCGCACGCAACTGGATTGGAGCAGAAGCTGTGTTCCACTCTCCAGAAGTCTTAAGATCCTGTGGCGGGTGTTGTGGGTAGCTGGCGAGTGTCAGCCGACCCTGCGCCCTCGCTACCCAGGTGCTTTTCTGACCGGAAGAGGCTTGTGGCCCTATGTAGGCCGGATTTCTCTCTCCCCAACCAAAGCAGTGTCAGGTCCCGCGTGATTGGACTGGAGCAGAAGCTGTGTTCCACTCACCAGCAGTCTCAAAATCCTGTGGCGGGGGTTGTGGTTAGCTGGCGGGTGTCAGCCGACCCTGTGCTCTAGCTACCCAGGTGCTGATCCGGCAGTATGAGGCCTGTGGCCCTACTCTGGCCGGTTTCTGCTTCCCTAACTAATGCAGTCTCAGGTCCCGCGCGCAATTGGTTTGGAGCAGAAGCTGTGTTCCACTCACCAGAGTCTTAAGATCCTGTGGCGGGTGTTGTGGGTAGCTGGCAAGTGTCAGCCGACCCTGCGCCCTCGCTACCCAGGTGCTTTTCTGACCGGAAGAGGCTTGTGGCCCTATGTAGGCCGGATTTCTCTCTCCCCAACCAGAGCAGTCTCAGGTCCCGCGTGATTGGACTGGAGCAGAAGCTGTGTTCCACTCACCAGCAGTCTCAAAATCCTGTGGCGGGGGTCGTGGGTAGCTGGCGGGTGTCAGCCGACCCTGCGCTCTAGCTACCCAGGTGCTGATCCGGCAGAATCTACCTTTATGTTAGCTTTAACATCTTCAATAAGTTCCACGAAATTCAGTGCACTCTTGCAAAGGTGAAGAATGTTTCATTCCATATCTAAACTAATTTACCATGCCTCAGAAGCCCCATTCAAACAAGATAAAAGGAAAAGGCAAACCCAGCAAGGACTGTAACAGTTTCTCCTTATATACAATCTTCTTCCATCACAGAGGGAAATTCCTATTCAGTGCTTTCAAGACCATCTGAGTCCCACCTAACTGAACACAGTGGTCCCTAAGAAGTAAAGCTTTGTTGCATAATTCCTAGCTAAACGTCTGTGCATTTTGTTATATCTTAATGGCCAAATGATTGCATATGGTCATGGGGTGTGTTGTGGTATTTTGATATATATTTACTGTGCTCTCCCATAAGCCTGAAGCAGGCTAGGGCAGAACTTGACCTTGCTGCCACTAAGAAGACTATCTAGGGTGGAGCCTTACCCGCTAGATCACTCTATTGTTCTGCCACTGCCACTGTTCCTCTTCAAGATACTGCTACCTGCTGAGAGGCCCCAGAGCTATTCTGGAAACTATGCCCTATTCTGCACATCATCACCTGCAGCTGCTTCCAGGCTCCAAGGATGAATCGGTGGGATTAGACTCCCCCCCCCCTCTTTTATAAAGCGTGTCCGCCATTAAAAATTTGAACCTTGATCAGAACCCTGTCTTGGCTCGATGAAGTTATTATGGTGAACTGGGAAAATGATTCTGTACCACGTCAAGCAAGTAACTGGAAAATATCTAGCTAATTATAAAATCTATTTGCTGCCCAATTCATGCAACAAAATTTACAACATAAAACATTTTAAAGTTATTCAAAAGGCATTTCAGAATCTTAAAGACTACTGCGCATAGGAAACACCAGTTGTTCAGTGTTGTGAATGTTTTAATATCTCACTTCCTTCAGATGCTTGTCTACTAAGCAGTCTACTAAATAACCTTTTACTATGCCAAGGTCTAAGGAGAATGTTGGCAATGAAGCTAATCAAAATTAGAATGACTTTCTGTATCAGCAACTCTAACATAAATGATTGATAGATAGATAATAGATAGAGAGATGATAGATACATACATATAGATAATATATAGATGATAGATAGATAGATAGATAGATAGATAGATAGATAGATGATAAATACATAGATGATAGGTGACAAATAGATACAAAGATGATATATAATAGATAGATGGGTAGATAGACAAACAGACAGACAGATAGTTACATTCATCTGGCTCCCTTCTTTCCATGTTGTTTTCCCTAGCATTTGACAATTAGCACTGATAAAATAGACAAGGAACTAACAATTTAAAGGTTACACATCCATAATTCCAACACTTAGTACATGCCATCCAGGGAAAAGTGAAGAATAGAATTTAGAAAGAACGAGCATACAGCAGGAAGCCATTAAACACAGTATACATAGAAGAAAATGTTCTGGTTGTTTATTGTACCAAAAAGGGTTGCCCAGAATATCACATCTTTATTTTATGATAAAAAGGATGCTTTTACATTTTGTACAAATATTATTGAATTATCTTTGAATTCTCCATTTAATAGTCTAAGGGTATATTTCTACACTCTAAGATTCCTACATTTTGTTCTTTACACATAAGAAACATTTTGTATGCAGATAATATGACAGTTAAAATAGAAAATACACTGTAATTTTCCCAGCGAACAAAGAGCAGTATATAATTTTGAAGACAAAAATAAATGACAATTCTCTTTAAAGAAACAGGAATAAACACCAGCCATTCAAAATATAATGCATAAAAAACACCCATAATCAAACTGAATTTAACATTACTTTTGCAGATAATTGAATATTTTCATAAGTTTCAAACAAGATGCACTAACTACTTCAGCTTTGGTCTGAATCTCATGTCATTAAATTGAGAATGGTGACATCTGTATTCTAGAGAAACATTATAAGAAAACTGAGAATGGACAGAAAATGATCACTATATACAAGCCCACATATAGTTTACTAAAAATGTTACTCTTCTACTAAGGCTAATTTTTTGACTACTTTTCTAAAATAAGTATAAGATATATATGGTATAAGGATAAGGACCATCTTATCCTTGTAGGGTAAGGATATGATAAGTGTAAGAATTATAAGTATAATAAATAAGATACATAATAAGTATAAGATAAGAATGAGCAAAAAGAACTGACTTTATAAGCATATGGCATGCATGCGTGCTCAAAAACACACATCTATTTCCAAATTGACCTTTCCAGACTCCACTTTGAAAACAAATTATAAAGAATCTTAAAAAATATATTACAAGATTTTCATATTTTATATAAAATGCCTATCATCTATAGATACTTGGTGCCAGTGAGAAGGTGCGTTATTGAAAACTAAATTCCCCACAGAGTACATAAGATGTTGAAAAAGTCTTCATCGCCTGCTACCCTATACTTCGGTCTTCATAGTAATCTTCAAATTCACCGTATGAAACTTCATCGCACTTGCTGCAGGCGCCTTTTAATGTCTCTAGGAAAGATGATTTGATTTCCTCCTCTGTTGAATGCCCTGCAGGAAGAGGACTGACTTGAAATATTTTCCCTAGAAGTTCAGCAAAATGACAGGTGGTGATACAGGGATGCTTATTCGTCTTCTGAAATAGTTTTGGTAATTTAAAATCATACCCTCAAACTTCCCTCCAATTTATTGAAACATTAACCAGAATTAATTTGTCTCATGATCAACCTCTCCATTACTATCCCCCTCTTTCATTCTTCCACTGATCTGTTATTGAGCTATTAGCACAGAACATAGAAAAAGAAAAAGATTCAAAGATGAAAAGCTTCCAAAAATGGCAAAAAAAAACCCAAAAAACAAAAAACAAACAAACAAACAAACAAACAAAAACAACCCAAAATGAAAATTTGAAAGTATGCATTAACAAAGAAAAAAAAAAAAAACCGACAGTAATCTGTGACCTTTAAAATGACCTTTAAAAAATATTTTTTTTTAAAGTCAGAGGGAAGGACAGATGGCTAGCAATCAAGAACATTTGCTGCTCTTCCAGTGAATCTGAGTTTGGTCAACAGTACCCACATTTCATGGCTCACAATGGCCTGTAACTCCAACTCCAGGGGTTCTGACACCATTTTCTAGACTATGTAAGTACCTACACCCACATACACAGACATAAAGGCACATACACATATGTAAAAATAAATTCATGAAAAACCTGTTGCCATCATTTAAAAATATACACAGCAAAAAGGAAGAAAGTGATGCTTTTATTAAAATAAAAAGGAGTTTGAATATAGAGAGACTGGATATTGAACTATGCAGCAATAATGCTATATGACACTTGAGATTGTTAGTAAAAGCAAAATCTAATCAGCGTCTAATGTATATGGAAACAAATTTTAATTAAAACATGTTTAATTAAATTTATGCTTCAAATAAAGTCTCCCACCTAGAAAATATCCAACTCCCATCATCCATGGGAGATTTTCTTTCTTTGCTTTAATAGACCAGAAATTGTTCCAAAATTAAATATTGGATTTCTATCATTACAAAAACTGATTTCAGGATGTGCCACTTCTATTAAAGCCATTTTTTCTAACAAAATACTTAAGAAGAGAGAGAGAGAGAGAGAGAGAGAGAGAGAGAGAGAGAGAGAGAGAGAGAAGTTTTCTACAACTGAAATTGAACTGTGAAGACAAACACTCAGGAAGCAGAGGCAAGTCACAAGCAGATGGCCACCCTGATCTACACAAGATCCTGTCTCAAAAAATAAAGAGGGAGAAGGAGGAAAAGGAGAATGAAGAGGAGAAGGAACAAGGAGGAGGAGGAGGAATAGTAGACAATTTTTATCCTGGATATTGCTATGCAAATAGATTGCAATTTGTAAGGAAACATAAAAATAGGGGTTTCTTTGTTATATTGAAAGTACCGCCTTCCAGTAGGCGCCAGCACAGGATCACCTAAGGCCCAGAGTCAGAGACACCACCAAGTTCCCCAGAGGACTCTTGTTCCGGTCTTAGGAACACTGGTGAGTGGAACACAACATCTGTTCCAATCTAATCATGCGGGACCTGAGACAGCAGAAGGGAAGCAGAAATCCAGCCTGACTAGGGGCACAAGTCCCTTTCGGCCGGTGCCAGTATCCAGTCACCTACGGTGCAGAGTCGGTGGACACCCCTACAGTCCCTAGAGGACTCTCCACGCGATCTTAGGATCACTGGTGGAACACAACATCTGTTCCAATCCAGTTGTGCGGGGCCTGAGACAGCAGAAGGGAAGCAGAAAACCGGCTTGACCAGGGGCACAAGTCCCTTCCAGTTGGCACCAGCACCAGGCCACCTTGGGTGCAGAGTTGGTGGAAACCCCCACAGTCCCCAGAAGACTCTCCACACGATCTTAGGATCACTGGAGAGCAGAACACAATATCAGTTGCAATCCAATTCTGAGTGTCTGTGACAGCAGGAACAAGTACACCCTTCCTGACCAGAGGCTCAGGTTCCTTTTGATCAGTTCTGGTTTACCTTGATTTCAAAAAGACCAGACAGCTCCATGGTCCTCAAAAGAGACACCATTTCCAAGCACTGTAACACTCCCAGGATCTTAGGACAACAGGATCCCAGGATATCAGGAGCTGGGTCACAGCAGTATTTCAGGGTCTCAGAGGAGCATGACTGCCAAGAACTCTGACACACCCAGAATCTCAGGTTCACAGGAGTTCACAATTAAAGGATCACAGAGAAAGCTGGACTCTGAGAATTCCTGAATCAATTGGGGATTATAGGAAGGACAGGCTCAATTCAGATATATTGAGGGCAGCAAGCACTTGAGATAATCAGATGGCAGGAGGCAAGCATAAGAACAGAAGCAACAGAAACCAAGGTTACTTGGCATCATCAGAATCAAACTCTTCCACCTTAGCAAGTCCTGGATACACCATCACACCAGAAAAGCAACACATGGATCTAAAGTCACTTTTCATGATGTTGATGGAGGATTTTAAGAAGGAAATACAGGAAAACACAGGTAAACAGCTCAAACCCTTTAAAGAGGAAACACAAAACTCCCTTAGAGAGTTACAGGAAAACACTACCAAACCTGTGATGGAATTGAACAAAACCATCCAAGATCTAAAAATGGAAGTAGAAACAATAAAGAAAACCCAAAGGGAGACAACTCTGGAGATAGAAACCCTAGGAAAGAAATCTGGAACCATAGATGTGAGCATCAGCAGGAGAATACAAGAGATAGAAGAGAGAATCACAGGTGCAAAAGATTCCATAGAGAACATGGACACAACAATCAAAGAAAATCCAAAATGCAAAAAGATCCTAACTCAAAACATCCAGGCAATCCAGGACACAGTGAGAAGATCAAACCTACAGATAATAGGAGTAGATGACAATAAAGATTTTCAACTCAAACTACCAGCAAATATCTTCAACAAAATTATACAAGAAAACTTCCCAAACTTAAAGAAAGAGATGTCCATGAACATACAAGATGCCTACAGAAATACAAATAAACTGGAGCAGAAAAGAAATTCCTCCCGACACATAATAATCAGAACAACAAATGCACTAAATAAAGACAGAATGTTAAAAGCAGTAAGGGAAAAAGGTCAAGTAACATATAAAGGCAGGCCTATTACAATTAACCCAGACTTCTCACCAGAGCTATGAAAGTCAGAAGATCCTGGACAAATGTTATACAGCCCCTAGGAGAATACAAATGCCAGCCCAGGCTACTATACCCAGCCAAACACTCAATTACCATAGATGGAGAAACCAAAGTATTCCATGACAAAACCAAATTCACACAATATCTTTCCACGAATCTAGCCCTTCAAAGGATAATAAAGGGAAAACACCAATACAAGGATGGAAACTACGCCCTAGATAAAGCAAGAAAGTAATCCTTTAACAAACAAACAAACAAACAAACAAACAAAAATAGACAGCCACAAGAACAGAATGCAGCTCCAACAACAAAAATAATAGGAAGCAACAATTACTTTTCCTTAATATCTCTTAATATCAATGGACTCGATTCCCTAATAAAAAGACATAGACTAACAGACTGGCTACACAAACAGGACCCAACATTTTGCTGCTTACAGGAAACCAATCTCAGGGGAAAAGACAGACACTACCTCAGAGTGAAAGGCTGGAAAACAATTTTCCAAGCAAATGGCCTGAAGAAACAAGCTGGAGTAGCCATTCTAATATCGAATAAAATCGACTTCCAACCCAAAGTTATCAAAAAAGACCAGGAGGGGCACTTCATACTCAGCAAAGGCAAAATCTTCCACGATGAACTCTCAGTTCTGAACATCTATGCTACAAATGCAATGGCAGCCACATTCATTAAAGTAACCTTAGTAAACTCAAAGCACACATTGCACCTCACACAATAATAGTGGGAGACTTCAGCACCCCACTCTCATTAATAGACAGATGCTGGAAACAGAAACTAAACAGGGACACAAGTGAAACTAACAGAAGTTATGAAACAAATGGATTTAACAGATATCTACAGAACATTTTACCCTAAAACAAAAGGATATACCTTCTTCTCAGCACCTCACAGTACCTTCTCCAAAATTGACCACGTAATTGGTCACAAAACAGGCCTCAACAGATACAAAAATATTGAAATTGTTCCATGCATCCTATCAGATCACTATGGACTAAGGCTGATCTTCAATAACAACATAAATAATACAAAGCCAACATTCACATGGAATCTGAACAACACTCTCCTCAATGATACCTTGGTCAAGGAAGAAATAAAGAAAGAAATTTAAGACTTTTTAGAGTTTAATGGAAATGAAGCCACACTATATGCAACCTTATGGGACACAATGAAAGCATTCCTAAGAGGAAAACTCATAGCTCTGAAGGCCTACAAAAAGAAACTAGAGAGAGCATACACTAGCAGCCTGACAGCACACCTAGAAGCTCTAGAAAAAAAGGAAGCAAATTCACCCAAGAGTAGTAGATGGCAGGAAATAATCAAACTCAGGGGCAGAAATCAACCAAGTTGAAACAAAAAGAACTCTTCAAAGAATCAATGAAATCAGGAGCTGGTTCTTTGAGAAAATCAAAAAAAGTGACATACAACAGGTGGTAGGGGGTGACTGGATACTCTGGTGAGTCTCCTTCCCTTCCTCAACCCTCTATGAGGTGACCTAAGCAGTCGATGAGCCCAGCTTAGAGGATCGTTTGCAAGCAGGCACAGCCTAACTCCTCAAAATGGTGTTTGCTTAGCTCACAGGATAGTAGGATACCCAATATCTCCTCCTTTCCTCACCCTCTCTCATTCTTTCTGCCCTCCTATTTATTCCCAGAGGTTCCCAGAGAGTGGTGACATAGCAGTCACACCACTCTTATTAGTGGAATGAAGGAATGAACCCTTGTGTTAACAAGTTAGGGGTTGACGTGTGTCTCTCTTACTACAAAACAAACTAGGAAGCAGATGAAAACACAGGAAGTTTCCCAAATGGATGTAGACTGCACTGATAAACAAGTAAAAGCCCAAAGGTGGAGAAGTCTTTTAGCTGACTCATCGCTTACGGGATCATAGTAATCACTTTGCCACTGAAACTTCCCTGGCTACAGATTTCTACTTCCTCGTACCAGGTATTGGGTGTGAAGTTGCCCTTAAGACCGGATCTATCCATAAGCGTTCATGCCACCACCGTGATATTTGACACATGTTGCATGGCACGTTCATTGTGACCTATCCGAGACCCAGAGCTGAACAGGACTTTCTGCCTTAAATCTCCGCAGAGTTCTCAGTCCAAGTTCTGCCATTCCAGGAGCTAGGGATACTCTTGAACATGTGAAGGCGCAGTCCACTGCAAACTTTCCCCCGTTATCCCTGGGTTATCCCGTGTGTCTTTCCGAACCATACTTGTAACAGCACCAGCAACACCTTGTCTTCAGCATCAAGTGTGGTTTAAGCCCCCATCTGTTTCTTAACCGAGTCTCCAGTAAAACGCTCAGGGTTTAGTGCTCTGCTACCCACACGTAAGAAGGCGTTCATATTGAGGCTGGGCATAACATGATGTAAAGTCCTGTACTACCCCAGAATGAGGCGTGAGGGTCTGAACACAATCCTCGGTGGAGCACTTTAAGGTCCATTGATCCCTAGAAACATCAGTTTATCAACCAAGTTGAAAGTGACAGACAGCCTTGGTCCCCTCTGCAGGGCTAGAAAGGTTCTCATCCTGAGAGACCTTCCTTAGCAGGGGGGTGAGGTGAGAATGACCTCCACCCATTGGTCACCTGTTCCACTCTTAGACTGAATTGCTGGTCTGGCCTTAAAGCCCTCCACAGGCTGACCAAGTGTTTAGTCGCTCATCAGTTTTGCCCTTAGGGACTCTGGCTAGGCGCAAGTTCAGCCACATCTGTATTTGGAAAATGTGGAAAGGAACTTTGCCTGGCTTCCTCTCCTCTCATTGCTCCTCCGGCTCCAGCACCTGGTGCATTGCATTTTACATGCTGAGGCAAAATGGTTGGATTGGCCTGCTTCACACAAGTCCCTGTAGCTGACTGCCACCAGTGGTCTCTACCAGTCTCACAGTTCTGGTTTAATCAATTTCTTTCTTGGGTTTCCTGTAAATACAATCCTGCCCAGGCCTGTGACTTGGTCATCATATACTGCTTCCTGACACCCAGTTCCTTGAGTAGTACCCACCGCTTCTACTGTTCCTTGTCCTTGACCTACAGAAGGTCCTCAGCTATGATAATTGGGAGGCACTAATGGCTTGTGTGAGCCAGTCTATCAGGGACTGATTGCTCCAAGACTGCCTTAGATTTCAAAGGCTTTGTCTCAAGATGTCCTGTTTAATATCGCTTTGCTTTTCTGCTTCCACAGCGTTTGAACTGACCCCATTTGCTCACCTGTATCACAATGCAAGTGGCAAGGGGCCCCTTCACTGCTTGTTTGAAACGTCAGAGACTAAGGTCAGATGTCTCGTAGAAAACAATAATGGCTTTGCAGAATGGTTCTGAGTGCTAATAATTGTGCGGATTATTTCAGGATGCTATCAAGTAGAATACAAATACATGGATAATAACAACTGATACAAGCACTGTAGAGAACCATCTCTACATGTTATGTTTGGGGGTAACTGCCATTTGTCTGACTGTAGAGCAAGCTTTTAATGTGATGCTAGTCATAGAAAAATGATTAGACTTTATAAGAACAGATTTGAGACCATTTTGTGTATTTTGCCAGGCTAACATTTTATTCAATGAATTGATCAATATTACTATTCATATGTCAACTTATTTTTGCCCACAAAAAATTCTACTGTACATACTGAGTAACGTGAAATCTACTTTATTATATAAATGTAGAAGCAGCTATATTGCTTACTTACAATGAGTGATTGTTTTTCATTTCTTGGGCCTACTTGACAAATATTAGAGAAATTCTGATGAATTTACATTTATAAATCTTCTGACACAAGGGAATAGTATTGAGTAAACTATTTTACAAGTATACATAAAATATAAAAAAAAACATTTGATGTTTTGATACCACATGTAAAATACAACCACTACCAACAACTATAATAGTAATAATAAAAATGAGCTAATATTTATCAAATGGCTATTCTAAACTCAGAGTGGTCCTTAGTGTCTTATATGGACAATTTCATTTAACTTAATACTTCAGATACTTTTAAACTCATATAAAAAAACTCTACACAGAGATAGAAATATGAATTATTTCTTGTTTTTATCAGATACCATAATAAAATTTTAAGGCATCCTTTTGCTGTTGTTGCTGCTCCTATTATCCATTCCCTGTGTTTTTAAGAGCTTAATATTTTCTGTACAATGCAAGCCTTGCATTCACACTGTTTTTATTTTCCAATGTAAATTTATTAAATAAGTATAGAAAATGAATGAAAAATAGAATTGAGGTTTGCATATGTTGTTCTTAAAGTTCAGCATTCTACTTTTCAACATTTTGGGATTTTTTTTTTCCCTGTTGGCCTTTGTCTTCTATTGAGTTATCTTCTTCCTGCATCTCTTCCTCTCCTTCCTCTGGGGTTATCTTCTTCCTATTGTTCATCTTCTTCCAGCATCTCTTCCTCTTTCTTTTCCTCTCCCTCTCCCTCTCTCTCCTCCATCACTATTTCTTCCTCAGTTTTCCCTTCCTCCACTGCTGAAATTATCGTTGGAGTTTCCATTAAGATAACTGGAAACCTAGACTGTACTATCAGAACGACGATGACACATAGCAGCAAAGATGCCATTCTCAGGAAGAGGATAAATATGCACATTGGATTACACACGACTGGGCGGGGCTTTTCCCAAGGTGGGTACCAGAACTGGTAGTCTGTTAAAAAAAAAAAAAAGAGAGGCAAATGAAGAAAGCTAGATTTCATGTGACACTGTTAATTTTTTTTAGAAAATAAAAGATAGTAATACATACATGTAGCTTCATCACGAACTGTGTTACCTAGAAAGAAAGATAAAGACTATAAATACATATTTTTTTCTACTTCTATAAAAATTTTCCCAATAGTAGTACCACCATTTCTTTATGTTTGCAAAATCTAAGGCAGCAGTTCTCAACCTGTGGGTTGTGACCCTTTTGAAGTCACATATCAGATATCCTACATATCATATGATTCATAACAGCAGCAAAATTACAGTTATGAAGTAGCAATGAAATAATTTTATGGCTTGGTATTACCACAACATGAGGAATTGTATTAAAGAGTCAAAGCATGAGGAAGGCTGAGAACCATTGCTCTAAGGTTATCATAGTCTTTGATGTCTGCTCCAGCTAGTAGCCACACATAAATACAACTAAATAGAAGTCAGTCTGGTTGGCTAGAGAAACGCAGAACTAAGCAGATATGGATTCTAGTGCTGTTGGTGTCTCAGAAGTACTCAGCTTTTGAGCCACTCAGCTGAGGAACTTCTACGCTCTTGAGGTCCTTCCCACACTAACCATGTACAGCACTGCAGCTCTCCCATCTCTCTCCACAGTGCTACCCCAAAATTAATGTGAACTTACTAATTTCTCTTGTGATTCTTATGTTTCATGGTGGTCCATTTTCATTTCTGAGACAGCCAGCTTAAGTCTACCACCTGGGCTTCATTGATTTTTAGTTATTTTTTTTTCCAATGTCATAATTACATTTGAAAGGAGACAAACTCCTTCTCATCTGCTCAATTGGGTGGAGAGGGTCAATCATCTTATTTTCCTTTTATTGAAAATAGATTCTTTTCTCACACAATGCACCTGGTTTTCAGTTTTCCCTGTCTCTGCTCCTCCCAGTCCCTCCCACCTGAACCCCTTCCTAACCAATCATTCTTGACTTCCACTTGAGGACACAGGGTTGATGGGGGCTTTGTCTGGCATTGATATTATCTCTAAGGTGTTATGTAGAATTTATCTTTGAGGGTCCTTGGATATGAACTGAACTCTGCTGTACCTTTGATGTATTTTAACATTTTGTTACTGGTCCTTTATATTTTACGTGGCGACTCCTATATTAGAACATGTTTTAAAAAAGAATTCTTGACTATGTGGTGTGTAGGTTCTCTTCCTGATGCATGTGTATTTATTGGTCCTTAAGTAGAAGCAAGAATGTCACAAGGCATGCTTTCTTGGCACATTTCTCCACTTGTTACCAGGAGTTTTTCTTTATTACATTCTTGTTTTATATTTGTATTTTATTAACTATTTAAACAAATTTTGATTTGTTTATAAATATATCATCTGCTTTTGTAGGAAAGATTTGAGTTATTGTGTGCGTGTGTTTATATGTGATACTTGTGTATGCACGCATGCAGATGCCTGTGGAGGCTGGAAGGTATTCTATCTCATGAGCTACCTGACCACTGAGCTCTCCAGCCTGTACAGGGTTTCTCTGTTTAACAGTTCTAGCTGTACTTAAACTCACTTTGTAGGCCAGGATGGACTCAAATTCACAGAGATCCACCTGTCTCTGCCTCCTGAGTGCTGGAACTAAAAGTATGTATCACATCTGGGTTAATTATGTCATTTATTATTATTTTATTTATTTACATTCTCAATGTTGTTCCCCTTCCTGGTCCCTTCCCCATGAGTTCTTCACTCCACCCTCCCTCCCCTTTGCTTCTGAGAGGGTGCTCCCCACCTCACCCAGATACCTGCTAGCACCCCCTTCCCTGGGGCATCAAGTTTCTACAGGATTAAGTGCTTCCTTCCCCACTGAGGCCAGACAAGGTGTCCAATGCTCCATATGTAGTAGGGGCCACAGACCAGCCCACATGTGCTCTGTGGTTGGTGGCATGGCCTCTGGGAGCTCTGAGGGGGTCTGAATTAGTTGTCCCATGGTAGCCTGTTAAGGATCTGCATCTGTCTCAGTCAGCTGCTGGTACAGCCACTCAACGGACAGCCATGCTAGGCTCTTGTCTGCAGGCACAACATGGTGTCAGTAACAGTGTCAGGGTTTGGTGCCTGCACATGGGATGGATCTCAAATTGGGCCAGTATCTTGATTGCCTTTTCTTCAGTCTCTGCTCCATTTTTGTCCCCGAATTTCCTATAAACAGGAACAATTCTGGGTCAAGAACTTGGAAGATGAGTGTGTGACCCCATGCCTAAGCTGGGGACCGTGTCTATCTATTGGAGGTGGTCTCTTTATGTTCCATCTCCCCACTATTGGGCATTTCGGCTAAAGTCATTCTCACTGGGTCCTGGGAACCTCTCACATTCCTAGTGTCTGGAAATTCTTAGAGGTTTCCCCTGTCCCCTATCCCCCACTGCTACCTTTTTCTATGCATTCTCCTGACCCTCTGGGCTTCTCTCTCCTGTCTCCCTCCCATACCTAATCCTGCCTCACTTTTCCCCTCCCCCTTCCCCTCTCCCATCCAGGTTCCCTCCCTTCCTCTGCCTTTGGTGATTATTTTGTTCCCCCTTCTAAATGGGATTGAAGTATCCACACTTGGGCCTTCCTTCTTATTAAGCTTCATATGGTCTGTGAAGTGTATCATGGGTATTCTGAACTTTTTGGCTATTATCTACTTATCAGTGAGCACATAGCATGTTTGGGGGCTGTGTTACCTCACTCAGGATGATATTTTCTAGTTCCATCCATTTGCCTACAAAACTCATGATGTTCTCATCTTTAATATCTGAGTAGTACTCCATTGCATAAATGAACCACAGTTTCTGTATCCTTTCTTCATTTGAGGGACATCTGCGTTGTTTCCAGCTTTTGGCTATTACAAATAAGGATGCTATGAACATAGTGGAGTGGAGTCCTTGTGGTAGAGCATCTTTTGGGTATATGCCCAGGAGTTGTATAGCTGGGTCTTCAAGTAGAACTATTTCCAATTTCTGAGGAACCTCCAGACTGATTTCCAGAGTGGTTTTACCAGCTTGTAGTCCCACCAGCAATGGAGGAGTGTTCCTCTTTCTCTGCATCCTTACCAGGATCTGCTGTCACCTAAATTTTTGATCTTAGCCATTCTGATTTTTGTGAGATGAAATCTCCTGGTAGTTTTGATTTGCATTTCCCTGATGACTGCGGATGTTGAACATTGTTTTTAAGTGTTTCTTAGCCATTCAAGATTCCTCAGTTGAGAATTTTCTGTTTAGCCCAGTACCCCATTTTTAAATTGGGTTGTTTGGTTTTCTGGAGTCTAATTTCTTGAGTTCTTTGTATATTTTAGATATTAGCCCTCTATGGGATGTAGGGCTAGTGAAGGTCTTCTCCCAATCTGTAGGTTGCTGTTTTGTCATATTGACAGTGTCCTTTGCCTAAAAGAAACTTTCCAGTTTCATGAGGTCTCATTTGTCAATTGTTGATCTTAGAGCTTGAGCCACTGGTGATTTGTTCGGGAATCTTCCCCCTGTGCCAATGCATTGGTGGCTCTTTCCCACCATCTCTTCATTAGAGTCAGTGTATCTGGTTTTATGTGGAGGTCCTTGATCTACCTGGACTTGAGCTTTGTACAAGGTGATAAATATGGATCAATTTGCATTCTTCTACATACAGACCACCAGTTAGACCAGCACAATTTGTGGAAGATGCTTTCTTTTTTTCCACTGAATGATTTTGGCTTCTTTGTCAAAGACCAAGTGTCCATAGGTGTGTGGGTTTATTTCTGGGTCTTCAGATGATCGATCTGTCTGTCTCTGTACAAATAGCATGCAGGTTTTATCACTATTGCTTTGTAGTACAGCTTGAGGTCAGGGATTGTGATTCCCCCAGAACTTCTTTTATTGTTGAGAATTGTTTTGACTATCCTGGGTTTTTTGTTATTCCATATGAAGTTGAGAATTGTTCTTTACATGTCTGTGAAGAATTAAGTTGTACTTTTAATGGGGATTGCATTGAATCTGTAGATTGCTTTTGGCAAGATTGACATTTTTACTATACTAATCCTACCAATCTATGAGCATGGAAGATCTTTCCATTTTCTGATGTCTTCTTCAATTTCTTTCTTGAGATACTTGGCATTCTTGTCATACAGATATTTCACTTGCTTGGTTAGAGTCACACCAAAGTATTTTCTATTATTTGTGACTATTGTGAAGGGTATCATTTCCTTAAGTTCCTTCTTGGCCTGTTTATCCTTTAAGCTTCCTATAAAATAAAGCTACTGATTTGTTTGAGTAAATTTTATATCCAGTCACTTTGCTGAAGTTGTTTATCAGCTATAGAAGTTCTCTGGTAGAATTTTTTTGGGGGTTGCTTATGTCTACTATCATAGCATCTCTAATAGTGATACCTTAACTTCTTCCTTGCCAATTTGTATCCCTTTGACCTCCTTTTGCTGTCTAGTTGCTCCAGCTAGAACTTTGAACACTGTATTGGATAAATACGGAAAGAGTGGGCAGCCTTCTCTTGTCCCTGATTTTAGTGGGACTGCTTCAAGTTTTTCTCCATTAAGTTTGATGTTGGCTGCTAGTTTGCTGTTTAAGCTTCATGTTTAGGTATGTGCTTTGAATTCCTGATTTCTCCAAGACTTTTAACAAAAGGGATGTTGTAGTAGTTTGCCAAAGGCCTTTTCAGCATCTAATGATATGATCATTTTTTTTCTTTCAGGTTTTTTGTTTGTTTGTTTTTTGTTTTTTTCAAGATAGGGTTTCTCTGTATAGCTCTGGCTGTCCTGGAACTCACTTTGTAGACCAGGCTGGCCTCGAACTCAGAAATCCCCCTGCCTCTGCCTCCCAAGTGCTGGGATGAAAGGCGTGTGCCACCACCGCCCAGCTCAGTTTGTTTATGAACAAAAGTTTTCACAAAGAAACACATTTTCATGGTGAAAACTTCTGTTCATAAACAAACTGAACAGAAGTTTTCACCATGAAAATGTGTTTCTTTGGTTTTGAGATTTGTAAATACAGATAGAGGATGTGGGAAATGACTCCTTGCTCTAAAGAAGAGGAAATTTATTTATTCTCCTTTTGTGTTTTCAACATTTTTTAAAGATAAAGGGGGAGTCAACCTTAATCACTATTTAGAAACTGAACTTCCAGTTCTCGTTCTGGTAGAAACATGTTCTAACTTTTCTTTCCCATCATTGAATAAAACTATACATCTAGGACAGAATTCATGGGCCAGCAATCTGATAGCTCTGATGAACAACTCTCTGAAGGCAGATTGCAAGAGAACACCAGGATTCAAAGTGCCAATGAACTGGTGGTGGTGTGCTGTCAGCTTTCACATCTCATGTACTTCCCCCCCTGAAATTCAACACTGCCTCTGAGTCTGTGGACTCTGTGGTACAGGCAGATCCCTGGAGAGTACTTTGGCTTTGACTGAAGAATCTCAGTATTCAATGAATGTAGAAAAATTACCATGTAGTTTTACCTTGATGTGGATAGCCCTGGAGCTAATTAAATTTTATGTTAATTCTGTTCTCCCGGGAGTGGTTTCAGAGAACAAGGAATGAGTCAGCACTCAGGTGACTTCCTGTAAACCTACTTCCCACCTTAATTTGTAAAATAAAGGAGAGCTGATGATTGGGCAGATAAAAGGAAGGGTGGAGCAGAAGGTGAGAGAGAGAAGTAGGAGAAAATGGAAGAGGGAGTGAATGCAAAGGAGGAGGCAGAAGAAGAAAAGTGGAGCAGAAGCACAAGGCCTGGAGAAATTGCAAGTTCTAAGGGGTCTCATAAGCTGTGGAAGATGGCAGTGTAGCCGTAGATTTATCCAGTCTAGGCACACAGCATGTATTCCTATTAACTGTGTTGTGTTTTCATTGCTGGGACATTATGTGGGAGGAGGCTTTTCTCCATTCAGTTATGCCCTAGCTTTCCCGAACAGCCTGGGAGCAGCAGAGAGGCAATGAGAATAGTCAAGCCAATCCTTGGAGGAGGAGACTTTTCTTCACAAGATTGACTTCTAGCTTCAAGCATTTAGGCCAATCCCCTCTGTTTTCTTCGTGAGCAGATCTATTTGCTTGCTGCTTTGACCTCAAATGTGATTCAAACATAAATGAGGATTCTATAACTGGAAGGTACCAGATAGACTTCAAAGAGGTATGTACTTGGAAGAAAACAGGAAGAGAGTTTATAAATTTTGGTGGATGTGGTGGCATAGACCAGTCCTTGGAAAATGGACATCTAAGCCATAGTGGGAGATCCTGTGATAAACAAATATACAAACAAAATAAAAGGCAATTAAAAAAAAAACAACAACAACAACACCTCAACTGTGTTTGTGACTTTGGGGCATATAAATTTGTTACTGATCTAATACCAAATAGAATGTTAAAGATGTTGAGAACTCAGCTAATGTATAAAGAGTTTCCCATTGGTCTTTTATTGACTAGGTCTGTACTTTGGTGATAGATTTGAAGAGCATTATAAAGACAGAAATTGAGCCTCAGAATAACAGTTCACAGAAGAAACCAGTTTGGAAATTCTGACCTGGACCTAATCAGGGCATGCTTCCACAAGAGCCACAGACTAAGAAAACTCCCAATTCCAGGCCTAAGAAGTTCTCTTATGAGTTCTTTCTTCTGTGGAGTCCAAGAGATTTCCAAAATATTATAGACTATTGCTGTTGCCATTGCTTGTATTCCAGCAGTTGAAGGCACCTCCTATTGCCAAAGACACCATGATTCTCAGGCACAAGATCCAGAGGGCCCAAGCTGCTTCTAACATGAAAGCATCCTTCCTGAGGTCTAGCTTTCAAGGTACCAGAAGGCACCAGCAGTAGAGCAAGGGAGGGACGCCACCAACAGTTCTACCCAGAGATGATACCCATGAACTACAACAATGACTAGCATGGCAAAATAACCCTGATGACCAACAGTGTCATTAATACCTTGAGCAAGACAAAAAAAATGATGTCTGCTGTGAGATTTCATTTAGAAATTTCAAGGAAGCTATACCTATGAAGTCTCAACAACAGAACCATCTTAAACAAGACCTGGACAAGGATGACACCAAACATGTGACATGGAGGGGAGAAAATTACAGGGCTCCAACACTAGACAAAGAACTACATGTGATTAAGGAACAGGGAGGGCAGGAGAAAATGGTGCTCTTTGGAGAAAATTCTCCTCAAATATCTTCATCATATATCAAGTGATCAGTCCTAAAATCATATATATACAAGTAACACATAGACTGAGCAGATTGTATTTATGTATTTAGGAACACACAAAATTTATAAAACAATTAAGGAAAAAGAGATCAGGGACCTTGGATTTAAGAAGGGCAGGGTGTGCAGCATGGGAGGGACTTGAGGGAGATAAGGAAAATGATGTAATTATATTTTAATTTCCATCAAATTTAAACAAAGAACAAATGCTTTATAATTAAATATTCCAAGTCCTAGGCTATCATTCATCCACAAAATTTTCAACCCAAATGAGAAAAAAGTACATAATAATCACCAATGACAAGATTAAACGGATATTGGAATTATTAGGAAACACCCTTGAAAGGAAATATAAGGCAGAATGTATCGGCTGATAAATAGAAAACATATCTTACAAAGGAACCATATGGAAATTTTAAGAGTTGAGGAGTACAAAACCACAATGCTAATGTATCACAAACTAGAGATGACAGCATAATCATGAATTGGGAGGGTGATTAACAGAAATGACCCAAGATCTCTAAAGAGGAAAAACTCAAATGGCAAAAAAGTCTTAAGAGCATCAAGGAGCCAACTGGGGAATAACAACACCTCCTCCATGTATGTCACACAAAATTCCAGAAGGAGACCTAGTGAAGCGATATGGAAAAAATAACGGAAAGGAAGGACCATGGCTTAAGACTTTCTATGTACACATAAATTATAGGCTAAAGCAGTTGACTGTACAACTCATAGAATAAACTAAAAGCAACCCACATTCAGAACATTATAACCAAACTGCTGGGGCTTAGGACAAAAATCTCCCTTATAAAGAAACTGTTGGAGACCATACCGTGAGCAAAAGCCTTTCATAGTCTCCCACCCTGACAAGCCAAATGGCCTTGTGCTAGGAGCGGGTCATCACTCCCTTCTCCCTGTTCCCTTCCTGGCACCCGAAGCAGTAAAAGCTGAATTATAGTCCCCTCTTCCTTATCTCTTCCTGACTCCCATGACATCCAAGGACATGAGTTACATGCTGAGCCCCGCCTGACACCCAAGGCTGTTAAGGAAGATCTGAATTCTGGAGATAAGACACAGAGTGCCCGCCGCCTGGAGTCTGACTTCGGCCCTCATGTCCCCTGATGCCCACTTCTTTGTTCTTTGTTAATTCCCCCTCAACCCTTCCCTATTCCCCTCGATGTATGCTTTAAAAACCCAGTGTTTCTGCCTAATAAATGGAGACCTTGATAGGAATGTTCTACTTGGTCTCCACTCCTCTTTTCTTTCCCATACCATTCTCTCCCAGGTTTGAGGTCTCCCACGGATAACTGAGTCCGGCTGGACAGGACAAGAAACACAAATAACTAACTGGATTTCTTATCAGAAACCATAGAGGCCAGAAGGAGGCATTACAGTATTTTTGAAGCAGTAAAATGAATAGACTCCTTCAGAATTCTGTCATCCAGCAGTTGAAATATATATATATATTTTTTTTTAGGAATGAAAAAGCAGAAACAGAGACGTCTCCAGCTGGAGGAACTAGAAGAGAATTGATTGCTAGCGGGTCCATAAGGAATTACTGAGATGACCTCCTCATTTAAGAAACAAATGATGCCAGAAGAAAGACAGAAGATGAGGAATGAAGAGCCAAGAAGATGCAGACACAATAGATGAGCTGTGTAGATATAATATACTCTGTACGTGGGCTATCAGCTCTTCAATCATTTTAAGTATAGTTAAAAAACTCTTCAGTGATGATATTTTCAAGGTATTTGTGGATAATATAAGCCAACTGTGGGTTGGGAGGGAAAGTAAGGTTATCTTTATATCCTAACTGAAGGAGTCAACTACTGAATCTAAATAGAATGAAAGATTAACTATCCATGTAGTTATTACTGAAAAAGGTACTGAAAATTTTAACGCAGAGAAGTACCAGTCATTGTAGATGAGTTGAACAGAAATATTCTTTTTTCTTTTGTTTCGCACAAAAGTAAAATATACTCTGATTTTATTGTTCATGATGTTTACTATTTATATTCCAGCTGCAGTTATAGTTTTGGGTTCTTATATTTGGAGGAAGTAGAAGAAAAATTAATCAGACACACTTTCGAATTTTTTTCTCTGAGTTCTTTAGGAATTACCTCCCCAGGGACAGATGCCATCTAGGAAAGGCAAGCAAGTGAGTTTCCTAGAGATGGCCCACTGTTTTGCATGGCTGTGCACTCTGAAGAGGCACAGCCCAGAGACTTTATCCCAGGATTCCTTCTCCATGCTGATATGCCTTTCCTGACACAATTACATAACCTAATGGTTCCTGGGCATCAGCCCACTCTATTGGGCAAATTTTCTGTTCAACATGAAGATGAACTTTCATGAATTAATGCTCGTTGAATTAATTACTTTATGATATTCCTGATTTGATTCAAATAATTTTAGGAAGAAAGTTTAAGGATACAATTTTAGTTGCTTTGCCAGAAAGATATAAGAAGTTAGAATCAAGAATAGAATGTGCCCCTCCTCATAGGATAGTAAGTAAAGGCTGCATCATAAGAAATACAATGAGCTTCCATAAATTTCACTAAGAAGAGAAACAGACTTGGAACAGATTTGTAATCAAGGAAAAAGCATTTATTCTAGGTCAGGTCCAAGGATGGGGTACAGGTGTGTGCCATGATAAAGCAAGGCCATGTGAAACAGTTGCTTTGAACTTATAATGAGCTTATAGAATGACACACTGCTTTGAACTTAATATCAACATTCTTCTGTAACTCCCCTTTTGTGTAAAGTTTTATCTATGAAGGAGTTTTATAAGAAAATCTTTTGTCTAAGAAGGTATACAAGGGCAGACAGGAGAAATAAAGTGTGGTTGTTGGGCCTCTTCCCCATCCACCAATGTATATATGTATATACGTCCGTCTGTCTGTCTAAGTCTGTCTGTTTAAGTGTATGTACACGTAAACATTTAAAAAGTTTAGATTCTTGCTAGGCATTCTTGCCAGCCCCAGATAATTCTGTTTTGTTCTGTCAGTAGTACTGACTCTGTAAATCACCTAGTGCTGTCATGCACCATCCCCCCACCCCCCCAACCCTCACCCACCCCCCACCCACCCCCGTTGGTTGCTATCTCCATGACCCCAATTGCTAACTCCCTTTACTGCCTGCCTCTGAGGTGTCAAATCTGGTGTTTGACAAGCCAGGAGACTGAGAGCAATAAGAAAAGATTTCTTAAATGCATTACTTTGCTATTTTTATCTTTTTGTGGATACTTTGAAATAATTCGTTTCTTTAAGGAAGTGATTGTGAAACTGACAACTATTCAAAAAGTTACCTGTGAATAACTCTTTCCTTAGTTTGGGATTCTTTTTTTCTTTTTTAAAGGGAGAGCAATGGGGTTAAGGAAAGCAGAGAAGGCACTGCAGTTTGAAACTGGTGACACTGCTTTGATAATATAGTGAGAGCATCTGAGTTGGAGTCAATATTAACAGCACAATAAAGGAGTGTCAACCACTCTAGTTTCTCCCAGTCTTACATCTTACGGATTTATTTCGTCTTACTGCATAGGTAGTCTGTGCATTGGTCTCCAGGGCCACACCGAGAACAAAATTGCCCTGCTTGATAAGGCCTCCTTGTCAGGGCTCCTCTAGAAAAAAAGCAGGAAGTAAGAAAAGAGTCAGGTTTTGTGTTACAGAATGTTATTTAAATTTATGTTAATGATGCTATTAATTTATGTTAATAAAACAATGTTGTCTGCATGCTTAACTTTTTTTTTTTAGATTTAATTTTCAAACGTTGAGAGACTTTATTGTGGGGGGGGGCAGGGATTCCCACCTGGGCCCCACCCATGTTAAATTAGTTTAAGGAGATGATTTAGTTAAGAAAATCATTTATTTTCTTTATCTAGGGGAAAACAACCAGTAAACAATGAGGTTTATCTCGCCGCCATCCTTCCCTCCTTTCTGTTTTTCTTTCCTTCTTTTTTTCTCTTTCCCTTTCGTGGTTTAGTTCCACAGAATACTCTTTGTTCCAAGGTAGTCAAGTCTTTGTTTCTACTTAAGAAGTAGAGTCAAGAGAGCTTCCTATTTGGAAATTATAGCCCTGTTACTAATAGTATTTTACAACTTAGGACTTCCAAAGAGAGTATTTCAGAGATGCGGGCTACTGGGATTGGGGTAGTCACATGCCATAAGCACCAGGTGCTCACGTGGAAAGAAAACAGTCATGTGAGGAGGAAGGGGACAAACTCAAGCTTCTAGTGGGTCGCTCATCTAGCCCTGATGTTAATCCATCCTTGTAGGACTCGTATTAGCCCAAACAACCACCTTGTGTTCAGTTCAAGGTACTTCATGTTATAAGGCAGATGGACGCCTAAACCACTTCTTACTCCACAAGCTTGAGCTTTAAAACTTTTTTTTTTTGGGGGGGGGGGTTGTTGTTGTTGTTGTTGTTGTTGTTGTTGTTGTTGTTTTTCGAGACAGGGTTTCTCTGTATAGCCCTGGCTGTCCTGGAACTCACTTTGTAGACCAAGCTGGCCTCGAACTCAGAAATCCGCCTCCCTCTGCCTCCTGAGTACTGGGATTAAAGGCGGGAGCCACCACTGCCTGGCTAAAACTTTTATTAGTGATATGAGAACATACCATTTTGAAAAATAACAGGAACCTGACAACAGCTCCTTTAGTTATTATAACTGCTAAGCTTCCTTCCTATAGGTGGTAACCATTAAAGAGTTTGTAAGTAAAGCCAATTGAAAGTATGACTTACTTCATATGAAATTTTAAATATTTCATTATGAAGTCTTTTATTAACATTGTATATTTAAAGCTTTCATGGTTAGTAAAGGCTTCAAAAACATATTACAGGTTAGGAAAACTTAAAGCTGAAGTATTCTCATTTTATTTTCATATCTCAGTTAATTTTTATTCCTTTAAGACCACTCACCCTGGTGCATAATTGCATATGAAAAGTGCTGCATGCGTGAAACCTCCAGCCCTTGCACACGAAGTAACAGCACAACCAACTTTGTAGGAACTGTCCCACACAAGCTGAAATAAACACGTCACAGGAAATGTAAGGTTTATTTACAAGGACTTGTGCTGTAAATACTATGTTCCATTCATACAGAAACTTTAAATTCAAAGACTATCAAAAATTGTATTTAGACACTGTTGTGGATTCAGGGAGCATTTCCAGGACTGTATTAATGTAAATATTGTCATAGTATCTTCTTATGGGGAACCGCTGAAGATCACTGATCCAGGACAGGGCTATAAACCAGTGAAGTCATATCTGAAAAGGCAATTTGACGAGGCCTGATTAGATTGGAAAGTTTTAGGTCTTTGGCATGAGGAAAGAATATTAGAGAGAGAGATGAGGAAGACCCTTGTAAACGTGGAAGTTTCTAGTGGAAGGGAGAAAATGGAACAACGGGGTCACAGACAGAACCAAGCAAGATGCAAATGTAATCATCATCAGTGGCTCCCTTCCCTTTTGTAGAGGGAGCTGGGTCACAAAATGAAGTAAAGTAGAGCTTTTCATTAGAGAAGCCCAAAAAGATCCAGCCACACACACACTCAGAGGAGTGGAGGGGGAGGGGGAAGGGAGGGGGAAGCTGAAGTGGACTGTGGGAAGGATGATGACTGGAAGGGGGGCAATGCATGGGATGTAAAGTGAGTAAATTAAAAAAATTAAATTTAAAAATAAAGATGAAGAAGAGATCTGCTACATATAGACAAATTAATTAATTATTAATTAAAACAAAACCACCTTGAATTAGAGGGGTTTAAAAAAAAAGTACCACAGTAATGAAAGGCATTCCAGAAATTCTGTTTGATATGAATATTGGTAAAATATCAAGTAATGAAAAAGTTCTTTTGGTTCATGACCTGTGGGGAAGGGAGCCATTTCTGTCTCCTACTCAATTCTTAACAAACTTTAGTTGTTTTAAAATTTCCATTCTTAAAGAAATAATAGTACTATGTTAAAGAATAGAGACAGAAATCTGGCCAGCTGGTGGTGGTACACAACTTTAATCCCAGCACAGGCAGACAGATCTCTGTGAGTTTGAGGCCAGCCTGATCTGTAGAGTTCCAGGACAGCCAGGGATATACAGAGAAAGATACTCTGTTTCAAACAAACAAAGAAAAAAAGAAAATCGAAACAACAACAATATAAAGAACAAACAAACAAACAAAAATGCCTCCAAAACAACAATGACAAAATCTGAGGGTAGACCACTTGTCTAGTAATGTGTGCGGCCTGGGACCAACTCCAACCACTGCAAAAATAAAAAATAAGATAACAAAATATAAGAGTGGAAGTAAAGTCTAGCAGGTCCAATATTGGGAACAAGAATGTCTTGGTGGCTAGAATTACAGGGCAGAAAGCAACATCCTATCAGGAGGGGAGAAAGGTAGAGTAAGGAGGCTCTCCTTCCTATCTGAAGGAAGGAAAAACTGATAAAACAAAACAAAACAAAACAACAACAACAAAAAACCCTGATCCTCTTTGAAGAATCCATTTGCTAGAAAGCAAAGAGTAGAGTAAAAAACATGAAGAAACTTCAAATTATGTTTTACATGAAATACAATATAAGGTGACTGAGAAAATCATGTTATATTTCCAGTAAATTCAACTTCATTCCAGAAGTCTTTGATTTCTGACATAAATGTTCACAGAAGAAAACTAATAGGGTTGTGTTGTTTTGAGACTGGGTGGGTAAAAGGGCAAGGCCTGCTGTTCTTGGTGGAGTTTGAGCTCTTTATAGTTCTGTGTGGAACACTAAAGGTAAGTATGGAAAATGAATGGTGGCTGGGAATTCCTGGAGGGTGAGGGGAGCCCTGAAGTTGTGGAAACAACACTGGAAGTCAGCCTGGAAGCCCCATTGTCTGTCTGCTGATCTGTGGGGTGTTGGGATGCAAGTCACTTTCTTTAAAAGTCTTCCTTCCATTCCTCAGTCAAGGGACATCTGGGTTCTTTTCAGCTCCTGGCTATTATAAATGAGGCTGCTATGAACATACTGGAGCATGTGCCCTCATTACATGTTGGAGCATTTTCTGGGTATATAATATACCCAGGAGTGGTATAGCTGGGTCCTCAGGTAGTAATATGTCCAATTATCTGAGGAACCACCAAACTGACTTCCAGGGTGGTTGTACCAGCTTGCAATCCCACCAGCAATGGTGGAGTGTCCTTCTTTCTTTATATACTTGCCAGCATCTGCTGTCACCTGAGCTTTTTACTTAGCCACTCTGACTGGTGTGAGGTAGAATCTCAGGGTTGTTTTGATTTGCATTTCCCTGATGACTAAGGTTGTTGAACATTTCCTTAGGTGCTTCTTAGCCATTCAGTATTCCTCAGTTGAGAATAGCCCATTTTTAATAGGGTTATTTGGTTCTCTGGAGTCTAACTTCTTGAGTTCTTTGTATATATTGGATATTATCCCCCTATTGGAGGTACGGTTGGTAAAAATCCTTTCCCAATTTGTTGATTGCTGTTTTTTCCTATTGACAGTGTCCTTTGCCTTACAGAAGCTTTGCAATTTTATGAGGTTCCATTTGTCAATTCTTGATCTTACAGAATAAGCTATTAGTGTTTTTCTGTTCACGAAAATTTCCCCTGTGCCCATGTGCTCAAGGTTCTTTCCCACTTTCTCTTCTATTAGTTTCAGTGTATCTGGTTTTATGTGGAGGGCCTTTCCACTTCGACTTGAGCTTTGTACAGGAGATACTAATGGATCAATTTGCATTCTTCTATAGGTCCTTCAACAGAGGAATGGATACAAAAAATGTGGTACATTTACACAATGAAGTACTACTCAGCTATTAAAAACAATGAATTCATGAAATTCTTAGGAAAATGGATGCAACAAGAAAATATCATGCTGAGTGAGGTAACCCAATCACAAAAATGACACATGGTATACACTCAATGAAAAGTGGATATTAGCCCAGGAGTTTGGAATACCCAAGAAACATTCACAGACCACATGAAGCTCAAGAAGGAAGACCCAAAGTGTGGATACTTCGATCCTTGTTAGAAGGGGGAAAAAACATCCATGGAAAGAATTACAGAGACAAAGTGTGGAGCAGAAACTGAAGGAAAGGCCATCCAGAGACTGTCCCACCTGGGGATCCATCCCATATACAGTTACCCAACCCAGACACTATTGTGGATGCCAACAAGTGCTTGCTGACAGAAGTCTGAAATAGCTGTCTCTGGAGAGGCTCTGACAGTGCCTGACAAATACAGAAGTGGATGCTCACAGCCATTCATTGGACTGAGCATAGGCTACCCAATGGAGAAGCTACAGAAAGGACCCAATGAGCTGAACGAGCTTGCAGCCCCATAGGAGGAACAACAGTATGAACCAGCAAGTACCCTCAGAGCTCCCAGGGACCAAACCACCAACCAAAGAGTACGCATGGTTCTAGTTGCATATATAGAAGAGGATGGCCTTGTAGGACATCAATGAGAAGAGAGGCCCTTGGTCCTGCAAAGGCTCGATTCCCCAGTGTAGGGAAATGCCATGACAGGAAAGTGGGAGTGGGTGGATTAGTGAATAGGGGGAATGGAAATGGGATGGGGGTTTTCGGAGGGGAAATGAGGAAAGGGGATAAAATTTGAAATGTAAATGAAGAAAATATCTAATAAAAAAAAAAGCCTTCCTTCCATCTCTACTGTGCACTAGTTTCTGAACAATCTCCTTGGTCTTGAAGTATGCAGACAATGGCTATTCTTATATGATTCACATAATGGATAGAGTGGTGGTGGGCTTTTAAAGACACAGACAGGATTAAAATTTTTATCATGTAGAGGGAATCATTTCATCACTCGAGCTTGTAAATTTGAAACAGAAAAGTAGGTGAAGCGGTTGAGAAGCCTACTGATTTAATCACAATGTACAAATCAGTTACCTGAATGTAATGCGAACAGTCCTGGTCCTCAAGACAAGTGTCATTTAAGTAACTGTAGCTCTTCCTCTCCTCATTCCAACTTCTGATGGCAGTGGTTACAGTAAAGTCGTCTACAGGACCAACCCACATGTTTTCGCCAATTTCAGTAAATACTGGATGGGATTCATGGAGTTTATCTAGATGAGTATTACGGCTATACATACATTTTTTCCCCCATGCTCTGGCAGTACGCGATAAAGCTACATCCCAAGTCTGAAAGGAAACACACGCAAAAGCAGAGAAACAAAATAATTAAAAATATGTCGCTTTAATGCTCTAGTTTATTTTCTTGGCATTTATTCCCTTAGGGAGAACTAGACCAACTTTGTATTATTTATGTGGTTTTTTTTTTTTTTTCCTGGGCAGTATTTGTAGGAAGAAACAAACAAACTTGTTTTCTAATTATCAATAAAAAGATGACTGCTTCCTAAAACAGAAGGTTATTAGTATGTCTGTAATCGAAATAGTCAAGTGAAAGATTAAACTAATTATTCTAATATCTTTCATATAACCTTTTCAGGATAATATAATAAGCTTACATACAGTTTGATCAGAATACACACTTTTCATGTTCTGTCTTTTGTGCCTAGTAAAGTAAAATATCCATCTAATAGCTATTTATTGAGCATTCATTATATATAAAATACTAGTTTCAGATATAAAAGTAGAAGTCAATATACAATTGGTCCTCATGTTGCTGTATTCCCAGCACTGAGGAGGTAGGGACCAGACAATTGTGAAGACCTGCTGCCTGCCACCCCAGCCGAGAAAACAGGACACTAGATCAGGGAGCACCTGGTCCTAAAGAGTAAAGCAGAGAGGACATTGGACAATTTCCTCTTCTCTCTGTATGGACATGCACTTCTGGGCTCGCTCACACACACACACACACACACACACACACACACACTACACATATATGTGCACACAGACATACAGACACATAAACATCACACATGACATACACACACACACATCTACACAACCATCACACATACAAGCATCATGCACTCACACAATGCACCTACACATGCATCCATACACTCATACTCAGACACTCACACCCTCTAATATCTGTCCAGACCTTTTGACATCTAAATTCATTTATAAAACATCAATAAATATATCCAAGTACACTCTAACTTATGGCACGCATGAAATTCTTCTTCACATAAGCTTTCTGACAACTTTCTATATTCATTACATTCTTATCTTAAGATCTCCTTTCTCATCTGTAGTAATTAGTCTTTTTACTTTAGAACAAAATTATTATTTACCTATTGTGCAAAGCACAGTGAGTCTATGGGGTGAGTCCCACACCATATATCCTTCTTGTTTTTTATACCTTTCATACAGTCTGTCTATTTACAAGTGTTCCTTACTTTACAGAGAGCTCAAGTTGACAATCTTGGATGGATATCTAAAACTTAACCTGTCATAGTTTTAAGATAAAATTTCACAAAAAAAAAGATTTTGGAAATTATTTTTAGGAAAACATATTAAACATTAAAAAAAAAAAAACCCAGACATGCTTTCAAGTTATTTTCCTAGTAGCCACTCACAGTTATAGTATATGCATGTTAAGTATCAAAACAGTCACAAAACAAAATACCTTAAAAAATTAAAATGTATATGCTTCACTTAATATGCATGAATGATATATAGCAGGAAATTACATTTATTGTATCTTTTCTTGTCTTTGTTCTAGGTTTGAATTTTTCTTAATAGCCAAAATTATATAGTAAATGCAATAAACTTTTTGGACCTGTAAGCCTAAGTGGAAGAGGAATCTTACGGTGTTATACTTAATGCTGATGCAGTAGACTAGGGACGGTACTACAACATTACGACTATATATGCGAAAGTCGCTACTTTGCAGAGGGAGATGAAACCCGTTTTTATCTGGGCTTAACCTAAGAATGCTTACATTTATACAAATGCAAGAGGCTGAGAACTATAGTGGCCCTCATACAGCGTGCCTGATACAGTCTAATTTAACCTTAAGCCCACTAGTCCACTTCCATTGTTGGGTATCTATTTCTAATCTTGCATCCCTGGTGCATATTTTCCCCATAGCTCTACAGTCCTTACACCATGGGCTCCCTCGCTGTTACTTGTAGCTTCATGAATAAGTTAACAGGCAAGACAGGCATGACACTTTTCTCTATGGTCCCTCCTGACCACTGTGGGATTTTAAGCTTACCTGTAACTGTCATTTTCCATTTCAAACAATCATAAAACTATCTTTAAGCTTTCTGGTTTTAAATTCTTTAATTAATGTGATGAAAAGGCAAAACTAATGACTTGGAGGTCATGATACTTTCTATTAAAGCCTTATTAAATTAGATTAATTTGCCAAAAAAACACAGAAGCTAACCAAACCTCAAAAAACCATCTGGATCAATTTCTGCATTTATAGGAGTTTTAGGAATATTTAATCTCTCTTTCACGTCCCGGGTTGAACGAGGCAGGCTCGTGGACCACTGACATCCAGAAATTAAGAGTTTTTTGAGACCCGGGAGGTCGCAGACCAGTGCTCTGCGGCTGTTATCATGCCACAAAATTAATATATTGAATTGCACCGCAAACGATATGGATATTGTTTGGACTACCATGAGAAAAAGAGAAAGAAAGAAGGTCGGGAGGCCCATGAATGTTCAAAGAAGGCAAAAAAAAAAAAAAAAAGATTGGCCTGAAGGGTAAGCTCTATAAGTTCTACCATAAGCAGCACCATGCCAAGAAAATACAAATGAAAAAGACTATTAAGATGCATGAGAAGAGAAACACCAAGCAGAAAGAGGATGAGAAGACTCCGCAGGGAGCAGTCCCCGCCTATCTGCTGGACAGAGAGGGGCACTTGAGAACAAAAGTACATTCTAACATGATTAAGCAGAAACAGAAAGAAAAGGCAGGAAAATGGGAGGTCCCTCTACCCAAAGTTCGTGCCCAAGGAGAAACAGAAGTATTGAAAGTTATTCGAACAGGAAAAAGAAAAAGAAGACATGGAAGAGAATGGTTACTAAAGTCTGCTTTGTTGGTGATGGCTTTACAAGAAAACCACCTAAATATGAAAGATTCATTAGGCCTATGGGTCTATGTTTCAAAAAAAAAGCCCATGTAACACACCCTGAGCTGGAAGCTACCTTTTGCCTGCCTATTCTCGATGTGAAAAAGAATCCATCATCCCCATTATATACAACCCTGGGGGTGATCACCAAAGTTATTGAAGTGAATGTGAGCGAGTTGGGCCTTGGGACACAAGGAGGCAAGGTTATTTGGGGAAAGTACGCCCAAGTTACCAACAATCCTGAGAACGACGGGTGCATAAATGCGGTCTTGCTGGTCTGACAGTCACTCATACACGTCATTCCACTCACTACTGAAGACCACACCCTGTCAGGAAAACACCGTCACTGGGGTCTTTCTGAACCACTGAGCAGCCTTGCCCCGTGTGCAGTCACCAAGTACTTACTAAGTTGTAAAGGAAAATAAAATGGCCCAGTTTGACAGTTGGTCTTTATCTTGGGCGATAACGGTTTACATGTTAATAAAATTTAGTGACTCAGTAGCAAGGACACAGAAGCATACTAAAAACTATGTATGTAGCAATACAAGTCTGTCACTATTTAAAAGCCATCAGTATAGTTGAAAGTTCTGTAAAGGTCAAGTATTTTCCATTGCTTTGCCATTAATCCTAAAATGTGGAATATTTTAAACACATGGTAGTGTTTAAATTCATAAACTACTACATAAAAAGTCTTACAGAAGGTAAATTAGATGGAAAAAAAAGGAATATTTAATCTATGTAAGTGCTTATTTCTCTTTTAGCCATTTTACACAGACTTCTTTCAAATTATTTGATAAATTTAGTTATCCCATCCTGAGGTAAGAAAGTATTACATATACATAATACATATACAGAAACAGAAACATGAGGACAAATATAGGAAGCTTATAAAAGAGTAAGTTTGAGGGTAATGCTCCTACCCTGGAGCCATAGATGATCAAACAGAGTCTTATGCCAGATACGGGGCACCACACTGGGTCGGTGATCTGACAACTGGGACCCCACCACACACACACACATTACAGGCTATTGCTAGTTCTCTTCCTTACTCACCAGGCCTTGATGTGAAGATCCTACTGCTGAACACATCACACTTTCATTCATCACACATGAATAAAGCTAGTGCTGGCCTAGAAGCCTCCTCCTAGAAGGCTTCTATAGTGTCTCAAGGCACACTGTAGGCTGCTGGTTAAGAGAAGTCATCAATACTCTAACCTAGTTGTGAACCCTGTAAACTACAATAATGTCCAGTAGGACAAGATATGTCCTCTTGTATAATAATAGCATGAATGTTATGGGGGTAACCAACTCATGTCTGGTACTGTAAACTTGGCTATTCTAGATTGCTTTATATTGCTGTGATAAAGACCATGTCCCAAACCAACCTAAGCAAAGAAAGGGCTGATTTCATCTTACATCTTAAAGGCCACCATAAAGGGATGTCAAGGGAGAGACTCAAGTCAGGAAAGAGCAAGAAGAACTGAATTGGGGCCATGGAATTGGGGCCAAGCTTGCTGGCTTGATTCCCATGGCCTGCTCAGTTTGCTTTCTTATATGACTTGGTACCACCTGCACAGAGGAGACACACCCCATATCAGTCACTAATCAAGAAAATGTTCCAAACATTTGCCTACAGGTCAATCTCACAGAGGCATTTTCTCAACTGAGGTTCATCTTCTTCAATGATTCTAAATCTTGACAAATTTTCAGAAAGCTAACCAACACACAAGAGCCAGTGGGAACGCCAGAAGCCTATTACTATTGCTTTGCTAGAAAACATAATATCAAGCTGCCTTCTAAACTGTTAGCCGTATACCTAGAGACTTCAACAACTCTTACACTTCATCACTCCTATAAGGTGTGATTGGCTGTTAACACAGACTCATAGCTGGCCAAAGCACAGAGCACAAAGCACTGTGGCTCAGTACTAAATACAACATCAGTATCATACCTACTCACTCCCAAGGCTCAGGAATATTGCTAAAGAGTGGACACAAAGATTCTAAGAGCCAGAGAGGGGAACGATTGCTGTGAATAATGTCTTCTGGACATGACAGGATCTTTGTAGTTATGAACTTATAGAAGCTACGGTTGCTAGCACAAGATCTGCACAAGAGCAGTCCAGTCAACACTGAAGCATAGAGAAAGGAGAGGTTCATGAGGCTAACACGAGGAAAAAGGAACACCAAGGGGCCTCAAATGTCAGTACATTTCAGAATCATCTGTATGACTTCATGTTAAAATATAGGCTAGACTAGTGGGCTCCAAACTTGAATTTGGGACTCAGGAGGATCACGGAGGGCCTGAAAACTTTGATTTCTAACAAGCTCACTGGCAGTTCCAATGCTGTGAGTTTAGGGACTATATTTTAGGAACGTGTTAGGTTAATGAATAGAAGAAATGGCAAAATCAATAGAGGAAACCAGTGTTGGGGCAGACGGGGAAAAGTGAGACAGATCTCTGTGGCTTGCTGGCTGCCAGCATAGCATTATAAACTGAGCTCACTAAGAGTGACTGTCTCAAAGGAATAGCGCTGAGAGCATTAGAGGAAGATATTGGATGACCTGCTCTGGTCTCTCTCTATACAATGAATAAAATACACAAACCTACACACCTGCACACATGTACACACATGCACATAGCATAAGAAGGTTGTCTTGGAATCAGAAATCTGGGACTTATTATTTATTCCCTGACAGAGCAAACCACTAAAGGACATATTTTAAGTGCAGGGAAACTTAGAAATGATTTGAGTAAAACAGGAGGCCTCAAAATTAGCATACATAATTACATACGTTTCTGTACATTCACAATGAACAATCTAAACAAAAAAATCAGGCAAATAATTCTACCATGATAACATTAAAAGATAATAACCTTATCCAAACTGGTCTTAAAACCACAGAATGCTGTTGAAGAAAATCAACGAAGACACTAATTAAAAGGGTGATGTCAATGGCCAGGGACTGGGAGACTTAATATTAAGATGCCTCAACACAAAGTATTCTGTAAAGTAGTGTGACCCCCACCAAAAGCAATTCAGACCCTTAAGGGGCATTGAATACACTCATAATAATAATAGAGTCCTGAAAGAAAATAAACTCAGAGGCTTGGAAGACTGAAAGAGATTAGAAATAAATTCCTGCACACCCAGGAAAGTGGTTTCTACACATGCTGCCAAGACCATTTAATTGACAAACAGCAATACTTTCTAACATGCCTTGGGAAAACTGCATATTCACACACAAAAGAATAAAATTAGACCTTTATCTTATACCATATAAAAACTAATCATAAATCAATCAAAGACCTAATTGTAAGACCTAAAATTATGATTTTTTTCCAGAATACATAGAAGATGAACTTCATAAATTGGATTTGGCTACTGTTTCTCTAATACAGTACTAAAAGCATATGCACGAAGGAAAAGGAGAAAATTTCATTGAAGTCTCTTAAAAATTTTTTAGAAATGTGTTTTTGACATGCATGTGTGTTTACATGACTGATGCTCAAAGCAGCCACAAGAGGGTGTTACAGGCCCTTGGAACATGAGTTACAGAAGTTTGTCAGGGCTGGGAACTGAAGCCAGGTCCTCTGCAAGAACAGCAGTGCTCTTAACCATTGAGCCATCTTTAGAACCTCAAGTTTAAGACTTTTACTATCAATAGACAGACAACCCACCCAATGAGAGAAGGCATCTGTAGATACTCTGGTCTTTCATACCTGCCTCTCCACTCTCCCACCTGCTTTGCCATCACTTCTTACAGTTTTAATCTTCCCTCTTATCTCCCTTCTTAAGCTCTCCTCTTTTCCTCTTTCCTGGTGAGGGGCAGAAAGTAAAGCACTGGAAAGAGTGAAAGGAAGAGGAAAAAAAAAGGAAAGTAATGACTGAGACAAAACTCACACCAACTTTAATTTAGAACGAAAACAAGTAAATGCAGGGTAGAGCCTGAAGCTAAACCTAAAATGAATCCTTTTCAAATTTAAATTATATGATGTGAGCTCACAGGCCTGATGTTTTCTATTCTTCTTTTTACTGAAACATGCATTTTAGAGATCACAAAAGCTTGCAAAGGTTGTGTCAGAAACCACTGTGTTTACTCATTTTTAAGAGGAGGAATAATTCAGATTTGGTGGAAGAATAACAAGGAGAAGGAAACACAAAATGCTGGCTGGAAAACATATCTTCAGTAAATAGGACTATATGAGCATTATGGTCTGAAGCACCCCCACCCCCCAAGAATAGCTGTAGCCATTTTTTTCCATGCCTGCCTGCTATTTCATATTGTTGCTGTAACAGGCCTGCCAGTCACTGACACAGAGAAGTGACTTGGCTCAGAGATAGGACATGCTGACCACATACCCAGTTTTGTTCTGTCTCTTCTGAATGTCCTGTACGAGGTTTTTAATCTTAAGAAATCCCACAAAGCTTTATGCAGGACCCACTGAATCAAAGGTAAATATTAACTGTTATGTCTAAAATATCTTGAGTCACGGCTGACCTCTTGGCAGCACTTACTGCCCCTGTGTACAAGCTCATCGAAGTTTTCCCTTTATAAGCAGACAGAAAAAGATATCCATTGTCATAGTTCAGTTATCCATTGTCATAGTTCAGATAATTCCTAGCTATATCCATGTTTTGACCAGTACTAGGGTGTGCATTGAATTATTTTTGCATGAGATCACTGTTCATATGGTTTGTGTGCCGATTCCTGAACCCCAACAGTGAGGAAACACTGACCACACAAGACAGAGAAAGCGAACAAGAAACAGATTGCCAACTGAAGGAGCATTTCCAAAAGTAGCATCAGGTTCTAAGCGACGGTTCTGCTGTTGAAGGCACCTGTCCACTTGAGTTACGTCCCCAGAGTCCACAGGGCAGGACAGAATTGACTCTGAAAGTTGTCCTCTGATATCTACATGCTTGTCATGGCTTGCACTTGTGCATGTGTATGTGCCTGTACATGTGTGCATACATACACAGTAAAAAAAATTAAATGTAATAGAATATTATAAAATTAACATGAAAACAAAATCCCATTTCATAATTAATTTACCAAATGATTGAAAATATCCAAAACACAACACTAACACGTTGCTGGTGTTCACTGAATATGACCCTGTTGTTGACAATAATAACTGCTGTGTTTCTTTTTTTTTTTTTTTAAACGTTATATCTTTAAAGTCTTACTTCAGAACTTTTTGTGAAGGAACTAATCCTCAAGACAGAAAAGACATATCTCTAGGGATGGAGGTCTCATGTAATTTGTAAGGTGAATTAGAATTGCTTACCAGACTAATAAAGAAAGGGTTTCTTACTTGCTAGATTTTTGCAATCATTTTTAATGGAAATCATGAAATCTCCAATTAATGAGATAATTAATTGGAGTCACATGTCCTCCCAAGGCCAGATATATCTCAGGTCTCATTACTCTGGCCAGGAATTAAGAGTCCTGCTGCCCTTGGCTTTAGAAATTATAGATTATATGAAATCTCCCAGACTTAACACCTTCTGATCCTGGTAATACCCAATTAGCTACATAACTAGTGAAAATTCAATGCAGGCATAAAAACAAACAGAAATCTGGAAAACTGGAAGAAAAGGAAAAAACAAACAAAACGAGTTTTTTTGTTTTGTTTTTGTTTTTGTCAGAATTAGTGTGAAAACATTTACAGTGGAAAATAAAATAAAATAGGATCTGATCTTATATTTGAATTATCCCAGGAGCCTCACTTTTTACTGATTCACAGCCAAGGATCTTTGATAAGATTATATTGATTCTTAAAGTATGAAAATCAGTTGCATTAAAACACAATTTCTGAGGCAGGAGTTGGGGAGCACCCTCACAGAGGCTGAGGGAGGAGAGAGGGGATATGGAGTTTGTGGAGGGGAGACTGGGAAGGGGGATAACATTTGAAATGTAAATAAATAAAATAATCAATAAAAAAATGAAAAAAACCCCACACAATTTCTAAGTTGGTGTGCCTTAAAATTTGCACCCCTGGGGAGTACCCCAACTTTTCCCACAGTTGGTTCTCTGCAAAACAATGGAACTGATCACGTATCAGAGAGGTAATGGCTACATTTAAAAAGATGTATTTTTAAACTCAAATGAGATTCTTCCCCACGCTCTGGAAACGTGGCCTGAGAAACAGCTTTCTGGCCTCACCATGAAGCGCAGGTTCACCCCTGTGGGGAAGACCGTGCCTCGGAACTCATTATGGAGACCCACATATTCATTGATAAAGTCTACATCCTCTTCAAGCGGAAGTTTGGCGTTCAAACCTGAGCCCACCAATAGAAGCCACAGTTCACACAGCTTCAGAACTCTTCTTAACCGTACGTAATTCAACTGGGCACGCCATACTACAGACCAAGGCAGAGAGGCCTTCATGGTCACTGGCGGACAAGCCAGTGTGCGCAGGCGCCAGCCCACCCCTGTGACCTGCCAATCTAAGGATCGAGGGAGGGCTCTTAATTGAGAAGAGAAGGAGAAGCAATAAGCGGGAAGAAAAATGCATGATAAATGTCTACCGAATGACCAAAGACAGACTAAAATTAAATGAGTACATGTTTTTCACAAGACTAATTGAGCACTAGCTAGAGTTGACTTGTGACACCAAAGGGTGTGATCATTCGTTGATCAAACATTAGTCTGTGTTGAGTGATTAAAAAAATCTGAGTTCCCCTGGAAGGGGAAACCATCTTTCTTCCCATGTTACTAACATTCAGCTCACCTTTATTTGTTTGTTTGTTTGTTGTTTGTTTTTCTTGTTTATTGAGTTGTTAAGTGTTTTTATAGTTGTCACTCTTTGGGACAGAGCATTCTCTTTAATATTTATCCTGAAATAACTAAAAAGAAGTGAAAATTACCTTTGATTTATGTCATGAAAAGTGGTGAGCCTACAAAAGAGGATTCCAGTTGTGCCTTTACTCTTTTAATGCTTACGGCCAGGCAGCACACTAAATGGTTGAGAGGACAAGACATAGCCTGTCCTTTCAAATGGGAATAAAGTGATTTTATATTTGGGAGATATTTTGATACTTGTATGGATCCCATTTATCAGACATATTCTCTAATGTAATATGGACTAGTGATGGTTGCTCTATTCTAAGTATTACCGTTCCCTTTTCAGACTATATTCAGTCTTAGGGGGAAACTAAATTCAAGGTCCCAGGCCCTGGGGCAGCTGGGGACTTCCCTATAGCTGATCAGCTTCGATTGTAAAGAGCTATCTGAGGTCAGACATCTTAGGGACAACTTCTCCGTCTTGCTGGCAGGGTTAAACAAGTTCATAGGCCTTTGTCCCTTTATCCCTCTGAGCTCTGGTCCTAAAATCTAGGAGAACTAACTAAGGATCTTGAAGCCAAGAGTTCTGAATACAGCCCAGTCTCCATCAGATAATCCTTTGTTTAACATAAAATGTCAAAATACAAGTGGATAACGCTACAGCTCCTGCCCCACCTTATTTTGTGTTCCTATCCTTGAAAATGTTGTACAATCTCCCTTCAGGGATGTGCTTCCAATCCTGAACTGGCCACCTTCCAGAGCGCTCAGAAAATAAAGCTTTCATTTTTAAGCTTCCATCTCTAAAATCAGTTTTTTTCAGCTTCCATCCCCAACCCAACAATGGTCACATCTCAGTGGAGATCTCAATTATGTTGATAAATATTTCTATGATACTTCCTATAGAGTCCATGACGCTATAAAAGCTGAGAACAGTAGAAATGAGTCTCTCCACCAAGACAGTGAATTACAGTGCAGTTGTGAATATTATTTTAAATTGTTTAAATTAACGTTATAAAACACTTAGCATCTGAATCTCCTGAAGCAGATAGAAAATCAGTTCATGGGGAGGTCAAGTAATTTGTCTAAAAAGGCACTTTGGCCATTAAATCTCAAAGGTAATTTTTCATTTTATTTAGTTTTTCTTTTCTTTTTTCTTTTAACAAAAGATGAGCACTTTAGAGGGAAGTTTGTAGGTTGAGAAGTACAATTATGTCTCACATGATCTCTCTCCTCGAAAAACATAAAGTTTTCTCCACTGTCAGCATCCTTTACTGGAGCTAAGCATGGTGCTATTTTCCTCTGAGGCCAGGACTCAGGAGTCTGAGGCAAGAAAATTATGAGTTTTAGACCAGCTTGGGCTACCCAGCAAGTTCAGACTATCTCAGGCTATAGTAAGACTATTATAAAAGCAACTCTAAAAGACTATTATCAAAGCAACAAAATGAAAAAAAAACCCTCCCCAGCCACATGTCCATTAATAATCCTGTGTACAACAAAAAAAATCAAAAAGAAAAACTAAAACAACACAGGAGTTAGTGTAATTGTTACAATCAATGAACCCACGGTGGCGCCTTACTATGCAGACTTCACAGTTCACATTAAGGTTCATTTTGGATGCAATGCATTCTGTGGATTTGGACATAGGTCTAACAATCTATCATTACATATTACATACCATTGAAATTATTAACTTTCGTGATAAACAAGGAGTTTCAGGAACTCCTCCAAGCCGTCATTACATTCTTCCCTCCAACACCTTGGCCTTCTCTTCTTTCTTCACAATTTGCATTTTTGAGAGTGTTGTGCAGTGCATTTGTGTGCTCTACAATATGAGATGTGTAAGCAGCGTACAAACTGTTCACACCGACCACAGTGTCTTCCATGTCTTTTGTTTGATAGGTCATTACTTTTTAACACAGTAAACAGCCCATTTTCTCAACGTAAAAAAAAAAAAATCAAAAAACAAAAACAAAAACCATTGCTTTATCCATTGAGGGAATGCCAATATTGGTTGCTTTCAGGCTTGGGCAATTTATATAAATAGTTACTACAAACATGTTTGAACATTTTTGTATGGAAATTATTTTCAAATCTTGCAGGTAATGCAAAAGAACATACTTATTGATTGTATGGGTGATATGTGGTCAAGTTAGTCATAGGATGATGATATGATGGTGATGGTGATGATTTTGTTACTGTCTTCATGTCTGTGGTTGAGAACTTGTGCCATGGCACAGGCACACATGTAAGGTCAGAGGCCAACTTGGAGGTGACATTTGCACCACTGTGAGTTGGACTTTGGGTCCCCAGACTTGTTTTCTGATGCTTTTGTAGCCAGCAAGCACTTTTACCCAATAGGCTATCTCACAGACCCCACGCTCAGCTTTCTAGGGAACCTGGTGTACGACTTTGCACTGTGTCAGCACCCTTTGCATTCCCACTAGGATTGGGGATCCCTGCCGCTTCACATACTTACTATTGTCAAGTATGGAGGGCTATTTTTAGTGGGTGTATAGTGCTGTTACATTTAGTCTTCCTTTCCCTGATGAAATACCTTTTTATATGCTTTCTACCTTATCATGGATGCTAAAGTCTTTGACCCATTTTTTTTTCCTAATGACTTTAGTATTTATTTTTGAGTTTGAAGAGTAATTTACATATTTTGGATAACAGTCATGGATCAGGTATGTTTCTAAAAAAAAGTATTTCCTTCTTTTTGTCAGCAACTTATGAGTCTTTTTAATTTCAACAGGGTCTTCTTTATCTCTGTGCTCTCTATCACGGATTATGTCCTTGTTGTGTGCAAAAGTTCATTGCCAAATAGAGTTAAGAAGCACTTCTACTTTTGTCTTCTACAAATGATTGCAGAACACTATTACAATAGTATCCTTTTTGTTTGTTTTGGTTTCTTCTCAAGACAGAATCTCCCAGTGTATGGTATCTACCCCACCCCACCCCACCCCAACCCCCGCTGTACCGGAGCTCACTCTGTGGAGCCCACTCTGGATGAAAACTCCGAGATTCACCTGTTCCTGCCTGTGTATAATAGTACTCTTAAATGTTTGTCAAATTTTACTAGTGAATTTATCTGTGCCCGACGATTTCTGCTTATGAAATTAATTGATCATTCCATCAATTTATTTAATAATCATATGCCTATTCAGATTTTCTCTTTCTTTTTGTGTGAGTATAATTTGGCTATTTAAAATGTTATGAAAATGCAAATTTAAAATATAGTTTTCTGTACATTTAATGAGAACAAATAAGGAATAAAGCTAACACACAAATATATGATTTTTGTTTTCTGCATTGGTCTTAGTAGGAGGATACTTTAATTTTTAGACTCTTTTATTCAGTCTTTCCTACTTTCTTTTCTTCCTGTGTGTTTGGGGTGGGCATGTGGGCATAGAAGTGTATGTGAGCACAGATGTATGTGCACGTGTGTGTGCATGCATGTTTATGTGTGTGCACATATGTGTATGTATGTGTGTTCATGTGTGTGTGGATATACATGTGAGGTACATCTTGTACAATATAGTTTGACCCCATGGGGTGTCGTTCTGGACTACTCCCCACGTTCTATGTTGAGACAGGATCATTTAATTGAGTTCATCGCTTGCTGGTTAAAATCTAATTAGCCAGCCTGCTCCAGAAATCTTTTGCCTCTACTTCCCAAATGATGAGATTGGGTGGACTATCATATCTGTCCCATCACTGATGGGTGCTGAGGGCCTGAACTTTGATTTTGGTTTCTCATTTGCATGTAGACACACACACACACACATTTATATGCAAACAACCTTAAAAATAAAACCATGAAATTGACTTTATTCCACTGCTTCCTAATTTCTATACTAATATATATATGTGTGTATATAATATTATTTATTACATATATTTATATTTTACGTATAATATACTAAATAAATATATACAGTATATATGTTACATATATAGTCAAAAAGGATATATATTATATATAGCACATATATTATATGATGTCATGAGGCAGGTCCTCTTAAATCCAAAATACCAGGTTAATGCAGATGACAAAAATTTACTGTAACCAAGCTGCTACGGATTGATCAGGGCCAGAGAACAGACTTGGGAGCTGAAGAGAAATTGCACAGCTTATATGGACGGTGAGATCATAAGGGGAGGGGAATGCAGGGTGGACTGTAGTGTTGTTTAATCATATCTTGGCATAAGGGGTTGCACAATGAATTTTCACCAATCAGGTTAGGAGTGGGTTCCTGAGCCTGGGAACATGAACTTAGTTTGACCCTGCCAGAAAGATGGAGAAGTTATCCTTAAGATGTCTGAACACAACAAGCCTCTTCCGGTCAGAAAAGCACCAGGGTAGCTAGGGAGCAGGATCGGCTGACACTCGCCAGCTACCCACAACACTTGCCACAGGATCTTAAGACTTCTGGTGAGTGGAACACAGCTTCTGCTCCAATCCAATTGCGCGCAGGACCTGAGACTGCATTAGTTAGGGAAGCAGAAACCGGCCTGAGTAGGGCCACAGGCCTCATCCGGCCGGAACAGCACCGGTGTAGCTAGAGCGCAGGGTCGGCTGACACCCACCAGCTACCCAAGACCCCCGCCACAGGATTTTGATACTGCTGGTGAGTGGAACACAGCTTCTGCTCCAATCTTTAAACAGTGACAACGACAACAACTAACCCCAGAGATTACCAGATGGCGAAAGGTAAACGTAATAATCTAACTAACAGAAACCAAGACCACTCACCATCATCAGAACCCAGCACTCCCACTTCGCCCAGTCCAGGGCACCCCAACACACCGGAAAAGCTAGACACGGATCTAAAAGCATATCTCCTGATGATGGTAGAGGACTTCAAGAAGGACTTTAATAACACACTTAAAGAAATACAGGAGAACACTGCTAAACAGGTAGAAGACATTAAAGAGGAAGCACAAAAATCCCTTAAAGAATTGCAGGAGAACACTGCTAAAGAGTTACAAATCCTTAAAGAAAAACAGGATAACATAATCAAACAGGTAGAAGTCCTTAATGAAAAACAGGAAAACACATCCAAACAGATGATGGAAATGAACAAAACCATACTAGACCTAAAAAGGAAAGTAGACACAATAAAGAAAACCCAAAATGAGGCAACACTGGAGATAGAAACCCTAGGAAAGAAATCTGGAACCATAGATACGAGCATCAGCAACAGAATACAAGAGATGGAAGAGAGAATCTCAGGTGCAGAAGATTCCATAGAGAACATCGGCACAACAATCAAGGAAAATGTAAAATGCAAAAAGATCCTAACTCAAAACATCCAAGAAATACAGGACACAATGAGAAGACCAAACCTACGGATAATAGGAGTGGATGAGAATGAAGATTTTCAACTCAAAGGACCAGCAAACATCTTCAACAAAATTATAGAAGAAAACTTCCCAAATCTAAAGAAAGAGATGCCCATGAACATACAAGAAGCCTACAGAACTCCAAATAGACTGGACCAGAAAAGAAATACCTCCAGACACATAATAATCAGAACAACAAATGCTCTAAATAAAGATAGAATACTAAAAGCAGTAAGAGAAAAAGGCCAAGTAACATATAAAGGCAAGCCTATCAGAATTACACCAGATTTTTCACCAGAGACTATGAAAGCCAGAAGATCCTGGACGGATGTTATACAGACACTAAAAGAACACAAATTCCAGCCCAGGCTACTATACCCAGCCAAACTCTCAATTAACATAGATGGAGAAACCAAAGTATTCCACCACAAAACCAAATTCACATATTATCTCTCCACGAATCCAGCCCTTCAAAGGATAATAACAGAAAAAAACCAATACAAGGACAGGAACCACACCCTAGAAACTACAAGAAGGTAATGCCTCAACAAACCTAAAAGAAGACAGCCACAAGAACAGAATGCCAACTTTAACAACAAAAATAACAGGAAACAACAATTACTTTTCCTTAATATCTCTTAATATCAATGGACTCAACTCCCTGATAAAAAGACATAGACTAACAAACTGGCTACACAAACAAGAACCAACATTTTGCTGCTTACAGGAAACTCATCTCAGAGAAAAAGATAGACACTACCTCAGAATGAAAGGCTGGAAAACAATTTTCCAAGCAAATGGTATGAAGAAACAAGCTGGAGTAGCCATTCTAATATCTGATAATATTGACTTCCAACCCAAAGTCATCAAAAAAGACAGGGAGGGGCACTTCATACTCATCAAAGGTAAAATCTTCCAAGAGGAACTATCAATCCTGAATATCTATGCTCCAAATACAAAGGCAGCTTCATTCATTAAAGAAACTTTAGTAAATCTCAAAGCACACATTGCACCTCATACAATAATAGTGGGAGACTTCAACACACCACTTTCACCAATGGACAGATCATGGAAACAGAAACTAAACAGGGACACAGTGAAACTAACAGAAGTTATGGATCAAATGGATCTGGCAGATATCTACAGAACATTTCACCCTAAAACAAAAGGATATACCTTCTTCTCAGCACCTCATGGTACCTTCTCCAAAATTGACCACATAATTGGTCACAAAACAGGCCTCAACAGATACAAAAATATTGAAATTGTCCCATGCATCCTATCAGATCACCATGGACTAAGGCTGATCTTCAATAACAAAATAAATAATAGAAAGCCAACCTTCACGTGGAAACTGAACAACACTCTTCTCAATGATACCTTGGTCAAGGAAGGAATAAAGAAAGAAATTAAGGACTTTTTAGAGTTCAATGAAAATGAAGCCACAACATACCCAAAATTATGGGACGCAATGAAAGCATTTCTAAGAGGAAAACTCATAGCTCTGAGTGCCTCCAAAAGGAAACTAGAGAGAGCACACATTAGCAGCTTGACAACATACCTAAAAGTAACAGAACAAAAGGAAGCAAATTCACCCAAGAGGAGTAGACAGCAGGAAATAATCAAACTCAGGGGCGAAATCAACCAAGTGGAAACAAGAAGAACTATTCAAAGAATCAACCAATCAAGGAGCTGGTTCTTTGAGAAAATCAACAAGATAGATAAACCCTTAGCCAGACTCACTAGAGGGCACAGGGAAAGCATCCTAATTAACAAAATCAGAAATGAAAAAGGAGACATAACAACAGATCCTGAAGACATCCAAAACACCATCAGATCCTTCTACCAAAGGCTATACTCAACAAAACTGGAGAACCTGGATGAAATGGAGAAGTTCCTAGACAGATACCAGGTACCAAAGTTGAATCAAGATCAGGTTAATGATCTAAACAGCCCTATATCCCCCAAAGAAATAGAAGCAGTCATTAATAGTCTCCCAACTAAAAAAAGCCCAGGACCAGATGGGTTTAGTGCAGAGTTCTATCAGACCTTCAAAGAAGATCTAATCCCAGTTCTTCACAAACTATTCCACAAAATAGAAACAGAAGGTACTCTACCCAACTCATTCTATGAATCCACAATTACTCTGATACCTAAACCACAAAAAGACCCAACAAAGATAGAAAACTTCAGACCAATATCCCTTATGAATATTGATGCAAAAATCATCAATAAAGTTCTTGCTAACCGAATCCAAGAACACATCAAAACAATCATCCATCCTGACCAAGTAGGTTTCATCCCAGGGATGCAGGGATGGTTCAATATACGGAAATCCATCAACGTAATCCAGTATATAAACAAACTCAAAGACAAAAACCACATGGTCATCTCGTTAGATGCGGAAAAAGCATTTGACAAGATCCAACACCCATTCATGATAAAAGTCTTAGAAAGATCAGGAATTCAAGGCCCATACCGAAACATGATAAAATCAATCTACAGCAAACCAGTAGCCAACATCAAAGTAAATGGTCAGAAGCTTGAAGCAATCCCTCTAAAATCAGGGACTAGACAAGGCTGTCCACTTTCTCCATACCTATTCAACATTGTACTTGAAGTCCTAGCCAGAGCAATTCGACAACAAAAGGAGATCAAAGGGATACAAATTGGAAAAGATGAAGTCAAAATATCACTTTTTGCAGATGATATGATAGTATATATAAGTGACCCTAAAAATTCCACCAGAGAACTCCTAAGCCTGATAAACAGCTTCGGTGAAGTAGCTGGATATAAAATTAACTCAAACAAATCAATGGCCTTTCTCTACACAAAGAATAAACAGGCTGAGAAAGAAATTAGGGAAACAACACCCTTCTCAATAGTCACAAATAATATAAAATATCTTGGCGTGACTCTAACTAAGGAAGTGAAAGATCTGCATAATAAAAACTTCAAGTCTCTGAAGAAAGAAATTATAGAAGATCTCAGAAGATGGAAAGATCTCCCATGCTCATGGATTGGCAGGATCAACATTGTAAAAATGGCTATCTTGCCAAAAGCAATCTACAGATTCAATGCAATCCCCATCAAAATTCCAACTCAATTCTTCAACGAATTAGAAAGTGCAATCTGCAAATTCATCTGGAATAACAAAAAACCTAGGATAGCAAAAACTCTTCTCAAGGATAAAAGGACCTCTGGTGGAATCACCATGCCGGACCTAAAGCTTTACTACAGAGCAATTGTGATAAAAACTGCATGGTACTGGTATAGTGACAGACAAATAGACCAATGGAATAGAATTGAAGACCTAGAAATGAACCCACACACCTACGGTCACTTGATCTTCGACAAGGTAGCTAAAAACATCCAGTGGAAGAAAGACAGCATTTTCAACAAATGGTGCTGGCACAACTGGTTGTTAACATGTAGAAGAATGCGAATCGATCCATTCCTATCTCCTTGTACTAAGGTCAAGTCTAAGTGGATTAAGGAACTACACATAAAACCAGAGACACTGAAACTTATAGAGGAGAAAGTGGGGAAAAGCCTTGAAGATATGGGCACAGGGGAAAAATTCCTGAATAGAACAGTAATGGCTTGTGCTGTAAGATCGAGAATTGACAAGTGGGACCTCATGAAACTGCAAAGCTTCTGCAAGGCTAAAGACACCATCAATAAGACAAAAAAACCACCAACAGATTGGGAAAGGATCTTCACCTATCCTAAATCAGATAAGGGACTAATATCCAATATATATAAAGAACTCAAGAAGGTGGACTCCAGAAAGTCAAATAACCCCATTAAAAAATGGGGCTCAGAACTGAACAAAGAATTCTCACCTGAGGAATACCGAATGGCAGAGAAGCACCTGAAAAAATGTTCAACATCCTTAATCATCAGGGAAATGCAAATCAAAACAACCCTGAGATTCCACCTCACACCAGTCAGAATGGCTAAGATCAAAAATTCAGGTGACAGCAGATGCTGGCGAGGATGTGGAGAAAGAGGAACACTCCTCCATTGTTGGTGGGATTGCAAGCTTGTACAACCACTCTGGAAATCAGTCTGGCGGTTCCTCAGAAAATTGGACATAGTACTACCGGAGGATCCAGCAATACCTCTCCTGGGCATATATCCAGAAGATATCCCAACCGGTAAAAAGGACACATGCTCCACTATGTTCATAGCAGCCCTATTTATAATAGCCAGAAGCTGGAAAGAACCCAGATGTCCCTCAACAGAGGAATGGATATAGAAATTATGGTACATTTACACAATGGAGTACTACTCAGCTATTAAAAAGAATGAATTTATGAAATTCCTAGCCAAATGGATGGACCTGGAGGGCATCATCTTGAGTGAAGTAACATAATCACAAAAGAACTCACACAATACGTATTCACTGATAAGTGGATATTAGCCCAAAACTTAGGATACCCAAGATATGAGATACAATTTGCTAAACGCATGAAACTCAAGAAGAATGAAGACCAAAGTGTGGACACTGTGCCCCTTCTTAGAATTGGGAACAAAACACCCAGGGAAGGAGTTACAGAGACAAAGTTCGTAGCTGTGATGAAAGGATGGACCATTTAGAGACTGCCGTATCCAGGGATCCATCCCATAAGCAGCTTCTAAACGCTGACACCATTGCATACACTAGCAAGATTTTGCTGAAAGGACCCAAATATAGCTGTCTCTTGTGAGATGATGCCGGGGCCTAGCAAACACAGGAGTGGATGTTCACAGTCAGCTATTGGATGTATCACAGGGCTCCCAATGGAGAAGCTAGAGAAAGTACCCAAGGAGCTAAAGGGATCTGCAACCCTATTGTTGGAACAACATGATGTACTAACCAGAACCCCAGAGCTCTTGTCTCTAGCTGCATATGTATCGAAAGATGACCTAGTCGGCCATCAATGGAAAGAGAGGCCCATTGGACTTGCAAACTTTATATGCCCCAATATAGGGGAATGCCAGGGCCAAAAGAATGGGAATGGGTGGGTAGGGAAGTGGGGGGCGGTATGGGGGACTTTTGGGATAACATTGGAAATGTAATTGAGGAAAATATGTAATAAAAATATTAAAAATTTAAAAAAAAAAAGATGTCTGAACACGGGCAACTGTTCCCTTAGAAGCATCCCTGAGATGTCTGGACTCAGACTGGTTGCTTATAATAGGAACTGTCCACTATTCTAAAGTCCCCAGCTCCCTTAGGGCCTGGGACCTTGAATTTAGCTTTTCTCTAAGATTAAATAGTCTGAAAATGAGGTGGTGGTATTTAGAATATGTTTTTAAGGCTTGTTCCCAATGATATATCCTTTTTGAATTGAAAAATAGACATAGAATTTAGATTTCAGACAAGAATGTCGAGAGTGTAAGGGAGAATTAAACTAATACTGACTTCCAACTAGTCAGAAAAATAAGTCTTTTATTTTAGCATTTAAAAATTTTCTTCTGAATAGAAATAACAGTTAAAGTAGTCTCTGAAGAATAAAACCAAGCACAAGTACATGGCATGCTGCTTTCTGGTGAGGTGTATTCCGATTCATGGGACCTGCCAATAAAACACAAGGATAGACGCTCAATGACCTGTCCATAAGACATAATGATCAAAAGCTCAATGACTTATCAATAAAAGGCAATGATCAGAAACCCAATGATATATCAATAAAACAAAATGGACAAAAGCTCAATTTAATTTTAAAAAAATAACTAAAGAGGTTGGGCATTTAGCTCAGTGGTAGAGTGCTTTTCTAGCAAGCACGAAGGCCCGGTTTCAGTCCTCAGCTCTGAAAAACAACAAAAACAACTACTACACCCCCAAAATAACTAAAATACTCTCTAGATGTACTGTCATGTATAAATTATGGGGGTCTAGTGAAAGAAAGGCTACATAAAATTTATACACACACACACACACACACACATATATACATATATCTTTTAAAATAAGGTAATCAGTTAGAATCGGAGAGGAAACCAGGAAAGGGGATAACATCTGAAATGCAAATCAAGAAATTACCTAATAATAATAATGAAAAACAAAACAAAATACTCTTTAACTTAAGAAAACAAAACCTTTCAAAGCTTACAGGATTGAAAAGCTTTATAATGCTGCCTATCACTAACGTCATGCCAATACATACTCCTAGAATGCCTCTTGTGTTACAGGCATAAATATCTAAAAATAGGTAGAACTGCATAAAAAATGAGCCCACAGTAGCAACAAAAGTTTTATTTTTGACACTGCCATGCCTGGCTTGAGTCTACGAGGAAAATTCAATTGTTTTATGTGGACTTTTAAACTTCATCATCATTGCTGTAGTGGTACTTACCCCAAATTCATTATTCCTACATCTAAATTTTGTCTTCAGCTTTGAATTGCAAGAGGACCTTGTGGGTGAGAGAAATGTATCCTTTGCATTTGCTTCCTACCCCAATTCACTGACATATTTTCATTCACTTCCTACCCTGTACCATGGTTTTAGATTTTAGATACAGTGATTCTCAGAAAAGAGAAAACAGCAAAGGGGAAGGTATTATCATATTTAAAAGATGTATTAAATTATACATAGGAGTGTTTGTATGTGCACCTGCACATCAAAAGAGGACATCAGATCCCATGGGACTACAGTTATAGACAGTTTTGAGCTGCCATGTGGTTGCTGGAATAGAACTTGAGACCTTTGGAAGAGCAGTCAGTGCTCTTAACCACTGAGCCATTTCTCCAGCCCCTATCATTAATTTTTAAATAGAATGGATAAAAGGAACAAAACTGGTCATTTTAGGATGATAAGCACTATGAAGAATATACATCAGATTATCAGAATATAATGAGGGAATATAATGACAGCTAAAATTTGTTGCTGGCTTACTGTGCTTTGTGTTCATATTGCTTTGTGTGGCTTATCATATCTACTCTCCTTAATGGCCTCTCAAATTAACTTGTCTGATTCCAACACTCACATAATTGTAGATATACCCATATGCCTGTCTTTTAAAATACAAGTCAGTCAAGCAAAAAATAAAGTACATTAATCAACATTAAAGGGTGACCAATAAACAGAAAAGGAAAAGCACACACGTTAGAACTCACAGGGCTCAGATGGAACACAACTACAGACACAACAGTTCAAAACCAGAGTATAGCATAGTCACTAAAGATATGAATTCACTACCTAACACATATATAACACATACATAATATGAACAAGCTATTTTTAATAGAGACTGTCTCCCAAATATAAACAAACAAACAAACAAATACATCACATACATTGAAACCACAATTTCAAAAGAAGTAAGGCTCATTTTCCAGCCTTTTTTTTTTTTTACTAGCTATTACAACCTGGAAGCGAAAGTCATTTAAGGGGTTAGAAGCCTATGCAGATAAACATCCCAACCAACAGCTATCTTGAGCACTACAGCAGACTAGATCACAGCTGTGTTTAATTGTTGTCTTCTTCCTTGAAAGGGGAAATATCAGGGAAGGAAAGGAATTATCTGAACTAAACACATTTAATATAATTAATGGTAAATGCTTTATGTTCTAATCAAAGCAAACAAGTCATCTAGAGATTAATATCAGGAAGGACCACATATAAAAAGATAATGAAATTGTGGAATCATTACTGTCTAATATTTTTTTCTCTTTTACTTACTGCAGAGACTATTCTTACACGTCTTTTGTCCGCACTTAGAGCAAGAGTCTCCTCTCGTGTAAGGTCTGAAGCCTATAAAGTTTCCTCTGCCAAAACAGGAAACACTTATTAACCAATGCCACTATACTAAATTTATCAATGTCTATGCAAGCTTTTCTGTTTTTCAATAAGTCATGAGTGTTGAAAATAAAAAAAAATCAATGCCTGCTCTTTAATAGAAAGACTCATTTCCTATATGCTAGGACACCATTCAAACTTTTCTTTTTAAATTTTATTTCTTATTATTTCTTTAATTACTTTTTGCATTTAAAATTTCTTTTTATTTATTCTCATTTTTAAAATTTAGAATATAGGGTGATTGTACAGGCTTGTAATCCCAACACTTAGGAGGCAGAGAGAGGCAGAGGCAGGTGCACATCTGTGAGTTAAAGGAAAGTTTAGTCTATGTAAAGAGTTTTGTGCCAGCCACATATATGTGATGAGACCTTGTTTCAAAAAAAGAAAATAGAGACCAGCACCGGAGTAGCTAGGGCGCAGGGTCAGCTGACACTCGCCAGCTACCCACAACACCCGCCACAGGATCTTAAGACTTCTGGTGAGTGGAACACAGCTTCTGCTCCAATCCAATTGCGCGCGGGACCTGAGACTGCATTAGTTAGGGAAGCAGAAAACCGGCCTGAGTAGGGCCACAAGCCTCTTCGGGTCTGACCAGCACCTGGGTAGCTAGGGCGCAGGGTCTGCTGACACCCACCAGCTACCCACGACACCCGCCACAGGATTTTGAGACTTCTGGTGAGTGGAACACAGCTTCTGCTCCAGTCCAATCAAGTGGGACCTGAGACTGCTTTGGTTGGGGAGGCAGAAATCCGGCCTGAGTAGGGCCACAAGCCTCTTCAGGTCTGACCAGCACCTGGGTAGCTAGAGCGCAGGGTCGGCTGACACCCGCCAGCTACCCATGACACCCTCCACAGGATTTTGAGACTTCTGGTGAGTGGAACACAGAGTCTGCTCCAATCTTTAAATAGTGACAACAATAACAACTAATCCCAGAGATTACCAGATGGCAAAAGGTAAACGTAAGAATCTTACTAACAGAAACCAAGACCACTCACCATCATCAGAACCCAGCACTCCAACTTCGCCCAGTCCAGGGCACCCCAACACACCGGAAAAGCTAGACCCGGTTCTAAAAGCATATCTCACGATGATGGTAGAGAACATCAAGAAGGACTTTAATAACACACTTAAAGAAATACAAAAGAACACTGGTAAACAGGTAGAAGATATTAAAGAGGAAGCACAAAAATCCCTTAAAGAATTGCAGGAGAACACTGCTAAACAGGTAAGGGACATTAAAGAGGAAGTACAAAAATCCCTTAAAGAATTGCAGGAGAACACTGCTAAACAGGTAGAAGACATTAAAGAGGAAGCACAAAAATCCCTTAAAGAATTGCAGGAGAACACTGCTAAACAGGTAGAAGACATTAAAGAGGAAGCACAAAAATCCATTAAAGAATTGCAGGAAAACCAGACCAAACAGGTGATGGAATTGAATAAAACCATCCAAGACCTAAAAAGGGAAGTAGAAACAATGAAGAAAACCCAAATTGAGGCAACACTGGAGATAGAAACACTAGTAAAGAAATCTGGAACCACAGATACGAGCATCAGCAACAGAATACAAGAGATGAAAGAGAGAATCTCAGGTGCAGAAGACTCCATAGAGAACATCGGCACGACAATCAAAGAAAATACAAAATCCAAAAAGATCCTAACTCAAAATATCCAGGAAATCCAGGACAAAATGAGAAGACAAAACCTACGGATAATAGGAGTAGATGAGAATGAAGATTTTCAACTCAAAGGACCAGCAAATATATTCAACAAAATTATAGAAGAAAACTTCCCAAACCTAAAGAAAGAGATGCCCATGAACATACAAGAAGCTTACAGAACTCCAAATAGACTGGACCAGAAGAGAAATTCCTTCCGACACATAATAATCAGAACAACAAATGCACTAAAGAAAGATAGAATACTAAAAGCAGTAAGGGAAAAAGGTCAAGTAACATATAAAGGCAAGCCTATCAGAATTACACCGGATTTTTCACCAGAGACTATGAAAGCCAGAAGGGCCTGGACAGATGTTATACAGAAACTAAGAGAACACAATTTCCAGCCCAGGCTACTATACCCAGCCAAACTCTCAATTACCATAGATGGAGAAACCAGAGTATTCCACGATAAAACCAAATTCACACATTATCTTTTCACGAATCCAGCACTTCAAAGGATAATAACAGAAAAAAACCAATACAAGGACGAGAACCACTTCCTAGAAAAAGCAAGAAGGTAATCCCTCAACAAACCTAAAAGAAGACAGCCACAAAAACAGAACACCAACTCTAACAACAAAAATAAAAGGAAGCAACAATTACTTCTCCCTAATATCTCTTAATATCAATGGACTCAACTCCCCAATAAAAAGACATAGACTAACAGGCTGGCTACAGAAACAGGACCCAACATTTTGCTGCTTACAGGAAACTCATCTCAGAGAAAAAGATAGACACTACCTCAGAATGAAAGGCTGGAAAACAGTTTTCCAAGCAAATGGTAGGAAGAAACAAGCTGGAGTAGCCATTATAATATCTGATAAGATTAACTTCCAATCCAAAGTCATCAAAAAAAACAAGGAAGGGCACTTCATTCTCATCAAAGGTAAAGTCCTCCAAGAGGAACTATCAATTCTGAATATCTATGCGCCAAATACAAGGGCAGCCTCATTCATTAAAGATACTTTAGTAAAGCTCAAAGCACACATTGCAACTCACACAATAATAGTGGGAGACTTCAACACACCACTTTCACCAATGGACAGATCATGGAAACAGAAACTAAACAGGGACACAGTGAAACTAACAGAGGTTATGAAACAAATGGATCTGACAGATATCTACAGAACATTTTATCCTAAAATGAAAGGATATACCTTCTTCTCAGCACCTCACGGTACATTCTCCAAAACTGACCACATAATTGGTCACAAAACAAGCCTCAATATATACAAAAATATTGAAATTGTCCCATGCACCCTATCAGATCACCATGGACTAAGACTGATCTTCAATAACAAAATAAATAATAGAAAGCCAAAACACACGTGGAAACTAAACAACACTCTTCTCAATGATACCGTGGTCAAGGAAGGAATAAAGAAAGAAATTAAAGACTTTCTGGAGTTTAATGAAAATGAAGCCACAACATACCCAAACTTAAGGGACACACTGAAAGCATTTCTAACAGGAAAACTCAGAGCTCTGAGTGCCTCCAAAAAGAAACTAGAGAGAGCACACATTAGCAGCTTGACAACACACATAAAAGCTCTAGAACGAAAGGAAGCAAATTCACACAAGAGGAGTAGACGGCAAGAAATAATCAAACTCAGGGGTGAAATCAACCAAGTGGAAACAAGAAGAACAATTCAAAGAATCAACCAATCAAGGAGCTGGCTTTTTGAGAAAATCAACAAGATAGATAAACACTTAGCCAGACTCACTAGAGGGCATAGGGAAAGTACTCTAATTAACAAAATCAGAAATGAAAAGGGAGACATAACAACAGACCCTGAAGAAATCCAAAACACCATCAGATCATTCTACAAAACGCTATACTCAACAAAACTGGAGATCCTGGATGAAATGGACAAGTTTCTAGACAGATACCAGGTACCAAAGTTAAATCAAGATCAGGTTAATGATCTAAACAGTCCCATATCCCCTAAAGAAATAGAAGCAGTCATTAATAGTCTCCCAACCAAGAAAAGCCCAGGACCAGATGGGTTTAGTGCAGAGTTCTATCAAACCTTCAAAGAAGAACTAATCCCAGTTCTTCACAAACTATTCCACAAAATAGAATCAGAAGGTACTCTACCCAACTCATTCTATGAAGCCACAATTACTCTGATACCTAAACCACATAAAGACCCAACAAAAATAGAGAACTTCAGACCAATATCCCTTATGAATATTGATGCAAAAATCCTCAATAAAGTTCTCGCTAACCGAATTCAAGAACACATCAAAAAAATCATCCATCCTGACCAAGTAGGATTCATCCCAGGGATGCAAGAATGGTTCAATATACGAAAATCCATCAATGTAATCCATTATATAAACAAACTCAAAGACAAAAACCACATGATCATCTCGTTAGATGCTGAAAAAGCATTTGACAAAATCCAACACCCATTCATGATAAAAGTCTTAGAAAGATCAGGAATTCAAGGCCCATACCTAACCATGATAAAAGCAATATACAGCAAACCAGTAGCCAACATCAAAGTAAATGGTGAGAAGCTAGAAGCAATCCCACTAAAATCAGGGACTAGACAAGGCTGCCCACTCTCTCCCTACCTATTCAACATTGTACTTGAAGTTCTAGCCAGAGCAATTAGACAACAAAAGGAGATCAAGGGGATACAAATCGGAAAAGAAGAAGTCAAAATATCGCTTTTTGCAGATGATATGATAGTATACATAAGTGACCCTAAAAATTCCACCAGAGAACTCCTAAGCCTGATAAATAGCTTCGGTGAAGTAGCTGGATATAAAATTAACTCAAGCAAGTCAATGGCCTTTCTGTACACAAAGGATAAACAAGCAGAGAAGGAAATTAGGGAAACAACACCCTTCTCAATAGTCACAAAAAATATAAAATACCTTGGCGTGACTCTAACTAAGGAAGTGAAAGATCTGTATGACAAGAACTTCAAGTCCCTGAAGAAAGAAATTAAAGAAGATCTCAGAAGATGGAAAAACCTCCCATGCTCATGGATTGGCAGGATCAACATTGTAAAAATGGCTATCTTGCCAAAAGCAATCTACAGATTCAATGCAATCCCCATCAAAATTCCAACTCAATTCTTCAACGAATTGGAAAGGGCAATCTGCAAATTCATCTGGAACAACAAAAAACCTAGGATAGCAAAAATTCTTCTCAAGGATAAAAGAACCTCTGGAGGAATCACCATGCCTGACCTAAAGCTGTACTACAGAGCAATTGTGATAAAAACTGCATGGTACTGGTATAACAACAGACAAGTAGACCAATGGAACAGAATTGAAGACCCTGAGATCAACCCACATACCTATGGTCACTTGATCTTTGACAAGGAAGCAAAAACCATCCAGTGGAAAAAAGACAGCATTTTCAACAAATGGTGCTGGCACAACTGGCGGTTATCATGTAGAAGAATGCGAATTGATCCATTCCTATCTCCTTGTACCAAGGTCAAATCTAAGTGGATTAAGGAACTCCACATAAAACCAGAGACACTGAAACTTATAGAGGAGAAAGTAGGGAAAAGCCTCGAAGATATGGGTACAGGGGGAAAATTCCTGAATAGAACAGCAAAGGCTTGCGCTGTAAGATTGAGAATCGATAAATGGGACCTCATAAAGTTGCATAGCTTCTGCAAGGCAAAAGACACCGTCAATAAGACAAAAAGGCCACCAACAGATTGGAAAAGGATCTTTACCTATCCTAAATCCGATAGGGGACTAATATCCAATATATATAAGGAACTCAAGAAGGTGGACTCCAGAAAATCAAATAACCCCGTTAAAAAATGGGGCTCAGAACTGAACAAAGAATTCTCACCTGAGGAATACCGAATGGCAGAGAAGCACCTGAAAAAATGTTCAACATCCTTAATCATCAGGGAAATGCAACTCAAAACAACCCTGAGATTCCACCTCACACCAGTCAGAATGGCTAAGATCAAAAATTCAGGTGACAGCAGATGCTGGCGAGGATGTGGAGAAAGAGGAACACTCCTTCATTGTTGGTGGGATTGCAAGCTGGTACAACCACTCTGGAAATCAGTTTGGCGGTTCCTCAGAAAATTGGACAAAAAGCCCATCAAAATTGCAAGAAACAGACCCACTTGTCCTGGGTTAGGGATGGGTGTGTGCGTCCACTTCTCTTAAGGACACTTGTTTCTAGGACCCTAAGTGGTGCAGACTAGCACCTGCTCTGAGCATGCCTCCTCAGTCTCTGTGAGGTCGCATGCACTTTGACTTTGCCCATCTTGATTGAGAAGGCCTTGTTACCTTGGTGTCCTCCACCTCCTCTGGCTCTTAGACTCTTTCTGCCTTCTTGTTCTAGGGCTTCGTTCAACTTCAAGGGGAGGGATTTGATGGAGACCTCCTGTTTAGGGCTGAGAATGAACTTCTTTCTAGCAACCAGGAGTTAATGTTTTTCTCTGAATCTATTGAGATGGTCATGCGATTCTCATTTTCATGGTGATCAGTGGAGTGAATTAATTCAGTATTTCAGATTGTTTAAATCAGCCTTTTATACTGGCAAACTTCTTCCCAGATAATTAGGATTTTATATTGTATTCAGCTGAGAAATTTTGTTTAGAGTTTTTATGTCTGTCCTAAGGTATAGTGATCTACAGCTTTCCTTTAGTTTTGTTTTTTGATTGTTTTGGTTTTTTTTTTTATTGCCTTTGTAATTTGTATCTTTTAAGAAACTTTGCCATTTAACCCAAGCTGCAACATTTGTGGACAAGACTGTATTATTCTCATGATGATACATGTAAAACATATAGTGCTAATTTCTGAATATTGTTGATGTCTTTCGTCTTCTTCCACTGAGAGCAGTTTGGAAACCCTTTGACTTTTTGTTGATTTTCTCTCTCTCTCTCTCTCTCTCTCTCTCTCTCTCTCTCTCTCTCTCTCTCTCTCTCTCTCTCTCTCTCTCTCTTTTTGTTATCTTATTTGTCTCATTTATTTAACTAATTCTGTTTACTTTGGGCTTATGTGTCCCTCCCAAGTCTCTTTAGGTGGATTGTAGGAGGCAGAGAGATTCTTGGGCTCCCAGATAAGCATTAAGGAAACCAGGAATGTCAAACACAGAGTGTTGTCTCTTTAAAGGGGGGTTGGGGCCGGGGCATGTATGACCTGTCCACCCAGAGGTCTGGGAATGGAGATGGTTAACACTTGTGACCCCTGTGGTATCTGTATAGCCAAGCTATGCTCCCCCAGACCCTTATGTTTACCCTTCCTACAATCTATAGCACTAGCCTCCCCTAGACCCTTATTAGGAGCGTTTTAAGACAAACATTTTACTCACCAAGCTATCTTCCCAGCCTCTACTTTTCAAACTTAAGAAATAGTTTCCATCACTTCTATCCTCAGGGTGAACGAGTTCAGGGAAAGGGAGTCTTCTCAATTAGGCAGATCTCTAGCCCCATCCTATTTTCACCTTTAAAATTAATTTTGCAGAGGGAGAGGACATCAAAGTTCCTTTAGGTTCTAACATAAGATTCTGCTTTTGTAAGCATCTGTGTTGTTGTTTTATTTTGAGACATGGTCTCTCGATGTAGCATTGGCTGTCCTGGAACTCACAGAGCTCCAATATCTCTGCCTCCTGAATGCTGGAATGAAAGGTGTGCTCTACCACATCCATCTTTGTAAGCATTTGTTTACAGCAGTTATTTCAACTTAGGACATTTTAAAAAAGGAAATTAACTTACGCTGGTGAATAATTACATACAAATAGCCCAGCTGAAAATCCCCTGAGATTAGGACAATTTGAAACTGCACAACCAATTTTAACTGTTTTGGCCCAAACTACCTATAAGCAAAGAAATTGAAAAAGTAACATGTTAAACAATCCATATAAACAGTAAGTTATGGAACTATGTATAATCTTAATTATGCAACCTATATACATATATATGTTTACTGCATTTTTTCTAACATCTAACACATTAAGTTATAATTTGTTAAGGCTGCTGTCATAATAGCTGAATGGTTTCTATTAGGAAACTATTATCATAAACTGAAAGAATAACTTAATAACTGAATCATAATATAATACATTGTTAAAAAAATCACCAGTTCTTCTAGATAACCTAGAAACCATTTTAATTCTCTCCATGGTCACACTACAAGAAAGATCCAGCTCAGACTTGGATTAAAAACAATAATTTACTTCTTTCTTAGGAAAAAGTGTTGCCAAATTGCTGTGCCAATGCTGCTTTTAGTTTGCAGCTTTAAAAGTATTCATACCTTTGTCAAATCATAAGGTAGGCATGTGACATTTATTTAAATGGTCAATGGTAGGAATGGTAACTTGAAAATATTTTTGAGGTCCAAGGAAAGCTAACTTCAAAAGAAGAAGCAGTGTTGTACGGAAAACTAACCAGAAGAAAGAGCTAAGGATGTGTGCAATGCCTCAAGTCCCTTTCATCAACGGTGGAAGGTAATTTTTTCCTATTCTCCAAAGGAAAAGAGAAGGGGATATTTTATTTATCCCTCTTGGAAATGAAATAATTTAAGAAAAAAATTTGACCAGACCAAGTCATTTTTTAATTAATTAAATTTTTTACACTCCAGATTTTATTCCCCTCACTGTACCCCCTCCTCATCACCCTCTGACTGTTCCACATCCCATATACTTCCTCCTCACCCAACTGTTTCCATGTGGATGTCCCCACCCTACCTGACCTCTAAACTCCCTGGGGCCTCCAGTCTCTTGAGGGCTAGGTGCATTATCTCTGATTGAACATAGACCCAGCAGTCCTCTGCTGTATATGTGTTGGGAGTCTCATATCAGATGTATGCTACCTGTTTGGTGGTCTAGTGTTTGAGAACTCTCGGGGATCGAGATTAATTGAGAGTGCTGGTCCTGACAAGGTCGCCCTCCTCCTCAGCTTCTTTCAACCTTTCCTAATTCAACCACAAGGGTCAGCTGCTTCTGTCCATTGGTTGGGTGCAAATATCTGCATCTTACTCTCTCAGCTGCTCATTGGGTCTTCCAGAGGGTGGCCATGATAGGCCCCTTTTTGTGATCACTACATAGCCTCAGTAAAAGTGTCAGGCCTTGGGACACCACTTTAGACCTGTTGTTGCTGGACCTTCTTTTCCTTAGGCTCCTCTCCATTTCCATCCTTGTAGTTCTTTCACACAGGAACAATTATGGGTGAGAGTTTTGACTGTGGGATGGCAACCTCCTCCCTCATTTGATGCTCTGTATTCCTGCTGGAGGTGAGCTCTCTAAGTTCCCTCTCCCTACTGTTGGGCATTTCATCTAAGGTCACTCCCTTTGAGTCTGATACCCAAATCACACAAGGACCTAACCAAAAAAGATAACTACAGACCAATCTCACTTATGAATATCAATGCAAAAATACTCAATAAAATTCTTGCAAACTGAATCTAAGAACATATCAAACCATCATTCACCAAGATCAAGTAGGATTGACCCCAGGGATGCAAGGTTGGTTCAATATATGAAAATCCATTAATGTAATGCACTGTATTAACAAACTCAAAAAAATATCACATAATCATCTCCTTAGATGAAGAAAAAGCATTTGACAAAATACAACACCCCTTCGTGTTAAAAGTATTGGAGAGATCAAGAAATCAAGGCTCATATCTAAACATAATAAAAGCAATATACAACTAAGCAACAGCAATTATCAAATTAAATGGAGACATACTTGAAGCAACCCCACTAAAATTGGGGACAAGGATGCCCAGTCTCCCCATGTCTATTCAATGTAGTACTCAAAGTACTAGGTAGAACAATAAGAAAACAAAAAGAGATTAAGACAAAGAAAGAAATAAAGGTATCACTATTTGCAGATGATATGATAATATGAATAAGCAACCCCAAAAATTTTACCAGAGAACTTCTCCAGCTGATAAACAACTTCAGCAAAATGGCTGGATAGTAAATTAACTCAAATCAGTAGCCTTCTTTTATATGATAAACAGGCTGAAAAAGAAATTAGGGAGTTGGGCAGTGGTGGTGCACACCTTTAATCCCAGCACTTGAGAGGTTGAGGCAGGCAGATTTCTGAGTTTGAGGCCAGCCTGGTCTACAGAGTGATTTCCAGGACAGCCAGGGCTACACAGAGAAACCCTGTCTCAAAAAAACAAAAACAAAACAACAACAACAAACAAAAAGAAAGAAAAGAAATTAGAGAAACAACTCCCTTCATAATAGGAATAATATAAAATATCTTGAGGGTAACTCTAACCAGACAAGTAAAAGACCTGTATAACAATAACTTTAAGCCTCTCAAGAAATAAATCAAAGTTGATTTCAGAAAATGGAGAGATTTCCGATGCTCATGAATTAGCAAAATTAATGTAGTAAAAAGGCCATGCTACCAAGAGCAATCTACAGATTCAATACAATCCCCATTAAATCCCAACACAATTCTTCAAAGACATGGGAAAAGCAATTCTCAAATTCATCTGGAAAGGCAAAAAATCCAGAATAGCCAAAAAAAAAAATTCTTAATAATAAAAGAACTTCTGGGGGAATCACCATCCCTGACCTCAAGCTTTACTACAGAGCAATATTGATAACAACTGCATGGTATTGGTACAGAGACAGACATTAATCAATTGAAAATAATCGAAGATCCTGAAATAAAACCACACACTTAAAGATACTTGATCTTTGACAAAGAGGCCAAAAATATACATTGGAAAAAAAGAAAGCATCTTCAATGAATGGTGCTGGTCTGTAGAAAAATGAAAATAGACCCATATTTGTCACCTTGCACAAAGCTCAAGTCCAAGTGGATCAAGGACCTCAACATAAAACCAGATACACTGAATCTAATAATAGAAGAGAAAGTGGGAAAGAGCCTTGAACTCATTGGCACAGGGGGAAATTTCCTAAACAGAATTCCAATGGCTCATACTCTAAGATCAAGAATTGGTAAACTGGACCTCATGAAACTAGAATGCTTCTGTAAGGCAACGGACATAGTCAATCGGCAACCTACAGATTGGGGAAAAAAAAATCTTCACTAAATCCACACCCGATAGAGGGCTAATAGCCATATAAAGACCTATATCCATATATAATATCATATATAAAGAACTCAAGAAGCTACCACCAAAAAAAAAAAAAACAAACAACACAACCAGCAAATCGGGTATAGAACTAAACTGAGAATTCACAACAGGGGAATCTTGAATGGCTGAGATGCACCTAAAGAAATGTTCAAAGTCCTGAGTGATCAGAGAAATGCAAATCAAAACGATCCTGAGATTCCACCTTAGTGTTCTTGGGTGCGTGGTATGTGTGACTTGTGTGCCATATGCTCCTGTGCATGGGCAGATACATGGGTTTCTGCATGCATGGAAGCAAGAAGTGGATGCTAGGTTCTTCCATGATTGTGCTCTATCATATTCTCTGGAAACAATGTTTCTCATTAAACTGACTTAAGGCTGTATGGCCAGAGACCCCAAGAGATCTTTCTGTCTCCCCTATGCTTCCCTCAATGCCCGCCCTTGCTGGGGTTCATCATGCTTGGAGATGCCCAAAGTTTTACATGGGTTTGGTGGATTCAAATTAAAGCCCTCATGCTTGCATATAAAAGTGTTCCTCACATGCTCCACTATGTTCATAGCAGCCTTATTTATAATAGCCAGAAGCTGGAAAGAACTCAGATGTCCCTCAACAGAAGAATGGAAACAGAAAATGTGGTACATTTACACAATGGAGTACTATTTAGCAATTAAAAACAATGGATTTATGAAATTCTTGGACCAATGGATGTATCTGGAGGATATCATCCTTAGTGAGGTAACCTAATCACAAAAGAAGTCATTAGATATGCATTCACTGATAAGTGGATATTAGCCCAGAAACATAGAACACCCAAAACAAGAAAATCAAGAAGAGGGAAGCCCAATGGGTGGATACTTCATTCCTCCTTAGATTGGGAACAAAATACCCATGAAAGGAGTTACAGAGACAAAGTTTGGAACTAAGACAAAAGGATGGACTACCCCACCCGGGGATCCATCCCATAATCAGCCACCAAACACAGACACTATTGCACAATGCCAGAAAGATTTTGCTGAAGAGACCCTATTATAGCTGCCTCATTTGAGGCTATGCCAGTGCCTGGCAAATACAGAAGTGGATGCTCACAGTCATCTATAAGATGGAACACAGGGCCCCCAATGGAGAAGCTAGAGAAAGCACCCAAGGAGCTGAAGGGGTCTGCAACCCTATAGGTAGAACAACAATATGAACTAACCAGTACCCCCAGAGCTTGTATCTCTAGCTGCATATGTAGCAGAAGATGGCCCAGTCGGCCATCATTGCGAAGAGAGGGCCCTTGGTATTGCAAACTTTATATGCCCCAATACAGAGGAATGCCAGGGCCAAGAAGTGGGTGTGGGTGGGTAGGGGAGCAGGGCAGAGGGAGGGTATAGAAAACTTTCGGGATAGCATTTGAAATGTATATAAAGAAAATATCTAATAAATAAATAAATAAATAAATAAATAAATAAATAAATAAATAAAAGTGTTCTTAAGTATTAATCATATCCCTGGCCCTGCTTAGTTTATTTATTTAGTTTTTATTATTATTATTGTTACTTTATTTTTATTGTCTATGGGTTTTTTTGGTTGGGAGCATTTATTTTATTTTTTTATTAGATATTTTCTTTATTTACATTTCAAATGTTATCCCATTTCCCAGTTTCCTCTCTGAAAATCCCCTATCCCCTCCTTCCTCCCCCTGCTCCCCAACCCGCCCACTCCCACTTCCTGGCCCTGGCATTCCCCTGTACTGGGGCATATAATCTTCTCAAGACAAAGGGCCTCTCCTCTCATTGATGGCCGACTAGGCCATCCTCTGCTACATATGCAGCTAGAGACATGAGTCGCACCATGTGTTTTCTTTGATTGGTGGTTTAGTCCGAGGGAGCTCTGGGGGTAATGGCTAGTTCATATTGTTGTTCCTCCTATAGGGCTGCAAACTCCTTCAGCTACTTGGGTATTTTCTCTAGATCCTTCATTAGGGACCCTGGGCTCCATCCAATAGATGGCTGTGAGCATCCACTTCTGTATTTGCCAGGCACTGGCAGAGCCTCAGAGGAGACAGCTATATCAGGATCCTGTCAGCAAAATTTTGTTGGCATCTGCAATAATGTCTATCTTCAGTGGTTTTTATGGGATGGATCCACAGGTGGGGCAGTCTCTGTATGGTCATTCCTTCAGTCTCTGCTCTGACCTTTGTCTCTGTAACTACATCCATGGGTATTTTGTTCCCCCTTCTAAAAAGAACCAAAGTATATACATTTTGGTCTTCCTTCTTCTTGAGTTTCATATGTTTTGCAAATTGTATCTTGGGTATTCTGAGCTTATGGGCTAATATCCACTTATCAGTGAGTGCATATCATGTGTGTTCTTTTGTGATTGGGCTACCTCACTCAGGTTGATATCCTCGAGATTTGCCTACGAATTTCAAAATTCATTGTTTTTAATAGCTGAGTAGTACTCCATTGTGTAAACGTACCATGTTTTCTGTATACATTCCTCTGTTGAGGGACATCTGGGTTATTTCCAGCTTCTGGCTATTATAAATAAGGCTACTATGGATAAGGTGGAGCATGTGTCCTTATTACATGTTGGAGAATCTTCTGGGTATATGCACAGAAGTGGTATAGCTGGGTCCTCCTATAGTACTATGTCCAATTTTCTGAGGAACCACCACACTAATTTCCACTGTGGTTGCACTAGCTTGCAATCCCACAGGAATGGAGGAGTGTTCCTCTTTCTCCACATCCTTGCCAGCATCTGCTGTCACCTGATTTTAGCCATTCTGAATGGTGTGAGGTGAAATCTCAGGGTTGTTTTGATTTGCATTCCCTGATGATTAAGGATGTTGAACATTTTTTGAGGTGCTTCTCAGCTGTTTGATATTCCTCAGTTGATAATTCTTTGTTTAGATCTGTACCACATTTTTAATAGGGTTATTTGGTTTTCTGGAGTCCAACTTCTTGAGTTCCTTATATATATTGGATATTAGTCCCCTATCAGATTTAGGATTCGTAAAGATCCTTTCCAAACCTGTTAATGGCCTTTTTGTCGTATTGACAGTGCTTCCTTTGCCTTCCAGAAGCTTTGCAATTTTATGAGGTCCAATTTGTCAATTCTTGATCTTACAGCACAAGCCATTGGTGTTCTGTTCATGATTTTTCCCCTGTGCCTATATGTTTGAGTCTCTTCCCCACTTACTCCTCTATAAGTTTCAGAGTCTCTGGTTTTATGTGGAGATCCTTGATCCACGTATACTTGAGCTTTGTATAAGGAGATAGGAATGGATCAATTCGCATTCTTCTACATAGTAACAGCAAATTGAACCAGAAAATTTGTTGAACATGCTGTCTTCTTTTCACTGTATGGTTTTAGCTCTCTTGTCAAAGATCAAGTGACCATAGGTGTGTGGCCTTCATTTCAGGGTCTTCAATTCTATTCCATTGATCTACTTGTCTGTTGCTGTACCAGTACCATGCAGTTTTTATCACAATTGCCCTGTAGTACAGCTTGAGATCAGGGATGGTGATTCCACCAGAGGTTCTTTCATCATTGAGAATAGTTTTTGCTATCCTAGGTTTTTGTTATTCCAGACAAATTTGCAAATTGCCCTTTCTAACTTAGTGAACACTTAAACTGGAATTTTGATGGGGATTACATTGAATCTGTGGATTGCTTTGGCAAGATAGTCATTTTTACTATATTAATCCTGCCAACCCATGAGCATGGGAGTTCTTTCCATCTTCTCAGATCTTCAATTTCTTTCTTCAAAGACTTGAAGTTCTTATCATACAGATCTTTCACTTCCGTAGAGTCACACAAAGGTATTTTATATTATTTGTGACTATTGAGAAGGGTGTTGTTTCCCTAATTTCTTTCTCAGCCTGTGATGGTTTGTATATCCTTGGACCAGGGAGTGGCACCATCTGAAGGTGTGGCCTTGTTGGAATAGGTGTGACCTGGTTGGATTGGGTGTGTCACTGTGGGTGTGGGTATAAGATCCTCACCCTAGTTGCCTGGAAGTCAGTCTTCCACTAGCAGCCTTTGGATGAAGACATAGAACTCTCAGCTCCTCCTGTGCCATGCCTGCCTGGATACTGCCATGCTCCCACCTTGATGATAATGGACTGAACCTCTGAACCTGTAAGCCAGCCCCAATTAAATGTTGTTTTTTATAAGACTTGCCTTGGTCATGGTGTCTGTTCACAGCAGTAAAACCCTAACTAAGACACAGCCTGTTTATCCTTTGTGTAGAGAAAGACCACTGATTTGAGTTAATTTTATATCCAGCTACTTCACTGAAGTTGTTTATCAGGATTAGGAGTTCTCTGTTGGAATTTTTGAGGTCACTTATATATACTATCATATCATCTGCAAATAGTGATGTGTTGACTTCTTCCTTTCCAGTTTGTATCCTTTTGATCTCCTTTTGTTGTCGAATTGCTCTGGCTAGAACTTTAAGTGCTATATTGAATAGGTAGGAAGAATGTGGGCAGCCTTGTCTAGTCCCTGATTCTAGTTGGATTGCTTCACATTTCTCTTCAATTTGTTTAATGTTGGCTACTGGTTTGCTGTAGATTGCTTTTATTATGTTTAGGTATGGGCCTTGAGTTCCTGATCTTTCCAATACTTTTATCATGAAGGGGTGTTGCATTTTGTCAAATGCTTTATCAGCATCTAATGAGACAATCATGTAGTTTTTGTCTTTGAGTTTGTTTATATAGTGGATTACATTGATGGATTTCCATATAATGCATACCTGGAATGAAGGAACTTGATCAGGATGGATGATCATTTTAATGTGTTCTTGGATTCAGTTTGTGAGACTTTCATTGAGTATTTTTGCATCGATCTTCATAAGGGAAATTGGTCTGAAGTTCTCTTTCTTTGTTGGGTCTTTGTGTGGTTTAAATATCAGAGTAATTGTAGCTTCATAGAACCTATTGGATAGAGTATCTTCTGTTTCTATTTTGTGGAATAGTTTGAGGAGAATTGGAATTAGGTCTTCTTTGGAGATTTGATAGAGCTCTGCACTAAACCCAAGTCCTGGGATTTTTTTTTTTATGGTTGGGAGACTATTAATGACTGTTTGTATTTCTTTAAGGGGATATGGGAGTGTTTAGATTGTTATCTGATCCTGGTTTAACTTTGGTAGCTTGGATCTGTCTAGAAAATTGTACATTTCATCCAGGTTTTCTAGTTTTCTTGAGTAGAGGCTTTTGTAGTAGGATCTGATGATTTTTTTGGATTTCTTGTTGTTGTTGTTGTTATGTCTCCCTTTTCATTTCTGACTTTGTTAATTAGGATGCTGTCCCTGTGCCCTCTAGTGAGTCTGGCTAAGGATTTATCTATCTTCTTGATTTTCTCAAAGAATGAGCCCCTGTTTTGGTTGATTTCTTTGAATAGTTCATTTTCTTTCCACTTGGTTGATTTCAGCCATGACTTTGATTATTTCCTGCCTTATACTCCTCTTGGGTGAATTTGTTTCCTTTTGTTCTAGAGCTTCTAGGTGTCCTGTCAAGCTGCTAGTGTATGCTCTCTCTAGTTTCTTTTTGGAAGCACTCAGAGGTATGAGTTTTCCTCTTGGGAATGCTTTCATTGTATCCGATAAGTTTGTGTATGTTGTGGCTTCATTTTCATTAAGCTCTAAAAAGTCTGTAATTTCTTTCTTTATGTCTTCATTGACCAAGGTATCATTGAGGAGAGTGTTGTCCATCTTCCATGTGAATGTTGGCTTTGTATTATTTATGTTGTTATTGAAGATCAGCCTTAGTCCATAGTGATCTGATAGGATGCATGGGGCAATTTCAATATTTTTGTATCTGTTGAGGCCTGTTTTGTGACCAATTGTATGTTCAATTTAGGAGAAGGTGCCATGAGGTGCTGAGAAGAAGGTATATCCTTTTGTTTTAGGGTAAAATGTTCTGTAAATATCTATTGAATCCATTTGTTTCATAAATTCTGTTAGATTCACTGTGTTTCTGTTTAGTTTCTGTTTCCAGGATCTGTCCATTGATGGGAGTGGTGTGTTGAAGTCTCCCACTATTATTGTGTGAGGTGCAATTTGTGCTTTTTGCTTTACTAAAGTTGCTTTAATGAATTTGGCTGCCCTTGCATTTGGAGCATAGATATTCAGAATTGAGTGTTCCTCTTGGGAGATTTTACCTTTGGTGAGTGTCTACACATATGTTACAACAATGAAAGAAATGGAGGTCATGAGTTTGAAGCCAGCAAGCAGGGAGGTATAGAAGGACAGGAGGGAAGAAAGGGATAGAGAAATATGATGTCATCATATTTTAATTTCAAAAAGAAAAAGGGGAATATAAACCAAATTAGTGGGGCATTAGCATGTAGAAGAAACTATAATGAGTTAAATACACAGTAATAAAAGTTATCAAATTGATTGTGGAGAGAAAAATATGATAAACATAATAAGAGACATCAAACTGGTATGATCTGAATATACTTCCAGTACTGGTAGCAGGCAACTAGGAGGAGAGAACTATTGTGAGAAACAGCCACCCATGTTTTCCAAATGTATTTTAATCTATAGATTTAGTGTGGGGAAAGCTCAAGATTCGATAACACAAGGAACATGTGAAGACCAAGGCACCTGACATACTTTGTGTAAAGTTGATAAGGACGTAAAAGCAACAACAGGTGGGGAAAACGAGATCACAACAGATTTCGTGAAAGTAACGTAAAAAAAAATGTCAGTAGAGTCACATTGTCAAAGATAGGAAAAACTATACTCAGTACATGGAATCACCAATAAGAGGCGGTATTTTTTTATGGATTTAAAACAAATTATAAAAAGATTGGCTTGTAACTAAAGTGAACAAGAGAACTAATTAATAACTTGCCAAGTACATACCTGTGTATAATGGCCACATATTTTAGAACAGGTATTAAGATCAAAATTATAATCTTTACTTTCATTATACCAATTAATAACAACATCTTCTGGTTGGGTTTCAATTCCACCCAAATATATATTTTCTCCAATAAAGTCATACTCCTCAAGACAGCTGTACCGTTGTTGGATACAGGGATTATGTTCAAATTTGCACTCTCTAGTCCATGCTTTCGCTAGTTTTGCCAGCTGATGGTCCCAAAACTGAAAAAAATAAAAGAATAATATTCAATTGAATAATACATATTTGGTTACAAATTTTATTTTGAGCCCTTTAGTAAAAGCAATTTTTTGTTGTTATTTGTTGTCTTAGCTACTTTCTTATTACAACCAAACCTGAAAGAAACAGAAGAAGAAGTTACTTTGAAACACCATTTCAGAGGGGTCATGACATGGTTACTTGGCACCATGTTCCTGCCCTATCATGAGGCAAACATCAGGAGCTTCTTCAGAGTGAACAAGGGCAATAAGAAACTGGAACAGAAAGTCATCAGGGCAAAGCCCAGGCCCTGTCTAGGCCTGCCTCCCCAAACTTGCCTCCTTAACCCTGCCTCCCCAGTCCCCACCTCACCAACCCCACCCACCTCCTCAACCCTGCCTCCCTAAAGACTAATAATGTACCTCCAGAAATGTAAGAAAATAGGACAGTTGTATGTATCACTGCAACATCAAAGGCCTCAACTCAACTTCTTCTTGCAATCTTTTTGTCTCAGGGATGCCAGCCCAATGTCCTCAACCTTGGCAGCTGCCTCCCACCTCAAAGTAATGTCACACTCAAGCCTGCAACTTGTGAGAAGTGTTCTCTAAAGTGTCTCCCAAGCCTTTTATGCCTTAAGTAGTAAAGATTTCAACAGATCATTGACACCTATCAGGAGGACACCCCTTTAGAGCACAGGAGCAAATTCCAGGAATATAACAGACTTTCATTTCTTCGTGATATGAGATGTACAAGCATGGTTGTTAAAAATTAAAACAAGGACGCCAGCACCAGGGTACCTTGGGCACAGAGTCTGCGGACACCTGAAAGGTACCCACAGGACCCTCCTCGGGATCTTAAGACCTCTGTTTAGTGGTACACAGCTTCTGCTCCAATAATCTCGTGGGACCTGAGACTGCATTAATTAGGGAAGAAGAAAACCCAGCCTGATCACGGTCACAAGTCCCTTCCAGTCCATGCCAGCACCAGGGTACTTTGGGCGTGGAGTCAGAGGACACCCGCAAGGTACCCACAGGACCCTCCAAAGGATCTTAAGAGCACTGGTGAGTGGATCACAACTTCTGCCAGGAGGCAGGTTCGAACACGAGATATCTGGGCACCTTCCCTGCAAGAGGAGAGATTGCCTGCAGAGAGTACTCTGAACACTGAAATTCAGGAGAGAGCTAGTCTCCCAGGTCTACTGATAGAGGCAAACATAATCACCTGAGGAACAAGCTCTAACAAGAGACAACTAAAACAACTAACTCCAGAGATTACCAGATGGCGAAAGGCAAATTTAAGAATCTTAATAACAGAAACCAAGACCACTCACCATCATCAGAACGCAGCACTCCAACTCCACCCAGTCCTGGGCACCCCAACACACCCGAAAAGATAGTCCCTGATTTAAAAACATATCTCATGATGATGGTAGAAGACATCAAGAAGGACCTTAATAACTCACTTAAAGAAATACAGGAGAACACTGCTAAACTGGTAGATGATCTTAAAGACGAAGCACAAAAATCCCTTAAAGAATTGCAAGAAAACACGACCAAACAGGTGATGGAATTGAATAAAACCATCCAAGACCTAAAAAGGGAAGTAGAAACTATAAAGAAAACCCAAAGTGAGGCAACGCTGGAGATAGAAACCCTAGGAAAGAAATCTGGAACCATAGATGTGAGCATCAGCAACAGAATACAAGAGATGGAAGAGAAAATCTCAGGTGCAGAAGATTCCAGAGAGAACATCGGCACAACAATCAAGGAAAATACAAAATGCAAAAAGATCCTAACTCAAAACATCCAGGAAATCCAGGACACAATGAGAGGACCAAACCTATAGATAAGAGTAGTAGATGAGAATGAAGATTTTCAACTCAAAGGACCGGCAAATATCTTCAACAAAATTATAGAAGAATACTTCCCAAACCTAAAGAAAGACATGCCCATGAACATACAATAAGCCTACAGAACTCCAAATAGACTGGACCAGAAAAGAAATTCCTCCCAACACATAATAATCAGAACAACAAATGCACTAAATAAAGATAGAATATTAAAAGCAGTAAGGGAAAAGGGTCAAGTAACATATAAAGGCAAGCCTATCAGAATTACACCAGATTTTTCACCAGAGACTATGAAAGCAAGAAGACCTTGGACAGATGTTATACAGACACTAAGAGAACACAAATGCCAACCCAGGATACTATACCCAGCCAAATTTTCAATAACCTTAGATGGACAGACAAAAGTATTCCACGACAGAACCAAATTCACACATTATCTTTCCATGAATCCAGCCCTTCAAAGGATAATAACAGAAAAAAACAAATACAAGGATGGAAACCACGCCCTAGAAAAAGCAAGAAGGTAATCCCTAAACAAACCTAAAATAAGACAGCCACAAGAACAGAATGCCAACTTTAACAACAAAAATAATAGGAAGCAACAACTACTTTTCCTTAATATCTCTTAATATCAGTGGACTCAACTCCCCAACAAAAACACATAGACTAATAGACTGGCTACACAAACAGGAGCCAACATTTTGCTGCTTACAAGAAACCCATCTCAGGGAAAAAGATAGACACTACCTCAGAATGAAAGGCTGAAAAACAATTTTCCAAGGAAATGGTCTGAAGAAACAAGCTGGAGTAGCCATTCTAATATCGAATAAAATCGACTTCCAACCCAAGGTCATCAAAAAAGACAAGGAGGGGCACTTCATACTCATCAAAGGTAAAAATCTTCCAACAGGAACTCTCAATTCTGAATATCTATGCTCCAAATACAAGGGCAGCCACATTCATTAAAGAAACTTTAGTAAAGCTTAAATCACACATTGCACCTCACACAATAAGGTGACTTCAACACACCACTTTCACCAATGGAGAGATTATGGAAACAGAAACTAAACAGGGACACAGTGAAACTAACAGAAATTAGGAAACAAATGGATCTAACAGATATCTATAGAACATTTTATCCTAAAACAAAAGGATATACCTTCTTCTCAGCACCTCACGGTACCTTCTCCAAAACTGACCACATAATTGGTCATAAAACAAGCCTCAACAGATACAAAAATATTGAAATCATCCCATGCATCCTATCAGATCACCATGGACTAAGGATGATCTTCAATAACAAAATAAATAATAGAAAGCCAACATTCATGTGGAAACTGAACAACACTCTCCTCAATGATACCTTGGTCAAGGAAGGAATAAAGAAAGAAATTAAGGACTTTTTGGAGTTTAATGAAAATGAAGCCACAACATACCCAAACTTATGGGACACAATGAAAGCATTTCTAAGAGGAAAACTCATAGCTCTGAGTGCCTCCAAAAAGAACCTAGAGAGAGCACACATTAGCAGCTTGACAACACACCTAAAACCTCTAGAACAAAAGGAAGCAAATTCACCCAAGAGGAGTAGAAGGCAGGAAATAATCAAACTCAGGGTCAAAATCAACCAAGTGGAAACAAGAACTATTCAAAGAATCAACCAAATGAGGAGCTGGTTCTTTGAGAAAATCAACAAGATAGACAAACCCTTAGCCAGACTCACTAGAGGGCACAGGGAAAGCATTCTAATTAACAAAATCAGAAATGAAAAGGGAGACATAACAGATCCTGAAGAAATCCAAAACACCATCAGATCCTTCTACAAAAGGCTATACTCAACAAAACTGGAGAACCTGTATGAAATGAACAAGTTTCTAGACAGATACCAGGTACCAAAGTTAAATCAATATTAGGTTAATGATCTAAACAGTCCTATATACCCTAAAGAAATAGAAGCAGTTATTAATAGTCTCCCAACCAAAAAAAAAAGCCCAGGACCAGATGGGTTTAGTGCAGAGTTCTATCAGACCTTCAAAGAAGATCTAATCCTGGTTCTTCACAAACTATTCCACAAAATAGAAGTAGAAGGTACTTTACCCAACTCATTCTATGAAGCCACAATTACTCTGATACCTAAACCACAAAAATACCTAACAAAGATAGAGAACTTCAGACCAATTTTCCTTAAGAATATCGATGCAAAAAAATCCTCAATAAAGTTCTCCCTAACCGAATCCAAGAACCCATCAAAACAATCATCCATCCTGACCAAGTAGGTTTCATCCCAGGGATGCAGGGATGGTTCAATATATGGAAATCCGTAATCCAGTATATAAACAAACTCAAAGACAATAACTACATGATCATCTCATTAGATGCCTAGAAAGCATTTGACAAAAACCAACACCCATTCATGATAAAAGTCTTGGAAAGATCAGGAATTCAAGGCCCAAACCTAAACATGATAAAAGCAATCTACAGCAAACCAGTAGCCAACATCAAAGTAAATGGTGAGAAACTTGAAGCAATCCCACTAAAATCAGGGACTAGACAAGGCTGCCCACTTTCTCCCTACCTATTCAACATTGTACTTGAAGTCCTAGCCAGAGCAATTAGACAACAAAAGGAGATCAAGGGGACACAAATTGGAGAAGAAGAAGTCAAAATATCACTTTTTGCAGATGATATGATTGTATATATAAGTGATCCTAAAAATTCCACCAGAGAACTCCTAAACCTGATAAACAGCTTCACTCAAGTAGCTAGATATAAAATGAACTCAAACAAGCCAATGGCCTTTCTCTACACAAAGAATAAACAGGCTGAGAAAGAAATTAGGGAAACAACACCCTTCTGAAATAGTCACAAATAATATAAAATACCTTGGCGTGACTCTAACTAAGGAAGTGAAAGATCTGTATGATAAGAACTTCAAGTCTCTGAAGAAAGAATTAAAGAAGATCTCAGAAGATGGAAAAATCTCCCATGCTCATGGATTGGCAGGATCAACATTGTAAAAATGGCTATCTTGCCAAAGCAATCTACAGATTCAATGCAATTCCCAACAAAATTCGAACTCAATTCTTCAATTAGAATTAGAAAGAGCAATCTGCAACTTCATCTGGAATAACAAAAAACCTAGGATAGCAAAAACTCTTCTCAAGGATGAAAGAACCTCTGGTGGAATCACCATGCCTCTCCTAAGGCTTTAACTACTGAGCAATTGTGATAAAAACTGCATGGTACTGGTATAGTGACAGACAAGTAGACCAATGGAATAGAATTGAAGACCCAGAAATGAATCCACGCACCTATGGTCACTTGATCTTCGACAAGGGAGCTAAAACCATCCAGTGGGGAAAAGACAGCATTTTCAACAAATGGTGCTGGCACAACTGGTGGTTATCATGTAGAAGAATGCGAATTGATCCGTTCCTATCTCCTTGTACTAAGGTCAAATCTAAGTGGATCAAGGAGCTCCACATGAAACCAGAGATGTTGAAACTTATAGAGGAGAAAGTGGGGAAAAGCCTCGAAGATATGGGCACAGGAGAAATGTTCCAGAATAGAACAGAGGTGGCTTGTGCTGTAAGATCGAGAATTGAAAAATTGGACCTCATGAAACTGCAAAGCTTCTGTAAGACAAAAGATACCGTCAATAAGACAAAAAGGCCACCAACAGATTGGTAAAGGATCTTTACCTATCCTAAATCACATAGGGGACTAATATCCAATATATATGAAGAACTCAAGAAGGTGGACTCCAGAAAATCAAATAACACCATTTAAAAATATGGCTCAGAGCTAAACAAAGATTTCTAACCTGAGGAATACTGAATGGCTGAGAAACACCTGAAAAAATGTTCAGCATCCTTAATCATCAGGGAAATGCAAATCAAAACAACCCTGAGATTCCACCTCACACCAGTCAGAATAGTTAAGATCAAAAATTCAGGTGACAGCAGATGCTAGCGAGGATGTGGAGAAAGAGGAACACTCCTCCATTGTTGGTGGGATTGCAAGCTTGTACAACCACTCTGGAAATCAGTCTGGCCGTTCCTCAGAAAATTGGACATAGCACTACCGGAGGATCCAGCAATACCTCTCCTGGGCATATATCCAGAAGATGTCCCAACCGGTAAAAAGGACATATGCTCCACTATGTTCATAGCAGCCCTATTTATAATAGCCAGAAGCTGGAAAGAACCCAGATGTCCCTCAACAGAGGAATGGATACAAAAATTGTGGTACATTTACACAATGGAGTACTACTCAGCTATTAAAATGAATGAATTTATGAAATTCCTAGGCAAATGGTTGGACCTGGAGGGCATTATCCTGAGTGAGGTAACCCAATCACAAAAGAACTCAAATGATATGTACTCACTGATAAGTGGATATTAGCCCAGAAACTTAGAATACCCAAGATATAAATTACAATTTGCAAAACACATGAAACTGAAGAAGAATGAAGACTGAAGTGTGGACATTTTGACCCTTCTTAGATTTGGGAACAAAACACCCATGGAAGGGGTTACAGAGACAAAGTTTGGAGCTGAGACAAAAGGATGGACCATCTAGAGACTGCCATATCCAGGGATCCATCCCATAATCAGCCTCCAAACGCTGACACCATTGCATACACTAGCCAGATTTTGCTGAAAGGACCCTGATATAGCTGTCTCTTGTGAGACTATGCCAGGGCCTAGCAAACACAGAAGTGGATGCTCACAGTCAGCTATTGGATGGATCACAGGGTCCCCAATGGAGGAGCTAGAGAAAGTATCCAAGAAGCTAAAGGGATCTGCAACCCTATAGGTGGAACAACATTATGAACTAACCAGTACCCCAGAGCTCTTGACTCTAGCTGCATATGTATCCAAAGATGGCATAGTCAGCCATAACTGGAAAGAGAGGCCCATTGGACATGCAAACTTTATATGCCCCAATACAGGGGAACACTAGAGCCAAAAAGTGGGAGTGGGTGGGTAGGGCAGTCGGGGGCGGGGAGGGTATGGGGGACTTTTGGGATAGCATTGGAAATGTAAATGAGGAAAATACCTAATAAAAAATTTTAAAAAATAAGAAAATTATTAAAACAACACTTTTGCTCTCTAGCAGTCAGGCCATGAGTGTTTCAGGCCTCACCAATAATCTGTTATACTTTGTACAAACATTTAGAGCATGATTTGTAAATAAGCCACGATGTCTTACCCTAACTGGCCTTTCTCAAGAACGACAGATGGAGCTGCAATGTACCGTTTTCCAAATCAGGGAAATCTCTGCATCTTACCCATCCAGCTAGACTATGACTATCATATGTCATGCACAATGGCCCGTGTGGTTAAAGCAATTAACTTTCGAAATTCCATTGTTATAAAAGGAGTCAAGGGTGAGTCTTTCTTTTCCTCTGGGGGTGGGGGGTGGGGGATGCATCTACTAACAAGTTAAAATGAATTCTGGTCTTGGTAAATCATGTTTCATCTCCCTCCCCTGTTTAAACTCATTATTCTGAACAGAATCCCTTTTCTTCCTCACCAGTTGATTCATATCGGCTGCTGGGGGCTGGACCTTGCGTCGCAGTTCATTGTGGATGTCAAGGAATGCATTTATGAATTTCGGATCCGTGATAGTTGGCACCCGAGGAGGATCTTTGCCGAATGCCTTGGGCAGTCTTCTGGTTATCAAATACAGAACCAATATCCATAAAAAATTCAGTTTCTTCTTCAGGGCCATGGAAGGATGCGGAGGATACCCCTAGTGAATATGCCAGAACAGAGACTACACTTTAAACTGGCTCTGTCTTCCCTTTAGACTGGGGAATGTGTTCAAGGCAGTTAGTGTTGCCATGGAGACTGAAGCATGGCCCATTCTGAGCAGCTAAGCCTTAAATTGTCAGGAAAGCCTGTGGCGCCCTCTGCTGTATGCTTCCAAGCATCCAACAAGCTTTCTGAAGAGCCAAACCAGACTCACTGTGGACAGTGCTTGGACTGGGAAAAGACTGATTGTGAAAACACTACAGGGTTCTGACAATGGGGCTGGCCTGTGCTAACAAAAGAGTTTGTTGTATGTATTGTCGCAGACGATTTAGTCGCTGCACTCAGTGGACAGAAGCAGGAGCGGGTGGTTTTCTGTAAGTGGGAGTTTGAGGCCAGCCTGATCTTCATAGCAGATTCCAGGCTAGGCAAGAGTAGAGACCCTGTCAGGAATGCAAGTAACTTATGAGTCTCTTAGACTCTATTTTCCATGCCTAGTTTTTAAAATTTCATTTAAAATGATCTGCATCTTATTTTGTCTCTTCCTCCAGATAATGGGAATTAGAAGAGGAAATTGGTGAACTCTGTGGCATCCTGTGGTTTTTCAATTATGCCCTTGTCAAACATCCAGGAATTCCCTTCTCAGTGACTACCTAGAAAAGCAAAAATACTATAGGCATGTGGAAAATTAGAGCCGAGTAGTTTTCTTCTAGTGGAAATCTTTCTTTGGGATAATTTAGAATCTGTGCCCTGTGCGATGACTAGCAGATTCCAGATCATTCGTATTCTAAGGACTAGGACTATGCACAGAGTCTGTTGCTTGCTCACTCTATTGAAAAGGAAGTGTAAGTCAACTTCATTTGGTTTAATGCTTTAAATCTGTCAGTTACTCTCTAGTAAACGCCAAGTTTCCTGTAACGTCTAATGACATTTTTCAGTATTTATAGCTGAATATCTTTCATACTCAGGTTGTTTAATTTAATATTTAGGTTATTACAGTGCCATTTAATTCAGGCAAACACATTAATACTTACCCTGTCTTCTTCCCTAGACAATTTACCGCACAAACAAAGCAATCAAAAACTTATTTTGATAAAACTAGTTACCAAATTAAGTTATTAAGCAAAAATGAACGAGGAAACACACGAACACAACCAACAAGAACAAATCCAAATATCCTAACAGAATCGCTACAGAGTTAGAAAGGACATGTTGGTGGTCTATTATCAGCTGATGGGGGCTTGCTCCGTGTACTGCTGTGGTGTTGCACACATAGGCAAACTGAGTTTCTTATACTCCATAATCCAATATAAATATAGCTATGCGCATTCTTACATATCCAGCCAGACATATAGGACCATGCCCATTCCTGTGTATATATATCTCCACGCCTCTTCATTATATAATCTGACCATGGCTGACACCCGGGTCCCATTTGGCTATCCTTTCTTCATTCAGAGGTATCTATCAGGTTGACAAGGGCGGTCCTCAGAGGCATCTCTCAGGGCATCTCCTTGCTTAGTCTCTTGTGCTCCTTACTACCTTAGCAGAACATGCTCTTAAACCTTTGGTCATCTTTCTGGAGTTCCTACCTGAAGACACCCATTTTTCATCATTGGCTCAATTGTTTATTAAAATGACATCCTTTTCCGTAGGACCTGCCCACCAGGCTCTGCCCTTCACATCAATGGTGACTCCCTTATTTACAGATTTTTCTCTAAATCTAAAACAGGCACTTTAAGCCTCCAGTCAAAGTTTGTTAACTAAATAAAGAAACACGCATGCTATTATTATTATACTGTGTGTGTTTTAACCTTCTTCACCGTGGAAACTGTTTCTTATTTGTAAGGCCTAATAAACATTTTGGATTCTGTCTGTGACATAAGAGGCAGCGATAGACAGGCTTCTGTGCCTTACTTCTAATCTTTGGTGTATTAGCAGATTTCATGGACTCAGCATATTCTGAATACAGGGAAGACTATGCAAATAAATGTTGAAAGTAAAACATAAACTTCAAAGGAAAATGTTGTAGTGGATGCAGGTGGCTCTGGGGGTAAGAGTCTAGAAGCATGAGGGTCTGAGTTTGAATCCCCGGCACCCCCATCAAATTCCAGGCATAATAGATATGCTCACCTCTAATTCCAGCATTGCGGGAGAGGAGCAAGCAGGCAGGTCCTAATAAGTTTTATGTCTTTTTCTTTCTTTCTTTTGTGACAAGGTCTCATGTAGCTCAGGCTGTTGCCCTTCAACTTATTACATAGCTGCGAATGATCTTAGACTTCGCAGCCTCCTGCCTCAACCTCCTGAGTGCTGGGATTGACCATCATATTAACTTTTTGAAGTTGTCAGGGGTCAAATCCCCTTCCTCAATCATGCCAGGCACCTGAGCTGTGTCCCTACCCCTGAGTTCCCCCCTTTTTGAAAATTGGTTATTTTATTTATTTACATTACAAATGTTACCCCCCTTCTTAACTTCCCCTCCACAAACCTCCTATCCCTTACCCTCTCCTCCTGCCTCTATGAGGGTGCTCCTGCACTGACCCACCCACCCACTCTTTCCTCAGGGCCCTAGCGTTCCCCTACATTGAATCATCAAGCCAGAACTGGACCAAGGGCCTCCTCTCCTATTGATGCCCGACAAGGCCATCTTCTGCTACATATGCAACTGGAGCCATGGGCCCCTCCATGTGTATCCCTTGGTTAGTGGTTTCGTCCCTGGGAGCTTTGGGGTCATCTGGTCGGTTGATATTGTAGTTCTTCCTATGGGGTTGCAGAGTTCACAGTTTTTAAACCCACAAAATATATTTGAAATTTGAATGTGAAACTGTTTAAAATGTGCCTGTTTTGGAGAAAGTTGATTTTCACAAGATATTAAAATTTTAGAATCTTAAGCCTCAAAATATTTGCAGATCTAAGATTGCATTGGGGAAGATACCACTCATTGTTATTGGCGTAGAATTTTACAACTATCTCCAGCTACCCTTGTCCCTTTATGGACAGGTAGTTGAGACCCAAAGATGTTACAAACATAGTAAAGATCTTGGTGGGAAAATTGTTGATAGTCTGGGATACAGGATATTTTTATGGTTGTTTTCTCTTCAAATATCAAACTGGACTCTGGACATAATGGTAGTTGTTCTGTGAAATAATGTTCAAAGAAATTCCACTAAATGAATGATCCACTATGATCCTTGCCGGGTTTTGCAATCTGGGCCAGGGTTTATCACACCTCAGATTTGAGCTCTTGTCTGGGAGGCTGCATCCAAAAAAAAAAAAAAAAAGAAAGAAAGAAAGAAAGAAGGAAGGAAGAAAGAAAAGAAGAGAAGAGAAGAGAAGAGAAGAGAAGAGAAGAGAAGAGAAGAGAAGAGAAGAGAAGAGAAGAGAAGAGAAGAGAAGAGAAGAGAAGAAGAGAAAAGGAAGGGAAGGGAAGGGAAGGGGAAAGGGAAAAAAGGGAAAAGGGAAAGGGAAAAGGGAAAAGGGAAAGGGAAAGGGAAGGGAAGGGAAAAGGAAGGGAAAGGGAAGGGAAAAGGAAAAGGAAGGAAGAAAGAAAGAAAGAAAGAAAGAAAGAAAGAAAGAAAGGAAGGAAGGAAGGAAGGAAGGAAGGAAGGAAGGAAGGAAGGAAGGAAGGAAGGAAGGAAGAAAGAGAGCAAGCAAGCCTTTGGACTCAGGGTGAGTTTGTCTGCTAGTGCAGGGGTATTTGTCCAGACTGTAGGAAGTTTAGGCAGCCGGGGGAGTGGAAGGACTGGAGCACAGATTTGGGCCCAGAGGTGGAGTCAATGTCCCTTTTATTACTGGTGAAGTTGGAGAGGGTGAGGAGGCCTAGTGAACCAGTTCCAGTTGCCTAGCAACCGGAGACTCTGGTCTAGACTTGTGTTTTCTGGGACCTGCTCCTGAGCTTCCCAATGGCTAGTTCTCAGAAGGAAGTTCTTGGTGGAAGGAATCACCATGGTTTATACAGCTTCCAGTCCTTCTATTTCCAATTTGGGATGTAAGGAGCTAACACTATTAGGTCAAGTCAGCTTGCCTTGCTCCCTAGTGTGGCCCTGAGTCCTGGAAAAAGGAGCTAGTGGATTCCATTGGGAGCACTCCAGGTACTGTGAAGTGAGATTTAAATTGAATTAGGAACGACTTTGTGTTCAGTTTCAGACCTTGGGTCTATTGTCACCACGGATTCAAGGTGGACTCGGTCCCTGTCCCTCAAGAATTTAAATACTGAACTGTATTTATTAATCGCTTCCTTGTTTATGGACTTGATCAGATGCCTTCATCCTTTCCTTTCACGTGTGTTCTGACTTTGCATGAAGAAATTCAAAGCTCTGGATACCAGGAGTGAATAGCTGGAGTAGGAAGTGGTCCTTGTTAAGAGACAAGGAGGGGATAAAGCCTTCGTGACTCCGTGGTTAAAGGCATCAAAGACATTAGTCAACAGAAGTAACTACCTGCTAGCAACAGCTCTTGCTGAGCAGCACAATTTGGTGAAAATTATTCTGGTGCTGATTAAATTAACCACCCTCCCCCCGCCCCCCCCCCACAACAAAGTACACATAAATGTTGAGATAGTAAATAAATACTAAGCTAAATAATAAGTAAGCTAAATACTGATTAGACCTGGGTATGCTGAAGCTCTTTGTAAAGTCCATGAGGGTGGGCACAATAGGCTGACTGAGAAAAATTAATTTACAGTAAGAGTCTGGAGGAGGATCCAGTGGCAGAAAAGTCTCTAGCCACATAGATAGCACAAAGGCCACCAGGCTTTGGCTTGGAAGCACATTCACGCCAGCGCCAAGCTCCTAGGAAAAAAACAGGTAGAGTATTCCTTCCTTTGAAAATAGAACCTTATGTGTACGCTTAACATTCCAAAAGTCAAAATAAAAACATGTAAAATTTTGAGGACAGATAGAGACTTGATTTAACAAGCAAAGTTATTTACATATGTGTGTGTGTGTGTATAATTACATAATTATTACGATTTATACAAAATTACTAATTGTACTGTTGGTCAAATTTTTGTTTGTTTGTTTGTTTTATCTCTTTTGTTTTGGAGACAGGGTTTCTCTGTGTGGCCTTGGATGTCCTGGAACTCACTCTGTAAATCAGGGATTCGCCTGCCTCTCAGTCTTCAGACTACTGGTATTAGAGGCATGTGCCACTACCGATTAAGTTAGTCTACTCTGACAGTATAAAAATCCATACTGGGGGGCTGGTGAGATGGCTCAGTGGGTAAGAGCACCCGACTGCTCTTCCGAAGGTCCAGAGTTCAAATCCCAGCAACCACATGGTGGCTCACAACCATCCGTAACGAGATCTGGCGCCCTCTTCTGGAGTGTCTGAAGACAGCTACAGTGTACTTACATATAATAAATAAATCTTTATTATAAAAAAAAAATCCATACTGGCTTGAGAACTGAATATGAAGAAGAGTATGTTCATGGCACAGAGAAGACAGGCAGACTATTATCTGCCTCCCAATTACGCTGTAAAACCTTAGCATAGACAGAATGGCTTTAAATAATGCAAGCGTGTTATGCTATATTCCTGAACGTCAGTGCACCCAATTTGTCTGGAAAGCAAGCTGCCAGCAGGATAGGCTCCTTTTGGAGGTCCCAGAGGAAGTGTCATTCATCCTTGTCTCTTGGGCATTCTGGAAACTGCTCACTGTCTTTCCCATCTTTGGTGGCAGCTGCGTAGCATCCATGTTTCTCTTGGACTTGGGATCCCATCTTCTCACCTTCTCTGACTTACCCAGATCCTCCCCTCCTCCCTCTTCTAAAGACCTGTGTGGATCTAGTGAGCCCAACAGGTTAGTTTTCCCCTCTCAGATTTTTAACTTAATGCCACCTGAAATATCCCTTTTGCCATGAAAGAGACACAGTCACAGGGCCTCGAGATTAAGATATGGACCTTTCAGGGCATACATTTTGCAGATTGCCACAAAGCATGATGTATTTGCTCCACCCAAACTTGGTTTTAGTTTATTAAGGTCTATGATGATTTATTACTAGCCACAACCATTAAACGCAATGGTTTCTTTCTATGGAAAAGTACCGTGTATGGATTATCTACAATAAAAATGAGCATTTTTGCACTTATTTTCAACTTTTTATAATATAGCATACTGCACGAGAAACACAAACATTTGAATGGATTTAGAGGTAAAAGGAGTGGCTGCCTCCAGGAGCCAGACTCGGCTATTTTCTGGAAGAAAGAATTCACTGCAGGTATGTAAGCCTTAGAATTTTCCTCTTACAGAATGATTCCCTCAGTTGCTCCAAGCATCCTTTGTTTACTGCTGTGCTGATGACTGTTCACCCTCACAAATATGTAGGATTGGCACTTCTTAGCTTTGTAAGTGTGGGCCACCAAAGTTGACCATAGTCGTTATCTTAATATTTGCCATTGATTTAGACTTAATCTGTTAATTTTAAGCTTATTGCTTTATTGTTGTTATTTTTTAAATGTCACCCATGTATTTACAGAAAATATGAGAGAAAGAAGAAAATAAAGAGGAAGATGAAAACATTCCCCATATTACATTCCAGTCTGTTTATGTTTAATTGGTACATCATTGTATACTGCCTCTTTATTAGCTTACCCTATTAGCATTTTATATATTAAATGTTCTAAAAGTAGTGTTAGTGGTCACATAAGATATAGTGTAATTTATATACAAAGAAAGATTTAAAAGATCCCAGGCTAAACTTTCTCCAAATTGTGTACTGTTTACTGAAAATGAAGTTTCAATGACCAGATCCCTTGCTTTATTTATTTTGTACTCAAAATCTGCTCCGTGTGATGCTAGGTGCTAAAGACCCAACAGTACATGAAGACTTAGCTCAGGGAGGCTCGAGGCCTGCAGGTGAGATCCATATTCCAACAGTGTTAAAAATACAACTAAGGGTAAATATTTAACAGAGAACCATAGGGGTTTAAAGCAGAGAAGGTGGAAAATGTCGGCCGAAACAGAAGGTTTCAACAAAAATGACATCTTTAGTCACCGCCTGTTTAGGATCCTGAAACGCAAAACAGCAACAGGTTCAAACCTCAGAGCTAAGGGTGATATAGCAATCATCAACTTGCTATTTCTGGATTTAAATCCAGTCAAAATGTTTGCAGAGCAAGATATATATATATATATATATATATATATATATATATATATATTTTTTTTTAAGGATAGTTATGTAGGACAGGCACCTGGGTTTGCATTGTGAGGAACGTCCTTCTCAGTCCTCAAGACACTACCATTTTATAGTCCATGAAGTAACAAACAATTCCTCTTTCTCCAGTATATTATGGTGATTTTTCATTTAAAATTTATAGAGAATTTCATACATAGGTACTATATTTATACCATTGTCTACTCACTCACTCCCCCCCCCATTCTTCCCACGTGCCCCAAAGTCCCTCTGACTCTGATTATTATAATAGGTTATAAACTGTAATATACAATATATAACATTTAATACATAATAAAATATACAGTATACAATATAACCTTTGATAGATCACATAGCAATGTTATGTATAATTATATAAATATATACATATATATTATAATTTACAAGTACAACCTGCTGAGTCCCTTCAGTGTTGCTCATATGTGAATGTATTCAGGGCTGACCACTTGGGATTGGTTAAGGTATCAGGGACTTGAGAATAGGGATCTCTGTCTCTTTCTCTAGCTCTCTCTTTCTCTCTGCAGACAGCAATTGCAGAGAGTACTTCCTGTAGGGGCGGGGCCTCCATCCACAGCTCACACTGGTGTTATTTTTCAGGTCTTGTTTAAACAACCATGTTGCTTAGATTCATGGGTACAGCTTACCCGCCATGTATAAGTCTAACAGGAGACACCCAGTCCCTCTTCCTGCCTGCTCCACCGTGGTTATGGTTTAGGGAGGCGTCTCCCCAAGCCCAGAGTGCGGTGAAGGTGGTGATGATCTGCCTTAGCATCCTTTCCTCTGTGCCTGAACAGCAGTGAGGAGGTCGTGGGAGGCACGTTTTCTATGGAGCTTACTGAGAAAAAGTAGAATTCTCTTTATTGCATGCAGTCATGACTATCTTTTAATGTATAAGGTACACTGATTCTGCTTTTTTTTAATCTTTTCTTTTCTTTTAAATTAAAGCAAGGATGGACTTCTAGATCATGGGCAATCCAAAATTCCTGCCTACCTATGTAAGCTATATTTCTTCACATATTTATTGCTGAATAGGCAAACACTTATGATACCTTGATTAGTTAAAAAAAAAACTTTCTATTTATGCATATTCACGTATATATGTATGTACATAGTTTTGATTGTGAAGTGCAGAAAAAACTGCATAGAGAGAGCCTGAATATTATTGCGGCAGGATTAAAAGTTTTCTGATAGGATAGTAAGAATGTGGATAATATTTTGCTGTTCTTATTTTATTTAATGCCATTCTCCCATTTTTCTTTCTCTCAAAAATTCACTTTGTCTTTTTAAAATTAAAATTTATATTAAAATAATACATAACATCACAAAACTGTATATACTTTGCATATTTTTAGTCTACAGAAAGTATCAGTGTGGTGTACTCCAGCCTAGCAAATTGCTACTTTTAGTATTCTAAAGGAATTCTGTACGGTATTTTGATACACGTATATATCAGGATACATTCCTTCTCTAAATGCATATATTAAAGAAATGTATGCCATCCTTCATTTTATGATCATCATAGTACAAGGTATCCAGTAGTAACTATATCTGTATTTTAAATTGTTATGTTGAAGAATATGAGAATTCAATTGATATTATTTTATATTTATATATTTTATATTGATATATTTTATATTATTAAAGTTTTTTATTTAAATGTGCCTGATATGTTATAGTTTCAAATATTTGAAAAGTATAAAACACTTTAAAAATAGAGGTTTCATATAGTTCAGATTGGAAGACATCTGTGACATAGAAACTAAAAGTAGCAATTTGCCAGGCTGAACCACACCACACTGCTGCTTTCTGTGGACTAAAAATCAGCAAAGCCAATCATTTCATATCTGCTGCTACATGATAGACACCTACACCTGCAGCAAGACATAAAACATAAGCTATGTTTGAGTAAAATGTTATGTTTGGGTACTGAACAGACAGTAGGGAGAATTAGCAAGGGGCGTGTGTTAAGGAGAAGAGCTCGGGGTGTTCCAGTTATGTGCTAAAATATGTTTTACAATTGATATATAATGTACTGTTTATTACATTTTTAGTTGCTCACTATAAAAATTAATGTTAAGTCGATCAAAGTGTTCATTAGGTAAATTACATTAGCAAGAAATCTACACAGCTAACAAAATATTTAAATTATTACAAAGTTTATTTAGCCGATTTGTACACACAGAGGGCTTTGTTTGCTTTTCCCTGAATATTTATAACCAGCCTGTGGCCACAGTGATGAACTAGCTCCAATATGGATGTTCATTGACATTTTTATTTGGTGTAAAACATTATGAGTGGTTTCTAGGTGAAACCAATTTTGAATGCTTAAAATCATATTGCTGAACATTCTCTTGTGCTTTCCACCACTTGGCAGCTCCATATATGGTTCGTTTAAGTTTTATTTGCAGTATCAATATTTCTCCCTCCCCTGCTTAAGTCTCAGAAGTCAACCAACTAAATAGTAAATCAAATCCTGACTCACAGTGCTTGCTGATTTCCGTGTCAACAGTCTTAATGCCAGCTGATCTCAAGGGAACAGAGTTTGGAAAGAAGCGCGTGCAGTTATAACAGGACTCAGATAGAGATCTTACTAGCCGGCCAAGTGCTCACCTCAGCAGGATGGTAGATGTCCTAGGGCATGCACAACAGCAGAGCAAGAAAGTCATTAGTGATGGATGTGAGAACGCATTGCCTTCGTCCTTTTCTCCTGTGTCTGTGTGTGGTGTGCATCTGTGCCTCATGAGATCCCTTCTCATCCTCTAGGGTGCTGATAACAAGCAGCTGCCCTTCCGACCCAGCTTTTATGTGGGTTCAGGACATCCGAATGACAGAGCAGCCCAGCAAATGCCTTCTTCACTGTGGCACCTCCTTACTCTCACCTTTGTATGAATACAATGTATTGAGTCATAGTATTGTGTGCTTTTTAATTTTATTACCATTATATTTGATTTTATTATTCTCCATTAATAATGACCGAATTTAATAACCAATATGAAAAGTTATTGAATATTTGTTAAAAACTAGGCAGTGGCAGCCAACATACTATTAGCCCAATTGTTACTTTGTACAGATAATGTATTTGATAATGATTTTTCTGTTATTACAGACTCACTTAAGATTTTTTTTTTTTTTTTTTTTTTTTTTTTTTGGTTATTTGAGACAGGGTTTCTCTGTATAGCCCTGGCTGTCCTGGAACTCACTCTGTAGACCAGGCTGGCCTCGAACTCAGAAATCCGCCTGCCTCTGCCTCCTGAGTGCTGGGATTAAAGATTTTACGAGATGCATAGATTATTTCTTTTAGGGTCCCACCACTTGATCTGGGAAGCCTTGTTGACTCTGATGAGGAGGTAATTTTAAACTTTATGTTTAATGTCGTATATCTTTGACTGCGGCAGTCCCCACCAGCAGGTACTAATCCTGATTCCATTTCACCTTTTTTAGGATAATTTTTCACAAACACCATGTGGTACAGTCCATGTTCATCTTAACCCATCACGGTCACAGCCTGCTCTGGGCTGGGCTCTGCCATGTCAAAGACCTGACACTCAGCATGGACTACAGGAAGTGGTCAGTGTGCATTTCAGTGTTACAGTGCATTCCATTAGAGCTGCTCTCGGCTTACATGTTCTTTTCCCAATTAATCAGTGTGTCCTTGGTTTATGTAAGTCACATATAAAAGATATCCAACAGTGGTATTGATGAAATAGTTTTACAGTTTTTGAATACTGAAATAACATTTTTAAATACTTGTAAAGTTGCCAAGTTACAGGTGTGTCTGAGTATGGATTCCAGGAATTTTTTTAAAAAATTGTAAAATATGAGATCGTATCATATTATCTGAGTGACAGGAGATTGGTTTCTTAGACATTAGCTCAGACTTTAGAATACTAAGAAGTAGGGAAATAATCAAACTTAATCAATAATAATAATAATATATACCACCTCAGTCTATATTTTACAATGATTATTGCTCTACATTTGGCTCTGCCTTCTCTTCTATTTTACTTGCATCTCCTCAAAACTCTTCAAGGGCTGGACTGGTATTTAAATTTTCTTTGTGCAGTATCTGTGCCTATCTCACTCCACTGGCTCTGTTGTCTCTTGCTACCATGGAAATTTGACAGGGAACCACAGAATACTAGGGGTAAAACACAGTAATATTCTAGAAGTGGCAACCGCAATTCCTGCCGATGTCAATCTCTAATTCCTAGAACTGGTTTGGTCAGAAAAGAAAAGATCTACATAAAATATCTAAGAGAAAAACCTTGATCTTAATTCTTTCCCGTTGCTTTAGCAGGAAACCTTCAGCAGCGAAAGGAATAGAGGATTACTGAGGCCAAGTGCCTTTTTGATCAATTATTTTTATTTTTATTATATATATCATATCAGTTGTATATAATATATAAAATATATAAAATAAAAATTATATATAGTGTAGCAGAGGATGGTCTAGTCGGCAATCAATGGGAGGAGAGGCCCTTGATATTGTGAAGATTATATTACCCAGTACAGGGGAATGCCAGGACCAGGAAGCAGGGGAGTGGATGCGTTGGGGAGCAGGGTTGGGGGAGAGTATAGAGGACTTTCAGAAAGGAAACTAGGAAAGGGGATAGCATTTGAAATGTAAGTGAAGAAAATATCTAATAAAAATTATATATATACATATATATGTATATATATATGTATGTGTGTATATATATATATATACACTGTATGTGTGTATATATATATATATATATATATACACACACACATATATTTTTTGTTGTTGTTGTTGTTGTTTGTTTTTTTCCAAGACAGTTTCCCTGTGTAGCCCTGGCTGTCCTGGAATTTGATTTGTAGACCAGTGTGGCTTCAAACTTACAGAGATCCACCAGTCTCTGCCTCCTGAGTGCTGGGATCAAAAGGTGTGTGCCCCCACACCTGGCTCACTCTGCTCAATCCTATCTGCTCTGACCAGTGCTTGCTTAGCTACATGTTTTTTTTTGTTGTTTTGTTTTACTTTCCATTAACTCATTAATTCATTAATTCATTCATTCATTCATTCACGTTAGCTTAATATTTTAATGTCCCCTCTCTTCAGAACACAGAATATGGTGGCCTTTTTAGAGTTAAGTTGTAACATAAACAGTAAGCGAAGCAATGTCAACAAGAAAATACTGTCTTTTTAAAAAAATATTATTTTCTGACAGACAGTACACGTTGTTTTACCCTTAGGAACAAGACATAATACCTGAGGATTTGCCAGTGCCAACAGGCAAATACAAGCTAAAGTACCAGCAGTACGCAAGCGAAATGAAAGACAGCTACAAACAGTACATTCAGAGGAGCACAGAGAAGCCAAGGGCAGCAAGCAGGCCAGAGGCAACTGAGAAGGTAACAGACAAGCCACCAAGGACTAATGAACTTCAAAGTGCACAGTGCGTGTGTCTTAGAAATGTCGTTTTTACTGTTAATTATAGAAAGTTTGATACTGAACATTTATTTCAATAAGCCAGGGCTATTTAAAAGATTTTTACTTATATCAAGTAGTTTACTCTTCATGACAAAACTAAAGCACAGTTGCCAGGATTTCTAACATGGAAAATTTTATTCCTATCCTCACATGTGTGTTTAAACCTTTTTATTTAATTGAGAGTGGTGGCATGTATATATAAATGTATGCATGTGTAGCATATATTATATATATTTATTATATTATATATTATATGTTATATATTATATGTGTGTTACATATGTATTATATATGTGTGTGTATATATATTTATACACACATTTTTCATGCAGTTGTCTTGAACAATAGTTTATTTGGGCTACAGTCTAATCTTTAAAGTGGAAAAGAGTTCTCAAACTTTACAGTGTTCTGTTATAAAGCTGCCCCCACTTCTCTGTCCTTGCCTCATTTGGGGAGATGCTATTAATTCCCTAGTTATACTTAGTTGTAATCATATGTAATCATATACTTAGCTGTAATCCATACTCTAGCACATCTAGAATCAGGAAGACCTTGAAGGAGACTACCAATATAATGTAAGCACCAAGTGAGGATGAGGGCTCTCACCCAGATGAGGGTAAAACAGACCTAGGTGAGAAGCAGTCCCATTGGATGGGCTTCTGGCTAGACTGAAGATGGGCCAAGTTGCTAATTGACTGGTTGTAGATTCGAGAGTCAGAGATCAGAGTGACTGTATGTGGTTGAATATTTAGGGTGACGTCATCTGTAGGAATTGGCTAATCCACATACAGAAAGATAGGACATGTCAATTACACATTGTTCCCAGAGATGGGGGTCTGTGGAGAGAGGGAGATGTTATCAAAGAGCTCAGTTTTGTTTATCAGAAGAGTAAGTTGTGGGGGAACTAATGTTAAGTACACGGTGACTGCAGTAGGGTATTTTGGAATTCTATGAGGAAACTTTAAGTATTCTCATATGCCTATACTCACAACACTCACTACACGTGCAGGTGTGGATTTGACCTTACTGTTGTAATTATCACTCAATGAATACATGACAAGTTATCATATTTATACCCTAAGTACGTACATCTTCTGTTTGTCAGTGTGCAAGTATTAAATTACAAAGTAACTGTACACCTTTTGGTTAGAGCAGTTGTCTTAAGCAAGATGTGGAAAGCCCTAAGTGAGAGTCAGCAGTGGCAGGTTTTAACTTGGTATATGGAGTGGAAAGTTCCACGATCGCCTTTTGTGGAAAGTTCAAAGCAAAGTGAGTCTGTTTGTTTAAGACAGGGTTTTGCTGTGTACCCCTGGGTGTCCTGGAATTCGCTCTGTAAACCAGGCTGGTCTTGAATTCAGAGATGCACCTGCTTCTGCCTCCTGAGTGCTGGGGTTAAAGGTGTGGACCACCACACCTGGTTAAAAATGATTTTTCTCAACTCAGACATAATGCGACTTTCACATATTTTAAAACTTGATTTGTTTAATTTACTTCAGCGTTAGCTAGGCATTTTCTTGGTGTTCATTTAAATAAGTTATTACGTAGAAAAATGAAATATTATCAGGTAAATAAAGCAAACTGTAGAGCATTCTCCTTCATGGCTTTCTGTGAAATAGTTATTATCAGGCATGGGGGCCACAGCAGTTATGAAGTTCCTGTCCTCACGGAACAGATCTCATGTTCCGAGATTCAGAAAATAAATCATATGCAATATGCAGTAGTATTTCATGTAGTAGTGACAGGTCATGAAGTCAGGGAAGAACTTGACAACAGTGTGACCTTCCAAGGAAGATGGGCAGTGAGCAGAAATCCCAGCGAAGACACTCGTGAAATCTGGCATGTTCCTGACGAGTTGCTATTAAAGGGTTTTATTAGGTAAGGGATTATATATCTTGTATTTATCGAAGATTTTGGTGTTTATCTTTTTTGAAATCCCAAAGAATCCCTTAACACTTGTGAATGTAGACTAGACCTCGCCTCATCCATGTATCCAGGGGCGGACCTGACTGGGACCTTGAGGGAATGAAGAAAGGCAAACACACACATGATCACACGGAAAAGCTGGGCTCTCACTGGCAAAAAGACTCACCACCCCAGACACTCAGCCTGCTTATTGCATAGAGTTGAAAAGGGAAGCAGGGCTATTCATTCAGATAAACAAGGAGCCAGTGTTATTCCATTCTCTGAACCAGGAGGGAGGTCTAGCTAATCAACAATAGCCATCTCTGTAGGATAGTGGTCTTCAGGCTGGAGTCATCTGGAGGGAGAAAGCTATGATGGACATTTTCTGCACACATTATTGACAGTTGCGCTTGGATTAGGAGGGAAGGCTTTGCCATTTCCCTAAGCCTAGCCTGGGACAGGCCTTTGAGACCACCATGGTGGCGAGGTATTGGTCCTTGACAAGGTCTTGCCCATGTCAACAACACACATTCCTCTCACAACTTCATACCACACAGGATGTCCTCTAACTCACAACAGGACATAGCCACATTTATTGAGATTTTAAGGACTCAGTATGTTCAGTGGTAATTATAACCATTTCTGTCTTTTACTTAATGTTTTTATAAACATTAAGAATATGTCATCTCATTTATCATCCACTGATGCAGTATCTACTGTTATTTCCAATTTTTGACTAACATGACGCCCAGAAAGGTCACTTAGTTGAACAGAGAGAGACCTGTATCCAAAGACAGACTTGTATTCTCAATTCTCAAACAGCCTTTGAGATGCTTGATGGTCTATTCCCAGGCTTTGTTAAAAGCAGGTATCGTGAGCACTTGCCTGGTGCTCTGCTTGTTGTCTCCACTGTGTCCTGTGATCAGGTGGAAGGAGCCAGTCTGGACAACCTCATGACTTTGGATAGGAAAGCCCTCTTACAGCAAGGTTACGCAGATAGCACTTACCATAGACAGAGCAGCACGAGGAAATCACATGTGGTAAACCATCGGCAGTTTTGTTCTTGTTCATTTGCTAATCCATGAAGGTGTTTACCTTCTGTAGAGGAATTTTAATCCAATAACATGCCTGCTCGGGCAAGGAATCACATTCAAAGACCTTCTAGGTCTATGTGATCCCATTGGAATGCAGACACACCTTACTTCATATCTTTAATCCCTAATAATAAAGGTAGGGTTTCCAGGACGTGTCTCCAGGGGGAATGTAGAGAAAAGGGCTGCCATGTTCTCCTTGTTTGTTCCGTGAGATGCAAGATACCTTGTTGGACATATGTCATGATGTCTACTGAAATTTAAGTGCATTAGCTTTTAGGGAATGGCAATGGAAGATTTAATAATTGGAATCTGATATATCAACAGTAGTCATCTCTCCTTAGGGAGAAAACTGGAAACATTATATTTTATGATGTGCATTAAGTGTTCTGCTTTATGGATAACAGGATAATAATTTTATTTTCCCAGGAGACTGTGGCTATAGAGAAGAAGAAACAGACCGTTGCAGAGCAGATGATGATAGACCACTTATCCAGGTGGGTGCTAGGAACGCCCACCACACCTGTATTCTGAAAGGGACCACTAAGTACCTTCTTCACACACAGCATCCATGTGCTTGCCAGTCAATGCTTAGCTCCAGCAGTTCCCAACCTTTCTGCTCACTGCACCCTCGTCATTTTAGTGAGTTCTGTTTTTAATAAACACTTGAGATGAGTAGAAATACTTAGAAACTTCAGAGTAGGGAGATAGTCAGACTGTGAGGTTCTTGCCCTTTTAGCAGAAGGACTTGGTTTAAAGTCTCAGAACCAAGATGCAAAGGATAGCTATGGCAGCAAGTGCTAGCGAGTTTCGTGATGGGAGGAGACTTGGGGCTTGCTTGTGAGCCAGCCTCACTTGCTCGGTGAGCTCCAAGCCAATGAGAGACACTGAATCAAAAGACAAGGGGTGGGGGGTGGCTCCAGAGGTTGACCTCTGGATTCAATTCACGTGTGTACATACAAATGAACCCACATGATCATGAATTCACAGGTAGGCAGGCATGTGTGTATGGATGCACGCACACGCACACACACACACACACACACACACACACACACACACGCATAAAAATTCTTATTGTCTCATGAAGTCTCCTGACAACTTACTGAACATTTTTGAATCCTGTATAAATGAGAAGACAGCATTTTTTAAAAATTCCTTCATAGATTTCTAGATTGCTTTTTAATGGTATGTGTGCTTCTTTTGGGCACTGTAGAATCTTTCGGAGTTACCTTCTGTTCTGTTCTTGGTTTTCACATGATATTGGCTGTTTGTCATAGCACCTGTAGAAAACTTGGCTTTCAAAGATGTGAAATGATATAAAGAGATTAGTGAAACATCTTGTCAAAACTAGGACCTCCATTGAGCCAGTTGCTATGGTTTCCAAATGGTGACACGAATCATATTTTTCCATAAAAACAAATATCCCACAGGGTCACTGTAGTACCAGGTAACTTGTATAGAGTTGAACACTATGAAACTAATTGTTGATAATTTATTTTTTTTAAACAATTGATATTTATTAGATAATAATAATGCATAGAAAGTACAAGAAAACAGTTTAAACATTTTCCCAAAGATAAATGAGAAGATAAATCTTCTTCACACACACTATACATATAATCATACACATTAAAAAATGGAACTGGTTACAAAAATGAATTTTGTGATACTCTTTGAATTTTCTTCTTTTTTTTGATTTTTAATATTTTTATTACATATTTTCCTCAATTACATTTCCAATGCTATCCCAAAAGTCCCCCATAGCGCCCCCCACTTCCCTACCCACCCATTCCCATTCTTTTGGCCCTGGCATTCCCCTATATTGGGGCATATAAAGTTTGCAAGTCCAATGGGCCTCTCTTTCCATTGATGGCCGACTAGGCCATCTTTCGATACATATGCAGCTAGAGACAAGAGCTCCGGGGTTCTGGTTAGTACATCATGTTGTTCCAACAATAGGGTTGCAGATCCCTTTAGCTCCTTGGGTACTTTCTCTAGCTTCTCCATTGGGAGCCCTGTGATACATCCAATAGCTGACTGTGAACATCCACTCCTGTGTTTGCTAGGCCCCGGCATCGTCTCACAAGAGACAGCTATATTTGGGTCCTTTCAGCAAAATCTTGCTAGTGTATGCAGTGGTGTCAGCGTTTAGAAGCTGATTATGGGATGGATCCCTGGATAAGGCAGTCTCTAAATGGTCCATCTTTTCATCACAGCTACGAACTTTGTCTCTGTAACTCCTTCCCTGGGTGTTTTGTTCCCAATTCTAAGAAGGTGCACAGTGTCCACACTTTGGTCTTCATTCTTCTTGAGTTTCATGCGTTTATCAAATTGTATCTTATATCTTGGGTATCCTAAGTTTTGGACTAATATCCACTTATCAGTGAATACATATTGTGTGAGTTCTTTTGTGATTGTGTTACTTCACTCAAGATGATGCCCTCCAGGTCCATCCATTTGGCTAGGAATTTCATAAATTCATTCTTTTTAATAGCTGAGTAGTACTCCATTGTGTAAATGTACCATAATTTCTGTATCCATTCCTCTGTTGAGGGACATCTGGGTTCTTTCCAGCTTCTGGCTATTATAAATAGGGCTGCTATGAACATAGTGGAGCATGTGTCCTTTTTACCGGTTGGGACATCTTCTGGATATATGCCCAGGAGAGGTATTGCTGGATCCTCCGGTAGTACTATGTCCAATTTTCTGAGGAACCGCCAGACTGATTTCCAGAGTGGTTGTACAAGCTTGCAATCCCACCAACAATGGAGGAGTGTTCCTCTTTCTCCACATCCTCGCCAGCATCTGCTGTCACCTGAATTTTTGATCTTAGCCATTCTGACTGGTGTGAGGTGGAATCTCAGGGTTGTTTTGATTTGCATTTCCCTGATGATTAAGGATGCTGAACATTTTTTCAGGTGTTTCTCTGCCATTCGGTATTCCTCAGGTGAGAATTCTTTGTTCAGTTCTGAGCCCCATTTTTTAACGGGGTTATTTGACTTTCTGGAGTCCACCTTCTGGAGTTCTTTATATATATTGGATATTAGTCCCTTATCTGATTTAGGATAGGTGAAGATCCTTTCCCAATCTGTTGGTGGTTTTTTTGTCTTATTGATGGTGTCTTTAGCCTTGCAGAAGCTTTGTAGTTTCATGAGGTCCCACTTGTCAATTCTCGATCTTACAGCACAAGCCATTACTGTTCTATTCAGGAATTTTTCCCCTGTGCCCATATCTTCAAGGCTTTTCCCCACTTTCTCCTCTATAAGTTTCAGTGTCTCTGGTTTTATGTGTAGTTCCTTGATCCACTTAGACTTGACCTTAGTACAAGGAAATAGGAATGGATCGATTCACATTCTTCTACATGTTAACAACCAGTTGTGCCAGCACCATTTGTTGAAAATGCTGTCTTTCTTCCACTGGATGTTTTTAGCTCCCTTGTCGAAGATCAAGTGACCATAGGTGTGTGGGTTCATTTCTGGGTCTTCAATTCTATTCCATTGGTCTATTTGTCTGTCACTATACCAGTACCATGCAGTTTTTATCACAATTGCTCTGTAGTAGAGCTTTAGGTCCGGCATGGTGATTCCACCAGAGGTTCTTTTATCCTTGAGAAGAGTTTTTGCTATCCTAGGTTTTTTGTTATTCCAGATGAATTTGCAGATTGCACTTTCTAATTCGTTGAAGAATTGATTTGGAATTTTGATGGGGATTGCATTGAATCTGTAGATTGCTTTTGGCAAGATAGCCATTTTTACAATGTTGATCCTGCCAATCCATGAGCATGGGAGATCTTTCCATCTTCTGAGATCTTCTAGAATTTCTTTCTTCAGAGACTTGAAGTTTTTATTATACAGATCTTTCACTTCCTTAGTTAGAGTCACGCCAAGATATTTTATATTATTTGTGACTCTTGAGAAGGGTGTTGTTTCCCTAATTTCTTTCTCAGCCTGTTTATTCTTTTTGTAGAGAAAGGCCATTGATTTGTTTGAGTTAATTTTATATCCAGCTACTTCACCGAAGCTGTTTATCAGGCTTAGGAGTTCTCTGGTGGAATTTTTAGGGTCACTTATATATACTATCATATCATCTGCAAAAAGTGATATTTTGACTTCATCTTTTCCAATTTGTATCCCTTTGATCTCCTTTTGTTGTCGAATTTGTTGATAATTTATAAATCCCCCATAAACTATATAAAATAATCTACAAAGTGATAAACTATAGCATGACATGCATCGAGGAAAAACATGTTTAGTTTAGTGACCATCCACATTTGACTTGCATTTGGTGCTAATCAACCCTGGGGCCTTCCTTATGCTGTGTAAGTGCCAGCAAGTACTTCAACGTCACTGTCCTCAACTTGAATCTTTCTGTTCATAAGGAAAGTGGTGGCATTGTGATACTAGATAAAGGGGCTTCCCAGTTCTCATCTTGGCTTTCAACAAGGTCTGTATCAGTTGAGAGCTTTTGTCTTTCTGAAGCAACTTTCTCCTGTCATTAGATGTGACAAATGAATTCCATATCACCTACATATTTGCTTCCTGCTTTCAAACATGTTCTGTATCCCAATACATCTTTAATCCTCAAGATTTTGATTTCTCTCTCTCTCTTTTTTTTTTCTAATCTAAATTTTCTTACATGACCAAATCTGCTTTAATTTTCCTCCACAGCAATTCCAGGTTAGAAAGTATGTAGTCCTCCAGTCCCGGGAAGCCCTTGACCCATTTCATTCTCTCAACTCTGATATCCACTCTGTCAGCCAAGACTCAGTCCTAGCAAAATATATTGATTTGTCCTGTTGCCCACTACTTGTTATTGCCTCTTCCTATCTTCTGGATAATTTCTTTCAGTCCCCACTGGGTTTCATGGAGTCTCTATTAACCTTTCATTGGCTTATCATCAACCTGCTCACTAGAGTGAAACTATTGAAAGATAATCAAATCATCTGTCAATTCCTATCTCAGTCCCAGGAAATCCAATAAAGCTTAGGTATCGGTTCTATGAAATGTCAAAATTTAGTAGCTAAAAGTAGTTTTTGCCCATATGTCTTTCGAGTAGCTGTCCAGGCTTGACTTGTCTAACCATGCTCTTTAGATAAATTACAAATTAACAAAATAAATCATGTCAGCTCTGAGCAGAGATCTTAAGAATCTGCATGCATCTCCATTTGTGCTTTTGTAGCTTTTTCCAACTCTAAAGGATGCTTGGCTCCTCCACGGGTCTCCAGAAAAAAGATTCCTCTATAAATGCAGCTAGGCTACTTAGCCAGGAGCACCCTTGATCAGCAGATTTCCAACCAACTCACATTTGCCTGACTTGGTTAGAACAGCAGAACCATCCATAAGTACATTCCATCTAAGTGAGGCCACAGCAGGCATATGGATCAGAAGTGCTGATAACCCAGGCCCACTGCTGCCTGCTGTTGGACCCCACCTTCTATCTGTTCCCCAGTAGGACTCTACTCTTTCCCACCCTGTTCTCTCCTGTGCTCCATGCACATCATCTTGCTACATTTCTAGAACATGCCAGGTCCTCCTGGTGCCTATTTTCTTTTGCATTATTTTCTCCTCTCTTCTGATGGTCTTTTCCCTAGAAATCTATGCTACTGTGCACTAATTTCACTTCATACTCTTATGTGGAAGTCACATGATGCAGCTTGCCATGGACACAGTACTAGTTAGGGGTACCATTGCAGTTATAAATCAAAATGGCGGGGGCTGGTGAGATGGCTCAGTGGGTAAGAGCACCCGACTGCTCTTCCAAAGGTCCAGAGTTCAAATCCCAGCAACCACATGGTGGCTCACAACCATCCGTAACGAGATCTGGCGCCCTCTTCTGGAGTGTCTGAAGATAGCTACAGTGTACTTACAAATAATAAATAAATTAAAAAAAAAAATCAAAATGGCCAACACAAGTTGGAGTGGAAAGGGTTTTTTTTCTTTGGCTTACACTTCCACATTGCTGTTTATTAGTGAAGGAAGTCAGGAAAGAAACTCAAATAGGGTGGGAATCTGGAGGTAGGAGCTGAAGCAGAGGTTGTAGAGGAGCACAGCTTATTGCCTTGCTCCTCGTGGCTCACACAGCCTGCTTTATTTGTAGAACCCAGGACCACCAGCCCAAGGATGGTATCACCTAAAATAGTCTGCACCCTTCCCCATCAATCACTAATTAAGAAAATGCTTTATAGCTGGAGCCTATGGAGTAATTTTCTCAGGTGAGGCTCCCTCCTCTTAGATGACTCTAGCTTGTGTCAAGCTGACATAAAATTAGGCAGCACAAACACTCAATAAGTAATTGATAAATTCTAGCTCATAAGTTCAAATCTACTCATTATTTCTCCATCCATATCAACCATGAACATGTAGTTTATTCTGTAGTCTCCTATTTAATTTATTATCTGTCCTTCTCTTTAAAGCGTGTGCTCCCCAAGGGCAGGGCACTATGGGAGCCTTCTCAGTGCAAGGTGGCATTCCTGTGCTCTGGGGCAGTGTCTGTAAAGTGCGTACTCTTGACCAATCAATGGGTGAGAACCAGAAATGACGGAGGACTTACTGGGAAGCATCAGAGCTGAGCTTGTCATTTAGCCATTCGACTGAAGGACTTGGTGGAGCTTTTCTGGGTCTCCACTTCTTGACGCTTGTCTCTGCCCAGAGAACCTCAAAATCTCATATAACTCTAGCATTCTGTGTGAGTGTAGATAACCTCAGACTCAGACGGTAGAACTGTGGCGAATGTGCACATATACGATGTGGAAAGGGAGGGAGAGAAAGAGAAAAGAAGAGATGAGATGATGCTTTCTTGGTGGTTGTTTTTAATTTAAAAACTTTCTTGATCCTTAGTTAAAGCAGTGGTTCATTGGTTTCATAAATAAATAGGATCTAAAATAAGGCATAAAAATATCTAAAACTTTCTTGGTTGTTCCCGTTATTGATGAAACGAGCTCCCGAGTCCTATTTCTCAAGGGCTGTTTCGTCTTCAGTGTTGAAGGCTCATGACACCTTTAAAAAGTATTTGCTCGGTTGTCAGTTTTATAACATAATTAATTTATGTCGAGACCTTCACATGTAAGTACTGGATTTACTTCACCCCCTTCCCCCAACATTTCTTCCCTCTAATTCCTCCTGTGCCCTCGATAAAACTCATGGCCTCTTACTCTTTTATACACATGGATGTGCGCTCACGCACACACACACACTGATAAGTATAACCTGCTGGGTCCCTTTAGTGATGCTCATTTTTTTCTTTTCTCCCCCCTTGTTTTTTTGTTTGTTTGTTTCGTTTTTTTAAGATAGGATTTCTCTGTGTAGCCCTGGCTGTCCTGGAACTCACTCTGTAGACCAGGCTGGCCTCGAACTCAGAAATCTGCCTGCCTCAGCCTCCCAAGTGCTGGGATTAAAGACGTGGGCCACCATGGCGTGATGCTCATTTCTAATCTATCAGGGGACTAATCTATCAGGGGAGTCTTCTCAATGACTGATGCTCCACCCAGCAGACATTAACTCCCTGTAGCTTTTCATCGAAGCATTGGCCTTGTGAGATTCTCCTATCCACTTTAGTGTGTGTTGTCATTTTCCAGGTCTTGTTCAGGCAACCATATTGTTGAGGCATCGTAAGTGTAGCTTTTCTCCCTGTCATATACAGAAGATACTATTTGACAGCTGATGTCCCTGACCTCTGGCTCTTACAACCTCTCCTTATTCTCTCCTATGATGTTCCCTGAGCTTTAGGTATAGGGTCTGTGTTGTAGGTACATCAGGTGCAGCTGGGCACCCCACAGTCAGTTAGTCTCTGCATTTTAACCAGCTATGACTTTCTGGAATGGTCTCTGCCTGCTGAAAACCTAAGTAGAAGCTTCTTTGATGGAGGTGAGAGATACACTCATCTGCAGGCCTGAGGGTATTTAGAATAGAGTTAAAAATTATACTGTCTTAGGAAAGTGGTTCCTTCTCGGGCCCGTGACCTCATCAAACATGGTAGCTGGTTAGGTTTTCAGTGCCAGGTGTGAATTCTTTCCTGTTGAGCCTTAAGTCCAATTAGACAACTGTCCATTAACCCCAGACAATAAGCGCCACTGTCACACTGTCTCATCCTTGTTGAAGTCTCCAGACACTGGAGTTAGGAGGCCTGTTCATCACCTTTCCCCCTTGGCAGCTTGCCTAGCTTCCTCTGGGACTATAAGAGTTAGTCCTCAGGGAGAAGGCTTCTCGGTCAGATTCAGCTGGATTTCTTCAAACCCTCTGTCCAAAGTGCATCTTCAGCAATAGGATCCTACTTTCAAAGTCTAGGATGTAACCAAAGGCTTTGGCACAATTTTTCGGGGAGTCCTTGTATTCCCTTGACTAGCAACTCAATGGGGAGCTTCCTATCTTGGGCATTTGGAGTTTTGTTAGGTAATCTATGGTTTCTGGGAGGAGCACTAACACCCCAAATGGCGTGATAACTTTAACAAACAAAAACTTTACTAACACACGCACATACACACACACATACACACACACACATACACAAACAGACATACACACACACACATACACAAACACACATACACACACACACACACATACACACACAGAGACACACACACAGATATTACATGTGATATTAAGTAAACAGAGTAATATTCCCTATGGCTTTTAAAATGTCATTAGTTTTTATTATGTTAGTTTAATGATAAAATTTATTCAGATTTGTGAGCTCATCAGAGGGGAAAATGCCTAAGAAAGTAAAAAAAAAAAATTAAGGATAAATAGAAGTCTATATTCTGATTAAGTCGCAGTTTCCAAGGTAAGTGAGTTTGACAGTAGAAAGCCTACTGAGCTACTGCTGTGAGAACCCTATAATGATGACAAGCCAAGTCCACAGTTCCACTCCTGCATCCCATGTATGGACTATGGACTAATCTCCTTTCATACTGCAGTGGTGTTATTGATCTTTCCTACTACTGGCCTCAAGGTCAAGCAGTTTCTTAGTTCTCTTAGTATTTCTGAATCCAGTGTGCCTGTTATGTCTATTTCTAGGGTGTTGGACATAGGCCCTTGCTATCTTCTACCTAGTCCATGGCAGTGCCTTGATATGGTGCTGTGCCTCTTCACATTTGCATTCAAGAGTAAAACCTAATTAAAAGGGGAGCTGGGAAGTATAGGCTCAACTATTGAATTCCTCTGTGAAATGTATAGTATGACTGGGGTTTCTATCAATATTTAATCTTCACAAAAGTCATGTGAGGTAAGGTCCTAATTATGTGTATTATAACCGTGACCAAGGGAACTTAAATAAGAAAACATCTGCTGGGGTTGTGCAGGTCAGCATGGAGCTGGAGCAGAAGCTGAAAGCTTTCATCCCTGTGCTGAAATGAGAATCAGAGAGAGCTAACTGGGAGGGGGTGAGCTTTTGAAACCTTAAAGCTCACTATCAGTGAGCTTGGTTCATCCAGCACTCCTTCCCACCATTGTTGCAGTAAGGAGTAGCATCAGCTTCTTGTAATGGAAAACCTGATTGATAAGGCTCAATGTGTCAGGATTTATTTTCCCGTGTAACCACCTTCTTGGAAGTAGGCATATGTTGGTTTTGGGCATACGTCTCAATAATGCTGCAACTCAAGGCTGTATCCCTCTAATATTCACAGGCAGGGAACACTGCCCATCCTCCCATCACAAAGGACAAGAATCTTTCCTGTTGAGATTATTGGCAAAAGCAATTTTGTTGGTCATCGTCACAAGCACTAAGAATCTAAGTGCTGTGCTGTGAAGAAGGCAAAAGAACTGGGTTAGAAACAGCATTTGAGCTGATATGCAAGCTCAGGTCTGCAATCCCAGCTTTTGCTAGGCCAGCATATACTATATAATAATGGCATAATAGAAAAGAAAAGGACAGGGAATAGAAGGAGAAGGGAGGGGAGGGAGAAGAGAGGGATGAGGAGAGAGGAGGCAAGTCTACTGGGACAGCCCTAACCAAAGCTACTGTGCTCTGTTCAGGATGCACCTTTACCGTACCTTGTCCCTGTAGGTGCTGGCATGACGGGCTGATGTAGTGGAGAGTGTGTGTGGTTCAGACTGTGTATGCCTTTTGTGTCTTTATATATTCACAATCTGAATTTTAATTCTCATCTTTAATCTGTGACATTTCAAATTACTGCCACAGCCCCTTGGTGCATTTGTTGTTTTTATCAAGTGCAATTGTTCTAAAACAATAACTTACAAAATGTATTTTGACAGGATAAGAACCAACTCCACATTAACAGAGAATGACCTTTCTCAGAAAGTAGAATTTGAAGGGAGGGTCTTATCAAGGTAACTGTCACTTTATTATTATTATTTTTACTTCTGTGATCATAATAATGTATTCTTTTCTCTCATAGAAGTGTCATGATTAGACAAATCATACCAATACAGAAAAATGTGAATTTTTGAGTTATATGATTTTTAAGCAATGATTATTACTGTTGTATAAAATAGGACACTGTGGTGCAAATATTTTAATGAAGAGTATTTAAAAATTGATTTTATAAGTCTTTTGAAAAGATTGGATAAACTTGCCTATTACTAATAGAAGTTTCTTATCTATTTAGAAGTTAACTCCTATGTCAGGCGGTTAATTTAGTTTGAATAGTTTGAGTTAACAGATTGCTGATAAAGGCAAAGACAAAGAGGATGGCTTTTTAATTTTTTTTTAACCTCTGTTGTAAACTTGGCAAGCCCAGAGTTTTTAAGGGCCTTCTGCTTTATCTTATCTCTGTCATTAAGCTACCTGAGTTGTGACATAGCTGGACGTCCCCCACTGTAAAGCTTATGACTTTTTCTTTATCGAAATCTAGCTCAGTTGGAGATTTCTGTAAGTGATAGCACATTTTCCCCAAAATCTGCAGCGACCCTTATTAACTGACACACACCCAAGGGAGTTACAGTATCACCACTTGAGATGTATGATCTTAGTTTATCACTTACTTTTAAAAAAATCACCATGTTTAAATATCATTGGCATCATCTTGTTTTTCTATAAATGGACGCGATGCCTGCTGGGAACTAATTGGGTTTTTCTTTACCCACGTCTGTTGTTGTTGTTGTTGTTGTTGTGTTGCTGTGATAAAATACCATGAAAAAAGAGGGAGAAAAGGCTTATTTGGCTGGCAATTCCAGATTGTAAGTCACCATCACAGAAAACTCAAGGTGGCAGGGCAGGAACTTGAAGAAACATGTCATGTTATATCCACAGCCAAGAGCAGAGAATGATGAACCAATACTGCACACATGCTAGGGCTCAACATGCTTTCTCCACTGTTAGACATCCTAGGATCCCCTGCCTAGGGAATGATGCCACCCACAGTGGATGGATCTTTCCAACTCAATGTTATGAAAATAAGGCCCCTTCATGCTCGCAGGTCAGCCTAATATAGACAGTTCCACACTGAGACTCCTTTCCCAGGCAATTCTGCATATTATGTCATGTTGACCAAACTGACCATCACAGAGATCACCACACATTTAGCAGAACTCATGCCATAGCTTCTGTGGTTCTTATCTAATAATACATGGATTTTCTTTTAGTCACATGACTGTTGTATACTATGTTAGGGTTTTTTTTTGGGGGGGGGAAGATTACTTCATTTTTCTATAGTATTAGTTGAATGTAGTCCTTAAATATTCTTCGAATCTACTATATTTTGTCCACATTTAGAACATACCAAGGCAACTATGATAAAAACCAAGTCTCTTCCATCAGAATGAGTTGTATTTTATTTTTGAATATTTTCTAGCTTTAAGACATTTTTTTGTCTGTTCATTTCCTCAGGGTGCAACTTTGACATTTTTGAGCTGTGATCAACCTAGCCTTCCAAAGACCATAAAAGAAAATGCATTGCTTAGACTTCGAATTACAAATATTGATCAAGTAGCTTTGAATTCTCTGAAGTAAGTCAAACGCATGTGTCATTTTGAAAGTACATGATAACAGCATAATTTTGACCTCTAAAGGAGTTTCTATCACAAAGCATTTCACATTTCCGAAGGTTTATAGTTTACAAATCATAGCTGTGTATATCTATATTATGTCCTGTATTATAATCAAGATTACTTCATGTTTTGAAACAGATGTGGCAATTAAAAATTTTAAATTGTTCTATTTTATAATCAAGAGAATTTATTAATTTATTCTTTTATTTTTTAAAGTGCTATCAAAAGTGGGGCTTTAAAAGATAGGTTATCAGCCCAGCATCATAACTGATTCCTGCATTGTTGGTGTGATATTTTTTATAGCACAAAAAGCCAAGACCCCTATGGTGATACAATTCATTCATTGACAAATATATATATAGTGAAACAATAATGTTACAAATAAAAAATTACATTGAAGGCTATTTTAAATAATAGAAATGCACATTCTTCTTGTTGAATATTTCTTGACAGTAATTATTATTTAAATGGTAATAATTGATATATTATATATATATTGATATATTATATATATATGGGAGTGTAGTCTATAATCTAGCTCTGAGAATCTTTATTAATGCATCTTCAAGGCATTAAAAGTCTATTTACAGTTTATACTTTGTAAGCTAAAGCTGCTTTTAAATAGATAATTATAGTTACATATTTAAAAACATTAAAGCAGTTATGAAAATTAATATCTTCAAAGATTGGAGTACTTTTATAGCTCTGGTTTTAATTCTCCATGGAATCAAAAGCCATGGGCAGAAGTGGGCCTTCCTCTAGCTTGTACGCCTCCACAGCTGTTGAGAGCATCGTTGAGTCTGGAGTGGGGAAGCACAACTTAGCCTGTCTGTTCTCACTTCCAGAGCGGCCTCTGTGGAACATGGGGAAGAAGATGCAGTCAGTCCAGAGGCTCATGATCAGCTGGTGCTACAGGCCATTCAGGGTATGCTGTGTCTTCTACACCCTCACACACAATTTTCCTCATCATCATTTAGAACAGTATTTGAGATACTTCCAAAATTTATAGACTTCAATTTATAATTTTATTTTTTTAAGAAAGTACACAATATACTTTATAGAAACAGTACATATTTTGTTAAATATATATATTTTTTAATCAGAGACATTTATGTGAATAGTGAATCACTGACAAATCCCATCACCTGAATCTTAAAAATAGTATTTATTTTACATAAAATCTACACATTCTTCCTTAATAGAGACTGTTGCCAATAAAGCTTGTCTCATGGTATCTTTGTGTGTGTGTGTGTATATATATATATATATATATATATATATATATATATATGTGTGTGTGTGTGTGTGTGTGTGTGTATACACATATATACACATAGGTGCTGTGTATGTGTATATATATATATATATATATATATATATATTCAGCCCTCTAAAACTTTTATATATATAAAAGTATATATGTATATGTACTTTCATATCTATATCTATATCTATATCTATATATACATATACATATACATATATATACACACACACACATATATATATATATACAATGTTTTAGGGGACCAGGGAGATGACTAAGCAAATAGGAGAGCCTGCCACTACTCCAGAGGACGTTAGTTTGGTTCACAACCCCCACATCACGTAGCTCACAATCCTCTGTAACTCCACCTGTAAGGGATCTGAGGCCCTCTTTTGGGCTCTATGAGCTCCCATAAGCGTGTGTGCATTTACCCTTACACAAATGCACAAATACGTAAACATTTAATAAAATAAACCTTGACACCCAAATATATACATAAATAATAAAGTAGTTTTTAAAGTATTTTTAAGTTTTTTATTAGTGATACTAAGCAAAAGGATATAGTTATAATAATAATTTTAGAAATATTCAATAATATGAGTTGAATTATAAGCTAAATAAAGTGTAAAATTGACCTTTTTAATGGTTTTTTGAGACAGGGTTTCTCTGTATAGCTCTGGCTATCCTGGAACTCACTTTGTTGACCAGGCTGGCTTCGAACTCAGAAATCCACCTGCCTCTGCCTCCCGAGTGCTAGGATTAAAGGCATGCACCACCATGCCCAGCTAAAACTGACATTTTTAAAAATTAAAAGTATATTAATTTATTTGTGTAATGTGTGTTTGTATGTATGATACCGCATACAAGTGAGGTAAGATGACAACTTGCAGAAGTCAGTTTTTTTCCTACAACTCAAACTCAGGTCGTCAGGATTGGCAGGTACCTTTCCCCATTGACCATCTCCATGGGCCATGATATATATGTATATGCATATGTATATGTATGTGATGTGTATATATACATATGTGTGTGTGTGCACACGAACATATATGTGTATCTGTATGTATATATACACACACGTGTCTATCTCTACTTACACATACATTTGTACATACACAGATACACTTACACAAGGGCTCACACTGAAACTCCGGTAGATTGCAGCTCACTGTGCACACCTGGCTGCCCTAGAACTCACGGCGATCCTCTTTCCTTATCTCCAGAGTCTGGGAGTATAGGCAGGAACCACCATGTACCTGTACTTGCCTAGACGATATCCTGAAGAGACTAGTGGCTTAGTGCCTGACATATCTCCAGCTCACTTTCTGTTGAATGTGCTCTGACGTCTGTGAGCAGATCCTGCTGTTCCGTAGGCACACAACTTTGTGTAGATCCTTTGCAACTCTTTTTCCACCTCTCAGTGAGAGGAATGTCTTATTACCTTTCCCTGGGAAGCCAAAGGGAACAGAGGAAATGTAGATAGACTCAGGACACTGAAACATCCTTACAATTGTCTAAGGCCTGGCCTTCTAGCTAGTGCAGTGTACTAGGTGTTACATACAATTCCTCTATTGGATTCCATCATCGAGGAGGGAGGAATGTATAAAACAAATCATCACAGAAGTCAATATATACTTCTAGGATTTTGATGAGTCCTGAGATACTATTCATGATCCGACATTAAGGAAGCGAGCAGCTGCCTGGATGGTTGCCTGAGACTGGCGCCGCCCTTGTTAGCAGGTCTTTCTCTCTGCTCTGTCATCGCCAACAGTTTTTGTCCCTAGTGAAGGTCGTGACAGTTGCACTCTTCTTTTCCAATGTATTCATTGTAGTACGATACAGACAGCATTCTATGTGCTAGAAGGAGTGTTTAGGAGCCAGAGACCTCTAGAATTTTCTGGATAAAATAGTTGCTATGAAGATGTAAATATGGACTAGGACACCACAACACAAATGCCATTGACACATTTTGTTCCAGCTTTCAACTTTTAAACTACTTAAAGTTTTTTGAACTGATATTTTTGGTGTGTGATTTACCGGGGATCTATTCTGAAATTCAGTAGGGTAAATAAAAAAAATAAGAAAGATATAGGGCAGTTAGATAAAATGATCTAAAGAAGAGAAACTAAGATTGTATTCTTAAGACTTTGAAATGTAAATGAAGAAAATACCTAATAAAAAATATTTTAAAAAAGACTTAGATTACTTACTTATGACTAAATAGGAACATTGTTTCCCAGTATGTAACATTCAAGAGTTTCACCACACAGTGCTACTGTAGCTCTGATGTATCATGAATATGCAGTTGTGTACTGGCTAGTTTTGTGTCAACTTGACACAGCTGGAGTTATTACAGAGAAAGGAGCTTCAGTTGAGGAAATGCCTCCATGAGATACAACTATAAGGCATTTCCTCAATTAGTGATCAAGGGGGAAAGGCCCCTTGTGGGTGGGACCATTTCTGGGCTGGCAGTCTTGGGTTCTGTAAGAGAGCAAGCTGAGCAAGCCAGGGGAAGCAAGCCAGTAAAGAAAATCCCTCCATGGCCTCTGCATCAGCTCCTGCTTTCTGACCTGCTTGAGTTCCAGTCCTGACTTCCTTTGGTGATGACCAGCAGTATGGAAGTGTAAGCCGAATAAACCCTTTCCTCCCCAAATTGCTTCTTGGTCATGATGTTTGTGCAGGAATAGAAACCCTGACTAAGACAAATTGGTACCAGCATAGTGGGGTATTCCTGTGACAACCTGACCATGTTTTGGGGAGGACTGTGGAAGGACTTTGGAACTTTGGGCTTGAAGATCCATTTGTTCTTAAGAGCTCTGTCAGATGTTGTGTAGGAGCTTGGAAGATAATGTTGAGAACAGTGCAGAAGATGGAGGTCTGGCTTGTGAAATTTCAGAGGGAAAATTAAAGACTCTTTTCAGGGTCATTGCTGTTTTTGATTGTGAAGATTCTGTAGTTCTGGTTAGCTACGACTGAAGAATCAGCTGTGATAACAAGATACCAGAACTACTAAAGCAAAAACTTTACATTACTGGGACTATTGATGCTGGTTAGCTGGAGCTAAGAAATTAGTGGTGATTAAGAAGAGACCAGCATCGTTGAGGTGACATCTTCTGGGAAGTGCTTTCTGAAATCACAGAGGCTGTGTTCCAGAGATATCCAACTTTGTACCTTGTGCTGTGGCTGAACTTGGTAATGTGTAAGAGTCGCCCAGGTGGTACTGGTTTTGAAGGCATGAAGGGGTCATGCAGAGCAGCTGAGGCTCAGCACTGTGAGAGGCCATGGAAGGCCATTGGTGAAGGTGCAGCCTCAGTTGCAATTGACGGCCCAGGACTGAAGGGGTCATGCAGTGTTTTGGAGATGCCAGTACCATGAGATGACCATCAAGAGCAACAGCAGTGGAGTACAGGCATCTGGAGCCTAGAGGACCATGCGTGTGCTACAAAGGGCATGGCTGGAGAAGTGACCCAAGCCCTTGGAGGAGCCCAGAAGATCGTGAGTTGGATCCCAGACATTGGACGGTTGGAGATTGATTTTTGGTTTTGATTGTGATTCCTGGAAATGGGCATAGATTCACTCTAGAGAAGCTGTCCCCGCCAGCCCTGCCACCCTCTGAGATCAGGAGTTGGGGAATAAGAAAGAAAGAGGAGAGTGTTTCACAGAGATGGGAAAGAATGGGAGAGAGATCCACAGGACATGCAGATTCATCCACGATGAGCTGGGCCTCCTGTATTTCAATCAGGAAGAGGAATGAGAGACAGAAACCACTCCCTTTCCCTTCTGAGCTATACAGTTGGGCCACTTTGTCCCAGGCCTTTTGATGCCACCAAAGAGCCGCTTTGGCCAAGAACCATTAGTTGCCAGGGGAAGGAAAGCGGACCTTCGACTGGAAAGTCTGTTGAAGCTGGGTTCCTCATTCCTGAGAGCAGAGCTGTCTGCGAGAACATGTTTGTTCCACACAAAAGTGTTGTATGCCGGCCCACAGCCCACATGAACCGGGTACATCTGGGAGGCAGGCTGGGGCTGAAAGAGACAGAGAGTGGTGGGAGAGATTAAGTTTGGTGCCCCAAAGCCTTGTACGCTGTACTCGCAAGTTTTGCTTGTAGGTTAAAAGTACACAAACGATTCAGATGTGGATTCTTTTGTACTTTTCTCTTTTGCTGAACAAAAAAATTGTCTTGTCACATGATATAGTACGTTTCTGAAATTTAGCTTCTTATAAAAGCATAATCACTTAGTCGTGTGACACACAAGTGTTCTGACTTTTTTTTTTTTTTGGTTTTTCGAGACAGGGTTTCTCTGTATAGCCCTGGCTGTCCTGGAACTCACTTTGTAGACCAGGCTGGCCTCGAACTCAGAAATCCGCCTGTCTCTGCCTCCCGAGTGCTGGGATTAAAGGCGTGCGCCACCACGCCTGGCTCCCTGACTTTTCTTATTGATAGACTCTGCCTGTGCAGTTCTGAGACAGTTGCTATGTCTAGGATGGCATAGAAGCTCTAATAAAAAAACAATCACATGGGAATTTGCTTTATCAACTGTAAAATTCGGTGTCAGGGTGACGTGGCTTATCACTGTTGGGACACAATTGTCCTTTGGCTTGTTGTGACGATGATGTTGAAGCTTATGGTGTGTCTGGTGAGACAGATCAGGGACCATCCCCCTTAACATCTTTCTTTCATAGATGAACAAAATAAAACAAGTGTAGGAAATTAGAATTCAGTGGTTTATCTTTGTTAAACAGACAGGTCAATCATAACTGATAGAGGCCTGGGGTCCACATAGCCTGGTCTGTGGAGTGTGGGAAAGTACTGCATTCCTCTGGTGATTCTGTATTTGTTTGTGAAATGTTTATAACTAGTGAACAGGACTAATTATTCTAACATTTCTGCCTTAATTACTTTTCTAGTGTTGTGACAAAACTCCATGGCCAAGGCAATTTATAAAAGAAAGCGTTTAGCAGGAGGCTGTTAGTGCCCCAGAGGGTTAAAGTCCAGGACCGTCATGGTTTGGAGCATGGCAGCAGGCAGGCAGGCAGATATCACTGGAACAGTAGAGATCCTACAGGTTGACACGACAATCATAACACAAAATGCAAGAGCTAACGAGAAATGGCATGGTCTTTTGAAATCTCAAAGCCCAGCCTCAGGGTCATACTTCCTTCAAGAAGGCCACACCTTCTAATCCTTCCCAAACAGTTCCACCAACGGGGACTGAAACATTCAAATAAATGAGCCTATGGGGGCCATTTTCATTCAAACCATCTCAATTACTAAGAAGGATAATGTAAGAATGTAAGTTTTATACTTTCTCATATGTTTTGTTTTATGTAAACTTGATTTAATTTTTTTTTTAATTTTTGGAATTGGTCCTAGGGTCTTATACATGCAAAATAAGTATCTTACCATTGATCTACATATCCAGCCATATAACCTATTTTAACTAATATTTTTATTTTGCTTCTTGTTATATCACCCATGCAATATACAAGCTTATGCCACCATAGGTGCATACAGGGAGATATGAGAATAAGATTTCACCAGCCTGGGTCTCACGGTGAAGTAGATCATATTTGTATAAAGACACAGTTGTTCTCTCTTATTTTAAATAAAAAGTGGTATGTTCTGCAAAGAGCCAAACATTATCCACGAAACAAAAATTCTAGTTGAATTAGTTTCCATTCTAAATCACATGTAGACACATATTTTTTTTTGTTACTAAATTGCACTACTTAATTTTTGAAGATCCTTCTTCTGAGCCTTCAGAAGTCCTTTTAAGTCTGATATTCTTTGAGTTAAGTGAACATGTTTGCCTCATGTTCGTTTTGACTCATGATTTGTAAAAGTGAAACTCAGACTCAGCTATAACTCAACTATACATACACATATTTTTCTTTGTAATGTATGAGGCATTTTGACACACAAAAATAACTGTATAGGGAGGCTGGATCTGTTGAATCTTAGCTTTCTAATTACAGTTTTATTTGAAAAGATTAAGAAGTGGAAGAGAATAATTCCTGAGTATCTGCTTGCCAACTTGGGGGTTTTAGTTACAGCCTCATTTAAAGTTTTTAGTCTGGCTTGATCTTTCTGCAGCATAATGTGCATTGAGATATCATGTTATACTCTCTGCATGCACCATTATTTATCAATGAAAATGATAAGACCCTTAGGATGGAGGTCAGCGATTGAACTTGCATTCCAGAGATCACTTGATATGCAAGAGGTCCTAGGTTCCACCCTCAGCATTTCTCTGCCCTCAAATAGCATACCTCTAAGAGGAATATACTGTGAGGTATTACTCCTTCAGAAAAGGCCGGGGCTTAGGCATTCACTCCAAAATGCGTTTTTCTGGGTTCGTCTGTAGTTAGATGAATTTTCTTACTCAGTAGGTTACCTTGTCTAGCGCCACTGATGATCTAACAGAATATGCCTTTTTGTTTTTTAGAACTCTGAGTCTTCTTGGCTAATTCTGCAAGGCTATGGCCATAGTGAGAACAAGGTTGGCTATGGAGAATTCAAACGTGCCATTTTTGGTGAAATGAATGAATATAGGAAGTCATTTGTTCGCAAGGTAACTGCTAACTGATCTCAAACTATCACTCTTACTAAACTGTTGGATTCATTCTTTAGCACCTTTAATGGGCCATGAATTGAAACATGTTATATAATTTTGGCTGTAATACACACTGGGTTTAGTAACACTTAAAATAAGCAAGCTTATGTATTTGTTCAAGTCTACCTAGAATAAAACAAAATGTCACATATACATACATATATATACATACACATATATGCATGTATATATATATATATCACATATGACATGTATGTCTTAGAAAATATTTGATAAAATAAAAATGTCTCATCACCTACAACTTTGCACTTGTTATTTATTATTATTATTATTATTAACATGCCCATGGTACTAAGTTTGAGTAGCAGAATAGAAGTTGTATTAGGGTCTTATGCCTAAGTCATTGTAGTTAGAATAAAGAACCAAAATAAGATAAAAATAAATAAGGAAATGAAGTAAAGGAGGAAGGAAGGAAGGAAGGAAGGAAGGAAGGAAGGAAGGAAGGAAGGAAGGAAGGAAGGGAAGAAGGAAGGAAGGAAGGGAAGAAGGAAGGAAGGAAGGAAGGAAGGAAGGAAGGAAGGAAGGAAGGAAGGAAGGAAGGAAAGGGTGGGGAATAAAAGAGTTACAGCCAGTGACAGGCCTGTCAAATTATTCTTTCATAGTTGGTAGACTAGAGGTCCTTAGAGGACGCTCTCTATGGTCTGCAAGTGGCTGTTCCACTGTTATCCTGTGGCGGTCCCTCTCTGCATCATGCTGTCCGTTGTCAGAGGAATCTAGTCATCCCGGACTGAGGATTGCCCTAATGATTGATTCTCTTCCATCTTCATTACTTCCTTAAGGACCCCACCTCCACATATAGCCCTATTCTGCGGCTCTAAGAGTAAGGATTCAGGAAAGGCATTAAGGCACAATTGAATCTAGAGCAGGCCAATGCTTCCATGAGATAAATATTCTGAATAAACAAAGATGCTTCTGGTTTTGACTCCTGGCAAGTTCAGGCTGCTGCTTCAGATAGCTTGGTGTGTCTGTGTGTCTTCCTTCCCTTTTTCCTCTTTGATAGGCAGAGTTGTATTGAGTTGGAAGAACAATAAGCGAGCCAGTTAGGAACTGAAAAGGAAGCATTACATATTAAGAAATCAGCATTTCACCCGTTCATTGAGTCTAGTGATCTGGGGTTTGCAAGTTGACTTTTTGAACTAAAAAACAAACAAACAAACAAACAAACAAACAAACCTTCAAATAACTTCCCAGCTCTTCATTTTGGTCATTTACCAAAGTCATGAATCCTGGAGCTGAACATTACCAAGGTCTTTGACCTGACTCATCAATTCCCAGCAAAGCCAGGCCAGGGCAGTGCGGATTGACCACTTTGTGCAAGTCAGGGTGGTAGACACTTGAAATGCTGGCTGGCAGGGAGGGGTGCCCAGTGTTAGTCTAGGAGAGCATTAGATAAATCAAATAGAGATAAGGATTTTATAAGCCAACACCAAAGTCTCCCAGGACTCTCAAAGAGATCTCAGGATGATGGTGTTAAGTATAGAATGTTGTATAAAATGAATCTCACAGATCTGAAACTTGACTAAGGGAAAGCCTGGTGATGGCAGTCAGAAAGCTGGGGTGAAAGATTCAGATGTCAACATTCCAAAATATGAGGAAGGAGGTGACATGATTCAGCCCAAGCCCTCCTTAAGCAGGGAGAATGTCATCAGGGAAAACGAAGCATTGTGGTACCAAATAGTGTGGCTGTCCTACTGGGTCACGGCCCCGAAGCTCTGGGAAGAGCAAAGGAAAATCACCATTTGGTCACTGTGTTGCTACCAAGGTCTGAAAGCCATTGTTACTAGGAAAAGAGGAAAACCCAAGATCACTTCTGGTTTTTTCTTTTTCTGTATGAACTTGAGAGAGTTTGCTTTTTTCTTTTTCTTTTACTTTCTTTCTTTTTTTTTGTTTTTGTTTTTTGTTTTTTTGTTTTTTTGAGACAGGGTTTCTCTGTGTAGCCCTGGCTGTCCTGGAACTCACTCTGTAGACCAGGCTGGCCTCGAACTCAGAAATCCACCTGCCTTTGCCTCCCAAGTGCTGGGATTAAAGGCAAGTGCTGGGATTAAAGGCAAGCACCACCACACCCGGCTTGAGAGAGTTTTCTAACACTGGCCCTTGGACTCTTCATCAGATATGTACCTATCGTGAGGTGTGGTAGTGTTCACCTGAAATATCAGCACCTGGAAGAGGAGGTAGGGAGGTCAGGAGCCCAAAGTCATACTTGGCTACCTACTGACCAGCTTAAGCTACATGAGACCCTATCTCAATTAAATAAATAAATAAATAAATAAATAAATAAATAAATAAATAAAATGTAATGTATGTATGCAATTCCAGGGTCATAAGGAAGTGAAAATCAACAGAATATGCCAGGCTGTAGTGTCATGAAAAAAAAATTACAAGGTCCTGGGTCACAATGACCTGCCCCTTTTAAGCCAGTGGAAGTAGTCTGTCATATACCTGTTACATTAGTCTTCCTTAGTCTTAGGGTCAAATCCAAAGAGTTGAAAGGGCAAGAGTGTGTAGCTAAACAGTCTCAAGAGCCGAAGAAGTTATGTTACCATAGTAACCTCGAAGCATCTCTCAGCCATTCCACAGGAGAGCTGCTCTTCCCGCACAGTATTCCACCCATTCAGTGGTCTTCTCGGATACCTAGAATCCAGGAATGTAACATCCAAGACACACACATCTCCCCAGTAGATTTTCCTGGGGAAGCCGGACAGAGCGCCCGGGGCAGATTTTCAAGTATCATCAAACCTCTGATGTTCATGTGAAACCGAGTTCCTTGTCTTTCAGCTTCAAATGCACCAGGAGGATGTGAACTGTTTTTGAAATGTCTGAAACCTACCAGTGCCATGGCAAGTGTAAAGTGTATTTGTAATAATTATAGCCGTGTTTGAGCATTTACGTGTGCATGGTACTCAGCCTCAGAGTTATTATGACTTGAAAAAAAGGAGCTGTCTCCACGGGCTCGTGCATTTGTGGTATGATTGACAGTTGGTAGGCTCTGAGAAACGAATTAGTTCACAAGAAATTATTGGGCTTATGAAAAGTGGGAGGTGGGGACCGGTTGAAAGAAGGTCATTAGTGACATGTCCAGGGAAGATACATTTTGTCCCCTGGCCCTTCCCCCTTGCTTTCTGCTTCTGGGTGCCTTAGCGTGCACAGCACTGTCTCTCATCAACACTGCCTTCCCCCAACCTAGACACCATCATGCACTGAAAACCCAAAGGAAAACCCATCTCTCCTTCCTTGAGGTGTCTTCCTGGGAATTTTGTCACTGCAGTGAAAAACCTGACTGACAGCTGCCTTCAAAGTCATTTTTAAAGCCATTATTGCGTGAGCAAAGTTGATCCTGGCACTAGGAATGTTGAGTCGGGGACTCTTTTTCCATGGTAGATCCATCACAGATCCAGGGGTAGAGGTAGAGATTCCAGTTCAGATCCGTCTTTGGGAAAACCGCACCCCAAAATTGAGTTAAAATCAGGAAGCCATTAGGATCTGGCATGCAAATGGAAGGAAGGGGGAAGTAGTTGTGAATGTGACAGGACTCTTTTACTACACTAATCTGGATGCTCTAAGCACTCGTCTGTAATAGGCCTTGACCTTTGACCCTCTGCTAGACCTGCATAGGCCAGCTTAAGCAAAAATGCTCTTACAACAGTTCAGAGGGTGTCTCATCTCTCCTATCTTGATATCTGAACTTCCTATCTTATGAAGCAGAGTACATCGAGGGAACAATAGCTTACTGTTAAGACTGAGTGAGCACTGCTAGTGGCCAGTGTTATTCCTCAGGTATCTTTATTGTATTTGAAAGTGAGCCCATCTCTAACTGAGATTTCCAAATAAAATCCATCCAGGCCATGCATTATTATCTCACTCCAGTGTTAGCTAACAATATGAAAACAGACATATCTTTAGTCTCTTAGTGTCTACTATTAAGAAGTCAGACTGGCAGGCAAATTCTAATGATAATATAAATTAGTATAAAGTCTAAGGATAATTGCACAGGATTCTATTTATATGAAGATTTCCACAGCATTATTTATGAAAAAATTTAAAGGGATATGAAATTCATATATATATATATACATATATATATGTAATAGTATGCAAATCATAGTACATTCACGTGTAGAGACAGCACATAAAGAATAAAGATATAATAACAGAAGCATTTTCATGAAATTATGACTATGGAAAAATGATGCAAAATGCATAAAATTATGGTCTCACTGAAATCTTCAATGTATAGTTTATTATCTATTTTTTGAAACACATATGTGTATTCAAATGTACATATACCCATGACTGAAAGGAACGCAGTATGTTGAGGAATCTTGCTGGGCTTAGTAGGACATGGCTTTAATCCCAGCACTGGTGGGACAGGTGGTGCTCTGTGAGTTCAAGGCCAGGAACCAGCAAGTTCTATGATAACCAGGGCTACAGAATAGGAAGAGCCTGTCTCAGAACAACAGTTAGAAGGCAGATGTGGCAGCTCATGTGGTAATCTCAGCATTTTCCAGGCTGAGACACAAGGATCGCAAATATGAAGCTAGCCTGGGCTAGAGAGTAAGACCATATAGCAAATATAAATAAATAAATAACCCAAAGCCAAGATTCCTGGTTATAATCAGGATGAGCTACCCAAATTAAAATAGTCCTTGTTAAAAGAGAATAGCTGGCTGACAGAATGATTGTGGGAACTGAAAAAAAGTCTCCAGGGCAGGGGCTCCCAAGCTTCCTAATGCTGCGACACTTTAATACAATTCCTCACGTAGTGATGGCCCCCAGCCATAAAATCATTTTCGATGCTACTCCATAACTGTAATTTTGCTACAGTTATGAATCGAAATGTAAATATTTCATATTTCCTATGGTCTTAAGTGTGACCCCTGTGAAAGGGTCATTTGGCCTCCAAAAGGAGACTCAACAGCTTGAGAACCGCTGGACTAGAGGCTTTTAAAGCCTTAAGTGTTTCCAGAATCAGAGAGGGTAAGAGTGTACGGGATCCTGGGCGGCGTTTCCTCCACCCTCTGATGTACTGATAATACAGGGAGCACTGATATTCTTTTATCTGTGGACATGCTTATCTGTGGGCTAATGTGCATATGACTCTCCAAAAGAGAGTTTATCTTCTTACTGTAAAAGGTATTATAGCTCCACTGTAAGACAAACAAAAATCAAATGCAGAAAGGCAGAAAAAGACTTTGCTAAAATGGCACTGTGGCCAATCCTGAAGGCAAAGGGTGCAGAAGTTCCTCCACCACTTGTCAACCTGCCAAGAACTGAGCAGAGTTTGTTTCTGCTTTTCTGTGGTCAACCACCTACCTCTGCGCTTTGGCTGCAGGGATGCAGTGTGACCAGAGAAGGTGGGGGTTGGGTCGGAGGAGTTAGATTGCACGATACACTTTTTTTTTTTTTTTTTTTTTTAAGAAAAAGCCTCTGATGGCACTTTCCTTTTAGAAGATTAGTTCTAGGAGAGAAAACATCAGCTGGTGATTTCAATATCGTCCCAGCTACTTGACACATTAACTAGACTCACCTGGGAACCTTAAGTAGAGAGGTGCATCCCTCCGATGGGCCTGTGGGTAAGTCTGTGGGGGCATGTCTTTGATTCATAATTGACGTGGGAAGGTCCAGCCTGCTGTGGGCAGTGCCACCCCTGGGCAGGAGGTCCTGGGTGCTGTAAGAAAGTTAGCTGCGCAGTGGCGTTTGTCTTTAGAGTCAGCTTTAGTTCCTGTCTCCGGGTTCTTGTTTGAGTCCTACCCTGGCTTCCCTCACTGATTGGGCATGTTGTGAAACTATAAGCCAAATCAGCCCTTTCCTCACCCAAGGTGTTTTGCTCCATGTTTTATCACAGCAACAGAAAGAAAGCTAGGGCACCTTTCAGGACAATAACATTCACTCTTGGGAGTTGCATGTGTGCAACTGCGTTGCTCAAGCAACCACAGACGATACTAAATTTGGAGTTTTGTTTCTTGTTCTATGTTCAAATTTCAGCTAGCATAGCTAACAGACCTGGGAGAGGGAAAGCAGACTCAGGCCTGCCTATGAGGGAGAATCTCCTCACTGGCGATTATTAATTACAACGTCGATTCTAATGTTGCTTGAGTGTCAGTCAAAAAAGCACTTAGTCTACTGAGATGCTAGAAAGCAATGCTACTAGAAACAGCATCCGAGACAGAAGTTGAGACCTTGAGTGTCTAGCAAGGTCATTTGCTTAAGTACCAATAGCAAGGCTGCTGTAAGCTTCCTTAATCCTCACCTATTTGAGTTTGGGCTCAGCTAAAAAAACTTACCTGCTAGATCAGTGGTTCTCAACCTATGGGCCACAACCCTTCTGGCTAACCCTTATCTCCAAAACCATTATTTACATTATGATTCATACCAGCAGCAAAATTACAGTTATGAGAGAAAATAATTTTATGGTTGGGGGTCACCACAGCCTGAGGAACCGTGTTATAGGGACACAGCATTAGGAAGGTGGGAGACCGCTGTGCCAGATGAAGGCTGTGACCTCTGCGCTTAGGGTGTGTCCTCTTCTGTTGACACCACACCTTTCTGTACATAGCATTCAGGTCAACAGCTGTGTTGTAACCACTCTTAACCCTATCTCACAGCTCCTTTGAGGGTTAGACTCTTGATTGCTTTTAGCTTTATATAAATTATATATGCATAATTAATACATTATGTATTTTAATATACCTTATCCTAATATGTCACATATTAATTTATTATTATATAATATATTATAATACATTCTAGTATATTATGCTAATATATATTATAAGATATTTTATATTAAAATATATTATTTATTATATATAATAAAATATATAAGAAAGTAAGTATAGATTTGTATATGTATTAGTATATATAAGAAAATATATGTATAATGTATAATGTATACTATATAACAGAGAATTAAACATATTATATATTTATATATAATTAATATATATTGAGTCTAATACACACAGTAGGAGTTTAATGTATTGAATTAAGGCTCATTTGATTCTCCCAAACCTCTATGATTAAGGAGACAGAAACATCCGCCATTCGCCTCATTTAATAGGCATCTAAGAACTTATGAGAGTATGCTAAGCTGTTCAAGGTCTCACAGCTAGCTGCTAGTCACAAACAAATTAAACTAATACTAAAGGCCGGCCTCCTCTCTGCTTCCTTCTCGCCCCTCCCCCCTTGCTCTCTCACAGCCCCTCCTTCACCAGGCATGCCTCTGTGTGTGTGTGTGTGTGTGTGTGTGTGTGTGTGTGTGTGTGTGTTTCACTTCCCCCTTTGAATTCTGCACAGAGTCATCTCGTTCACCACAGAGAACAGCCCCCTCTTACTCATGGCTCTACTTTCTGAAGCTTCAGTTACTTGTGGTCAACCGCCATCTGGAAGTATTACATAGAAAATTCTAGAATTAAACACGGCATCAGCTTTAAGCTGTGCACTGTTCTGAGCATCATGAAGTCTTGTACCACCACTGTACATTACTCTGCCCTGAACGTCACCCCTCCTTTGTCCACTATATGCACAGTTGTTCTGGTCATTAGTCATTGGTCTGTTAATAACTGCTTATTTTCAGATAAACGTTTTATATGCTGTCCATGTTTTAGAAACCTTTTATTTTACTTAATGCATCTGGTGGCCCCAGTGCGTTAGTGGTGATCCTAAGTGTATTAGTAAATCCCCTGATAGTTTAAGTTGATTATTATTGACGTTATCGTTTAGTGTACACACAATGTGACTTCCACTTTACCACTGAGTCTGTCTAGGAAAGTAATCTGGACTCTCATTCAGACACCCACTGCTAAAGGGGGCACCATTTATTGTATTCCCCCCACCGTTTGCACACAGGATTCCAACAAAAAGACTTTCCAAAAACACTGACAAGTCTTTTAGTGGAGAGTTGTGGTGGTAATGTTGGCTGTCAAGCTGACTACATCTGGAATCCCTTGAGGGATTTTCTTAAACAGATCATTTCAAGTAGGATGACCCACACCTAAATCTGAGCCATACCTTCTTGTGGCAGCCCACAACAAAGGTCCTAAAAGAAGATTGCACACCCGCCCCCCTTTTTTTTTGCCTGCTTGCCCTCACTCTTGCTGTTAAGTTTTTTTATCTTGATGCAGTGGTTGGTGGCAGACTCAGCTTCCTCGGGTTTCAATATAAACTGAAGATGGGCAGCTCTCTTCAGGAATCCTCCAGGGCTCCAGTTGAACAGAAATGTAGCAGATTCTCAGTCTTGCTGACTGTCATGAGACAACATTGGTTCATCACTCAGGCCCCTCCTGTGAGCCAGTCTAATAAATCCCCTTTAATACAAATATTCTGTCATGTCTGTTTCTTAGGAGAATCCTGGCTAATACAGGACTTATTTCTAAAGACTGCAGAAATTCTTTTGGGAATACCTCCCAAGTCAAAGTCCGATGTCACCAAACAAGAATCTGTGTTTTATACATGCCCTGTCACCAAGAGGCACTGATGAGACCAAGTTAAGAACAAAATGAGCCTCTTCAGGTTCCATGTCCCCACTCTTAGACATCTCTGCTAATGTCACCAGCATTGACCCTGGGGAACCTCCCCCATCTCAAGTCTCTGGGACTTCTGAAAGATTCTCCCCACCCCTACCTGGGCAGCCACAGATTTCTATTCATTCTCCTGACCCTCTGGGTCTCTCTCCTGTCTCTCCCCATGCCCTTCCCCCTCTGGTTTCCCACCCATTTCCCTCCTTCACTCTGCTTCCAGTGACTATTTTGTTTCACCTCCTAAGTGTGATTCAAGCATCCTCCCTTGGGCCCTCCTTGTTTAACTTCTTTGGGGCTGTGGATGTATCTCGGGTATTTTGTGCTGAATGGCTAATATCCACTTATCAGTGAGTATATACCATTCATGTCCTTTTGGCTCTGGGTTACCTCACTTGGGATATTTTCCAGTTCCATCCATCTGCCTACAAAATTCATGATGTCTGTGTTTTTAATAGCTAAATAGTATTTTTCTGTATCCATTCTTTAGTTTAGGGGCATTTGGGTTGTTTCCAGTTTCTGTCTATTAAGAAGAAATCTGCTATGAACATAGTGGAGCGCGTGTCCTTTTGGGGTGGTGGAGCATCTTTTGGGTGTATTATGCCCAGGAGCAATATAGCTGGGTCTTCAGGTAGAACTACTTCCAATTTTCTGAGAAATCAACAAATTGATTTCCAGTATGGTTATATAGATTTGCACTCCCACCAGCAGTGGAGGAGTGTTCCCCTTGCTCCAGTCCTTGCCAGCATGTGCTGTCACTTGAGTTTTTTATCTTAGCCCTTCTGGTTTGTGTAAAGTGGGAATCTCGAGATTGTTTTGATTTGCATTTCTCTCATAACTAAGGATGTTGAGGCATTTCTTTAAGTGCTTTTTTGGTCATTTGAGTTTCCTGTGTTGAGAATTCTCTGTTTATCTCTGTACCCTGTTTTTAATTGGGTTATTTGGTTTGCTGGAGTCTAACTTCTTGAGTTCTTTATAGATTTTTGCATATTATCCCTCAGAACCCTTAGTAGAGGGATAAAGACACTAACCTACCCACAAAACTTTTGGCCCAAAATTTGTCGTGTCTAAAGAAATGCAGGAACAAAGATGGAGCAGAGACTGAAAGAATGACCAACCAATAATCAACCCAACTTGAAACCCAGCCCATTGGCAAGAACCAATCCCTAACATTATTAATGATACTCTGTTATGGTTGTAGAAAGGAGCCTAGCATAACTGTCCTGTGAGAGGCTCCACCCAGCAGCTGACTAAAACAGATGCAGTTATCTACAGCCAAGCGTTGGACAGAGGTAGGGGACTTTTTTTGGAAGAGTTGAGGGAGGATTGGAGAGGATGGGATCCCCACAGGAAGGCCAACAAAGTCAACTAACCTGGACCTCTGGGAGCTCTCAGAGACTGAGCCACCAACCAAAGAACATATACTGGCAAGAAGGGGAGTGGGGAAGTGGGGGGGTGTCAACCATTTTTTGAAATGGTGACCTCAGACAAAGGCACACAGGCCTTCTTATAGGGAACCAGGGGAACTCTCCAAACGGATTAGGTAATCTAAATTTTCCTTGCTGGGTATTAGGGAGTCCCAGGTGGTCAGCAGTCTGCATTCCTGTGTCATGAATGTTTAACCATAGGATAAGATAGGGCTGCCCAGCCCAGACGGCCCATTCTGAGATAAGACATTTCCCCATTTTTGTGATTGTCCCAGGCTGTTCTTTGGGAGGTGGTTTTATGTCCTTGCTTCTGGATTTTATGGTCTGTTCCTGGAGCTGGTGCCTTATGGCTTTCTTTTCAAAATCAGACCTGGCCCTTAAACAGACACAAGTGGAGTTTATGTTGTCCTTTCAAAATAGAAAAAAAAAAAAAAAAAAGAAAAGAAAAGAAAAGAAAAAAATTTTTCAGTGCAATTACAGTGAAAAGTCTCATTTTCTCTGAAACCATAAAATACAAACCATGTTGCTTTGCACACCTTGTTTGGTTTTATAAATCTGGACAAGAAAAACAATCCTCTACTCAACTCTCATTAAAGTATCCTTTGTTATTTGTTTGCCAAAGAAAGAGAGAGAGAGAGAGAGAGAGAGAGAGAGAGAGAGAGAGAGAGAGAGAGAGAGAGAAAGAAAGAAAAGAGAAGAAAAAAAAAAAAAAACACCATGAGCTACAAGCCATATATGGAGAAGTCCGGTGTAAGTTTCGTGACGTCATGTTCTGCTCTCAGGCTCCTCAAGCTGAAGTAGGCTGTGCTTTGTAAAGCTGGTCATAAAAAAAAAAAGAAAAAAAAACCCAGCATGCTGAAGATGGAGCTCAGAGGCAGAGCACTTGTCTAGCATAAACAACCCTGGGTTCATCCGAGCTCCAACAGGGAAACAGTCTGCAGACTGAGAGAACCGAGCATTCTATCAGAACCCCGCGGCTCTGGATTCTAGGTCCAGCAGCAACCAGAGAGACCATGCAGGCCATCCTTGCTGTGATGGTCTGGATGGCTTCCTCTGTGTCTAGTTCTTCATTTACAGAAAGCACTTTGCCAGATATAACAAACGAGGACTTCATCAAAGAATGTGTTCAAGTTCACAACCAGCTTCGGTCAAAAGTGAGTCCACCAGCCCGGAATATGCTGTACATGGTGAGTTCACTAGCAAGGGCTTGTTGCCCATGTCAATCAGAAGCAGCTTGCCTGCATTAATTTGGGTGTGACTTCTGGGTAACCCTGAGTGGTTTTCTTTCTTTTTTTCCTTGTAATGGACGTGTGCAGTAAACTCAGTTTTCGATCAGAGTCCACCGTAACCTTTCCCCGACTGTCTTGAGCAATACCACTGGCATGATTCAGTTCTTTCTGCACACTTCCTTTCCGCAGCCATGAGCAACAGACTTCTTTTTTGTCATGGTTTTTCCTGTTAATATTTCTGAGCTTTCTTTTTTGTGTCTTAAGGGTTCTTTTTTTTTTTTCATTATATATGCTGTGTAAAATAATGGTGTTTCATTATGATAATTCAGTGTGCTTAGGCTACACTCATTCCTTGTCCTCTTGGCCCTCTTCCTCTGATCGCTTTCCCCTTCTACGTTTCTGTGGTCTTCGGTTGTTTTCCTCTACACTTCACATAGAAGAGGTCATGATGCTTTCCCGCCTGCGTCTGCTTTATGCTACTTAATGTGATGATTTCCAATCCCATCTGTTTCCCTGCAAATGTCATAATTTTGTTCTTGGCGACTCAACAATACCGCTCAGTGTGTTTATATAGACATATCTGCACACAAGCTATTTTCCTTACCCTTTCATCTTTCTGGGAACCACTGGATGTAATCCATAGCTTGGAGGTTGTGAGTAGTGCCACAAAACAAAACAAAACAAAACAAACAACAACAAAAAAAAAAAAACCATGGATATGCAAATATCTCAAAATGTGCTGACTTCCATCCCTATAGAGACAAGCCCAAACATGTTGTAGCTGAATCACACGCTAGTCTTATGTTTATAGTTTGTGGTGATACTGATTTCCATAGTGGCTGAGCTAATTTACATACCTATCAGCAGCATGTAAAGGCTTTTTCCTCCACCCACATATCAGCAGACTTAACAGTCAGATTTCCCTAATGGTAAGGATGTTGAGCTATGCTTCTCTGAAGGACTGTGTTCAGCCCATCTGTTGCTTGTTGGATTTCTCACCCTTTTAGGGTTTAATGCTTTTAGCTCTTCATACATTTTAGGTATTAATCTGCTGATGCATAAGTAGCTGCTACATATTTTCTTCCTTTTATTTATTTATTTATTTATTTATTTATTTATTTATTTATTTATTTTTTCCGAGACAGGGTTTCTCTGTATAGCCCTGGCTGTCCTGGAACTCACTCTGTAGACTAGGCTGGCCTCGAACTCAGAAATCCACCTGCCTCTGGCTCCCGAGTGCTGGGATTAAAGGCATGTGCCACCACTGCCTGGCCTTTTTTTTTTTTTCTTTTTTTTTACTTTCCTTCTTTCTTTGCTTCTTTCTATTTTTTTTTGAACTTGATATGTAAATGAGACTGGCCTAGAACTGAGAGATCTGCCTGACTCTGACCCCTTCACGATGATACATGCGTTTAAAGGCATGTATCATCATCATGACCACTTTTTCTTCCATTCTTTAGGCTATGCCCTCAGGTAATGTTCATTTTCACTGTGCCCGTGGTTTCTAATCAGTGTAGTCTCACTTGTCAGTACTTACATATTTCCTGAACCATTGAAGCCCTGTTCAGAAAATTGCCTGTGCTTCATACATTGAAATGTTAGCCAAAGTAATTGGACAGAACAGAAAAAAATAAAAGCCACAAATTAAAAAAAAAAAAAAAAAAAGATGTAAAATTGAGACATTTGGTTGTGGCAGTTTCAGGTCTCATATTTAGGTTTGTAACACACTCTGATTTGTTTCTTCTACACTGTATGAACCTGGTTTTGTGCTCCTTTGTGCATACATATTCAGTTTGTCCAGCACCACTGGTCTAGCTTCCTCTTGCATTATCTCCTTGTCTGCTTCGATGCCAATACGCTTCTGTCCCTTTTGACCAGCCCTCTGGTTTTGAAGTCTAGATTGACAATTCCTTTAGCACTCCAGTATCTGATCAGAAGTCCTTGCAGATTTTTTTTTTTACGGGCAGAGTGAGACGTGTAAGCATCTTTCAGTGGTCCTCGAATTTGAAAACGCCTCCCCAAAGCCATGAGCACGAACAGCCTTCCTAGCAGCCTTTACAGCAGTGGTTCTCAACCCAGTGCTGTGACCCTTGAACACAGCTTGTCATGTTGCATGACCCTCAACCAGAAAGCATTTTTGTTGCCACTTCCTAACTGTAATGTTGCTACTGCTGAGTTGTAATGTAAGGATGTTTTGAAAGAGAGGAGTTGCAACCCACGGGTTGAGAGCCGCTGATCTAGCGTTATCTTCAGCATGCCTTCAGTGTTTCCTCGTTTTCACTGTAGGAGTCTTTTATCCCCTTAGTAAGATGGTTTCCTACATATTTTACTGTTGGAGAACTGTCAGAATGGAATCATTGTGGAGATTTCTCTTTTGGACACTTCACTGTTCCTTCATACAAAAGCTACCGTGTATCACGTGCTGATTTTCATTGTCCCTGATACATCATGGGACTTGTTTATCTCTTAGAGCTTCTGGTTATTCAGGCAGTAGCACTCGAAGACATGGATGTTTCTGCTTCTCTCCCATTCTTTGACCTCATCACTTCTCCTTTGTACTGGCTGCTTTTGTGTTAACTGGACACAAGATAATACGAGTCATCAGGGAAGGGGCCTCAGTTTCCAAAATGCTTCCATGGAATCCAGCTGTAAGGCAGTTGTTCTCTATTAGTGATCGATTTTGGGGAGGAGGGGGTCCACCTATTTACCATCCCTGGGCTGGTGGTCCTGGGTTCTATGAGAAAGCAGGCTTGTTCCTTGAGCAAGCCATGGGAGGCAAGCTAGTAAAAAGCATCTCTCCGTGGCATCTGCATCAGCTCCCATCTCCAGGATTCTGCCCAGTTTGAGTTCCTGTCCTGGCTTCTTTGAACAGAGATGTGGAAATGAGAGCTGAATAAACTTTCATTTTAAACTTCCTGCCCAACTTGCATTTTCCTCAGGATGTGTCTTTGGAGCAATAGAAGTGTATGATAGTATTCTAATTAGCAGGCAGAGAGACTAGTGAGCACTATGCTGCTTCTGGAGTCTACCTCATTTGTCCCTTTGATTCTTCCTCTCTAAGGAACTGGAACCTGGCCTTTAAGTAGTAAGCCAGCGGGGTCCCCAGATCTGAGTTGAGTAGGCAAACAGTCTTGTGTTTGTTAATAGTAGTCTTAAGTTTTTGAATAAGATATTTCTTTCTTGACTTCTATATTGTTTAATTATTTTTCAGTCTTGGGACCCAAAACTAGCCCAAATTGCAAAAGCATGGACAAAATCTTGTGTATTTAAACACAACCCACAGCTGCATTCACGGATACACCCAAATTTCACCGCCCTGGGAGAGAATATCTGGCTTGGCTCTCTATCCATCTTTTCAGTATCTTCAGCCATCTCCGCCTGGTATGAAGAAATTAAGCACTATGACTTCAGCACTAGGAAATGTAGACATGTCTGTGGCCATTATACTCAGGTAAGTACTTCCCTATAGCTTCTTGGAACCACCTGTTTAAAGATGGAACGAACTGGACTTGGTGTTGAACAAATATATAATGAGCTAGTAGGATTATAAGAGGAAAATATACGTGGAAACATGAGTTACATGGATAAAATCATATGCAACGGCCATTCATCTAGACAGTACGAGACACTCGCATGAGATAACATTGTGTTCCTTAAATTTAGCCTTGGAATATGGCTGATGAATGAACTTGAAGCGTCTTCTCCCTAGCTATGTGGCTTTAGAGAAACATCATAGTCTCTCTGAGTTTGTTGATGTATGGGTGTTAGACCCTCCCTTACATGTTTGTGGTTAAGAAGGGAATGGGGCTTTCAGCTTAGGAAGGTAAATGGTTGTCATGGTTACATCTTCCAGGACTTGGGAATTCATAGCCAATCTTCCATGATGAGCTCTGCCTTCGGCAGGGAAGCCAGAACATGGTCGCCTACTGGAGACGTTTGGACCACTAATTTGGTCTCATATCTATGGGAGAGATAGGATTTTGAAAATTAGTTTTCCCATGTCCCAAGTATTAGCCTTCCTTTTTTTCCCTCTAGATGAAAAGGAGGAACTTACACATTGAGGGAAGTTTCTGCTGTCTCAAGTCTGTCTGACCTGAACTTGAGTTTTCTCTTCCTGTTCTGACTCCCTGGGAGGAGGGATATTCATATGGGTAACAAGTCTGTTAAAAAGCAAATTGTCTTCTGACTGCTACATATTTTGCATGCTGAGCTACTGAAATTCCAACGAACAGGCCCCTTCATAGACCTTGCACACCTCCTTTACCTGGTTAATTTATCCTGAAGTCTCTTTACATTCGACAAACTCTACTTTCAAGAACCGACTCCCACGTCTGTTCCTCCATGGACTAGGGTGTGAGCTCTTGGCTGGATAGTTTCTGTGTCATCTTTGCTCATATGGCCTCTGTCAGTTTCTCTTAATTGGACTAGTCGTGCACACGCATGTCTCCCCAAATCAGGGAGAGCTCTCCTGAGAGCCAGAAGCCATCCGCAGCTGTACTCTGCTCCCCCAGTCTTGCTCCTAATTTCTCCTTTCCCACACTTCTGAGACTGTAAAGTATTGTCATATAAGCTAATATCGCAGAGAGAGCTGTGCAGGAATCTGGACCAACACTTTGTCAGTAGCCATTTAACAAAGAGTGCAGCCCCGGAATCTAGTTTTGTAATAATTTATGTTAGAAGAGGATTTCTGAGAAATCCTTGTCTAAAATTCCTGTTTCAGCCTTCTAAGAGACCTTAGTGGTGGTGGTGGTGGTAAGGTTCATACTACTCAAGTCATTTCACGTTCCTACTGGAAAGTTACCTACAGTAGGATCTAAACTCTACTTACCCTCCTCTTTTGAACATCAGGTTGTTTACATATATTGCCCAACGATAAACAGGTAGAGCATAAATTTAGTTTGATCGTCTCTATGAGAATAGTATTGACATACTGATTAAACATTTTAGCTTCATGTTCACTGAAGACAGACTAGCAAGTTTTTCATTTTTGTTTAATAAAAGATTTTCTGGTAGGCAAGTTCCAGATAGGACTGGAGCTACAGAATCTGAGTTCATATTCCTGCCCTGACACTGTGGCCCTGGCTTTGCTTCTTTGACTAGTAAGTACAGAAAACAATGGGACTAACTGGATGGCCCAGGCTGCCCTCAGATTCACTGTGTAGCCCAAGTAAACCTTGAACTCACAATGAGCTTCCTGTCTCATCTTCAAGAATGCTGAGGTTATAGATGTGAGACACCATATCCAGCTAAGCCTAACTTTGAAAAAAAGAAGAAGAAGAAGAAGAAAAAGCTGTTTGCAAGGTCTCTTCTTAAAGGCCTGGTGCATGTTGGAAAGTGGGGAACGGTTTCCTTAGGTGGTAGGGTCCAGACAGAAGAAGATGGATAGGTCATGGGGGTGTTCACTTGTAAGGGATGCTGGAAATGTATCCCTTTTCTCTATCTTTGGTTTCCTGGCCACCACAAGGTGTGACTAGTTTCCAAGACCCTCATCACAGACCCAAAGGCAATGACAACTGTGACCATCCAGGACCCAGAACATGCCTTCCCACAGATATTTTGTCACAGTGACTAACAACTAATATATCAGGCTGTCCCTGAGGACAGCCTGGCATTTCCACCTGCCTGCCCTCAGGGATATACTAGCACCTTTGTCATCCCTTGTCCCCAACCAATGCAACAGGTATGACACATAAAAGCTCTCCTTGCCCTTTTCTATTACCTCTGCCTATATGGTCTTACTTAACCTTGTGACTTCAAGATTCGTATCTCTGTTCTCCCATCCTCATAACAGGGCCTATCCCAGTCTTTACTGGAATATATAATAGGCAGCTCAAAATGAACACTTTGAACAGAACCCTGTGCCCAAGTTCCTACCCACCTTGCTTGGTCCCTGGTTTTCTATAAAAAATAGTACCTGGGTCCCAAGCCCAAATGCTCCCCCACATGCAGAATAAGATCCAATGTTCTTAGCTATTGTTTGGTTTTGTTTTGACATATAAATCCCATTTATTTAAAAAAGTCAGACATGCTTCTGATACCTTTCAAAATCTTCACCTGAGATTTCATACTAAAAAGAATAAAATGATGTAGCCTTCTTTTCCAGAGATGAAACATTTTTTTTACAATCAAAAAATATTTTTGTTATTTCAATGTGTGTGTGTGTACATGCATACCATGAAACCCAACTCATATGGTAGTCCTTGTGGCAAGTGCCTTTATCCCCTGAGACACTTCACCTGCCCCCCGTGAGAGGTGCCCCTCTTAGGAGCTTTTTGGGAGATAGGTGTTACATATACATTTGCATATTGATATCACCTAAGGATCTAATACAGTGTATAATTTCCACACTGAACATCAGTCAGGGTCTGGATGGAGGGGCAACATGGAGACTTGAGTAAACCTCTCAGATGTTTCCTCCTCCTCCTCCTCCTCCCCCACTCCTCCTCCTGCTCTTCTCCTTGCATTCTTTTTTTTTTCTTTTATTGGATGTTTTCTTTATTTACATTTCAAATGTTATCCCCTTTCCAGGTCTCCCCTCTGGAAACCCCTCTCCCCCTGCCTCTATGAGGTTGCTCCCTAACTGTCTTAGTCAGGGTTTCTATTCCTGCACAAACATCATGACCAAGAAGCAAGTTGGGGAGGAAAGGGTTTATTCGGCTTACACTTCCATACTGCTGTTCATCACCAAAGGAAGTCAGGACTGGAACTCAAGCAGGTCAGGGAGCAGGAGCTGATGCAGAGGCCATGGAGGGATGTTCTTTACTGGCTTGCCTCCTCTGGCTTGCTCAGCCTGTTCTCTTATAGAACCCAAGACTACCAGCCCAGAGATGGTCCCACCCACAAGGGGCCTTTCCCCCTTGATCACTAATTGAGAAAATGCCTTACAGTTGGATCTCATGGAGGCATTTCCTCAACTGAAGCTCCTTTCTCTGTGATAACTCCAGCTGTGTCAAGTTGACACAAAAATAGCCAGTACACCAACCCACCTGCTCCCACCTTCCTGCCCTGGCATTCCCCTACACTGGTGCATCAAACTCCCTCAGGCCTCAGGTCCCTCCTCCCATTGATGTCTAGCAAAGCCATCATCCTCTGCCACATATGTGGCCAGCTCCACGTGTATTCTTTGGTTGGTGGACCAGTTCCCGGGAGCTCCAGGGGGTAGGGGGGTCTGCCTGGTTGACACTGTTGCTCCCCCATGGGGTTGTAAACCCCCTCCACTCCTTCAGTCCCTTCTCCAACTCCTCCATTGGGGACCCCGAGCTCAGTCCAGTGGTTGGCTGTGAGCATCCGCCTCTGTATTTGTCAGGCTCTGGCAGAGCCTCTCAGGAGACAGCCATTATCAGGCTCCCATCTCTTTCCAGCCCCGTTATTCTTGAGTCATGAACTCCATCAGCTTCCAAGAATTCTATCACCCAAGCCTGAGTGACCATGTGCTCATTCCTATGCTGCTAAAATAAACCTCCAGGATTGCCTCCCCCCCCCCCAACCCAGTCTTCTCAGTCCATCTACTCCGTAAGTGCCAAGTGGACTCAAAAATAAATAATCTTTTTCTTACCTACCAGAATTCCTTCAGTCAGCCCCCTTTGATCTCATTGGCTGTGACTGTCCCCCAATCAGACTGTGCCTCCACTTGCCTTTTTTCTGCCACCCTAACATGCCAGGCAACTTTTACTCCAGCACCTTCATCCCTGAGAATGGACGGTGCCCATTCTCCAAGTCTTCTGATCTGTCTTTGTCTGTAGTCTCACTTACATCTCAGGGAAAAAGGTCACTTCAGAGATGGTTTTCCTCAACACCCTTTGAATCGGCTGCTTTCTTCCCTTCGAGGTTACCCTGTTTTATTTAGTTGCAGCTGCTTTCTGTAGGAAGTGTTGTAGCTGCTCAGAGGAAGCATTGGAGATAACAGGATGGCTGAGCACATGGGTTTGCTTTCTTCAGTGGAAGGATGATGCCCGGTCACCTGGAACGCCGCAGTCAACTTGGGCAAACAATCCAGGGATTGCTCTTCTATTAGGAGCCAGTCTCCACCTGGATTTCCCCCACAGCCTGAGAACTGTCTGGGCTTTGTTTTAGTGACTAGAACGTTTCCTTCTGAAAGAGGCCCTATGCACGTTGTCCCCCATCAATAGAATACATCCTTACGCTTAGGACAAACCCTTCCTCTGCTCTAGGCCAGAGCCCTGAACACTTTATTGGCCAACAGAACTCACTCTTATTGGCAAAGGTCACAGGTGCTTTGCTACTTTGCAAGGGAATTTGATGTAGCAATCCTGAAGTTTGGTTGTAAGAGTGATCATGGGGAGACTCCCCACCACCAGCACCACACACACCCAGTTTGACTGTGTGGAAATGTGTGAGAGAAAAACCCCATGATCAGGCTCTAGAAGATGTCATTCAGCCTGACTGACCAAGTCTGGCTGTTCCTAGTGTTCATCTCTTCAAGGTTCATCTCCTGGCTCGCAGTGATAGCTGCAGGAACGCTATGACAGCTTTCCCAGATCATCTTGTCATGTATGTGTTTATTTTACACATGCACTCACGCACACTGTTCTGAGACTGTAACTCAGGACTTGTGTCAGCTGAGTCCAGAGTGCTTAACATTCCCTTAGTAGACTCTTATGGGACTAGAGCAGATATTCCTTGGCACAGCTATAAAGGCTTGATAATAATCAAATGGTCATTGAGTCATTTCTGTGGTTAAGAAATCTTCTTGTCCTTTTAGGTTGTTTGGGCAGACAGTTACAAACTTGGCTGTGCAGTGCAACTTTGCCCTAATGGAGCAAATTTTATATGCAACTATGGACCAGCGTAAGTGCCTGAATTCTAAAAATATGTTAATATAGGTATTTATCTGTAATATAGAAAATCTAGAAGTATAAAGAAAAAAAAATCTCAAGGCCTCTAAATCTGCTCAGAGACTTACTACATTAATACTGTGTGGGTATGTTTATACACACATATATATGCTCTAAAACACTACAAGAAGCCGGGCGGTGGTGGCGCACGCCTTTAATCCCAGCACTCGGGAGGCAGAGGCAGGCGGATTTTTGAGTTCGAGGCCAGCCTGGTCTATAAAGTGAATTTCAGGACAGCCAGGGCTAAACAGAGAAACCCTGTCTCGAAACAAACAAACAAATAAAACACTGCAAGAGCATTCTTTAAGAGTAGCATGATTAAAATGCTTGCCAAAGATGTAAATTGATATATCCATAATACCAGGAAAGGGAACTGACATTAACTTATTTTGTTTAAATCAGAGCAAACTTTCACACACTTCAAAACGTAAGTAGAGCTGCTCAGTTGACACTAATTACTTCAAGGCTTTAGACAGTTGAACTTTTCAGAGAGCAGCAGGTTAGGTTCCAATAATTATAAAACCGGCAGATAATGTTGTGTGGGAATAGTCTACATGTTTCCCGTGTTAGCTTATTTTTTGTTGATATCGTTATTCCTTTTGTACAGGGTGAATGTTATTTCAATTTTTCCTGTTTCTTGAGAGTTGTTTGTGTCCTAATATGTGGTCAGTTTTAGTGTCTGGATGGGGGATACTCTATGAACATGTTCTAACCCATGACTCCAGGGCTCACAGAACAGGGGAGTGTAAGCTTTGGCCCTGAGTGTGCCCAGTGTTCTTTGGGCACTGCCACCTTAGGCCATCCCCTTGGGGACCTTTGCTCATATTCTGTGTCTTCCCTCTTTCCCAGGATCCCAACCCTCTTACGCACCCCCTCCCCCCGGGTTTCTAGAACAAATTCAAAACTATTGTGCTTGATTCGGCAGAGCACGGTAAAGTCTGTCTGTCTTAAGGAAACTCACCCAAACCAGCCCAGGTCTTCCTCGTTTCATGTTTGCCCCAAAACAAATCTACCAATTTTAAGTGACATTTTTCCCCTTCTCTTTTAGTTTGGAATAGACAATTAAAAAAATAAGATAACGCCGGGCGTGGTGGCGCACGCCTTTAATCCCAGCACTCGGGAGGCAGAGGCAGGCGGATTTCTGAGTTCGAGGCCAGCCTGGTCTACAAAGTGAGTTCCAGGACAGCCAGGGCTATACAGAGAAACCCTGTCTCGAAAAACCAAAAAAAAAAAAAAAAAAAAAAAGATAACAGTGATTTAATCACAACCATTCTACAACTTAGGCTGCTTATGGAGTGTTGTGCTTTTTAACAATGAAAGACACTGTACTATATTTCATTCCCGGTCCTACATGCATGCATATAAATATATGAATATTTATACATATGTATGCATATGTATGTATATGCCTGTATCTTCTAATCTCTTTTGGTTTCACAGTAAGTTGCTTTTGGGGGGTTGGGGCTAGGGAATGTGGTACACTGATAGAACATTTGCCTAGCATGGATGAAACTAAGTTATCCTCATAGGATGCATAGGAAAAAGTCCAAACATGTTAAAGAGATCAATTACTGAGTTCTCTCTATCCCTTAGATATTTGGTTAGATAATAGTTATCAGTTATTATCACATTTATATACAAATAAATTTTTCCTAATTTTCTTTTTTCTTTTGGAGGTCATTACCCCAGCCGAACCATGTATCTAGTAAAAACCATGATGGCCTGGTACATGGAAAACACCTACAAAGTGTAATAGCTTTTCTAGGATAGCCAGTGTATGGGTGGAAGTTATCACATATGCTATGGGTTAAGTAGAAAGAGCCCAACATAAGACATTTCTAGATTTTTTTTCTTTCCTGGTTCACTCATATAAGCTGACATCTTTGGCAAATTATTAATCTCTAAGATCTTCAGTTTCCTTACCTGCTTAACAGAAACAAAAATAATTCCTCAAGACTCCTCATAAATGAGACAGTATAAATTAAAGTTCATAAACACAGGGTTCACGTGACATAAGCCCTGCAAATACTAGCAACCGTCCACTTGCGTCTGTCTCTCCGCATTTTTCTAGCCTCCTGGATCTCCCTCCATCTCATCATCTGGATTTGGTCAGACATTCGGAGTAAAGTGCAGTTAGTTGTGTTGGGGGCCCCTGTACTAACGGTCTTCTGCTTTCCAGAGGAAATTACCCAACATGGCCATATAAGCAAGGAGCCACGTGCAGTGATTGCCCTAAAGATGACAAGTGCCTCAACAGTCTCTGCAGTAAGTAAGATAATAAAAACTTTCCACAGAATTAAGGTATGAGCATGATTTTTGAGCTGGCCTTGGTAAGACCCAGAAGCCAGCTCAACATACTAGGCACAAAGAAAGGATGCATGGGCAGAAGTTTGGAGATAATGCTACAGGCCTGGAGGTCTTGTGTCTCTCCATACTGGTAGGTAAGTCAGACTAGGCAGAGCTGAGGCTGCAGGGAAAGTTTAACAGACTGCCCTTAAGAAGTCTGATTTTTCCACAGTGTGAAGGGAGCAAAAGCGACTGCAGCTATGTAATCCCATGGTTCTTTGCTGCCACCTCTGTAGCAGAGTGGCTCACAGAAGCAAAGCTGGGTAGGGGTGCTTAGAAGGGAGGGGGAGACATCATCTGATAAGCCAGATACCCTGCTGAGACTTTGGTGTCCTGCTGGGTTGGATGAGAAACTGCTACCTCCTTCATCATGAACAAACTAATTAAAAGAAATACTTTAATTGCATTATTTACAAATCATATTTTAATCTTTAGTTTCAACCATAGCTCAAAACCAGATTCATCTGGTAGTTGTGGCATGATTTTTTCAATCATCCTGGTAGTATTTCTTTTGTACAAAAATTTACATATCAAGTTCATATAAAAAGACTGAAAAATATCATATTGATACTGCAGCCAAAACTGATCTTTGAAAATCATTGTACTTAAAGCCAAATCAAGGTCACAGTTGTAAAGAATTAGAAACATAGCTTCCCCTACACCTAACTTTTTCTTAATTCTGGTTTTACAGTTAACCCACGACGAGACGAGGTCTCACGTATGTATGCAAACCTTAAGCTGTGTTCCCGGGGCACTATGTAGGCTGGGCTAGCACAGCACGGGAAACTGAGCACGCTCTTCTTCGTTTCACAGGTTACTACTCTGTCGATTATCCGGACTGGCCTATATATCTACGTAACAGATACACATCTCTCTTTCTCATTGCTAAGTCGGTTCTTCTATTACTGTCTGTTATAATTACCATTTGGGTAAAGCACAAATATCCTAACTTGGTTCTTTTGGACTAAAGCCGTGGTTGGAGGACAACTGATTCACATGTGGCTATTTAAAAACTTTTCAATAAAATCTCAGTCAAAAGAACTTCTTCTAAGTCTACAGAGTTAACTTGTCTTCCGGCATTACGAATACAGACTGACCAGGTTGCCATAGCCAGGACTGCAGCGAGTGACGCACACCCAGGAAATCTCACATTTCCAGATCTGTAATACTCATGTTGATAATTCTAAATCCAATTGCCCTCAAGAATTCTTGCTGCTCTTGCAAAGCCCAGTGTCTGATTTCCAGTCCCCACACTGTCTCACTACCACCTACACCTCTAGCTCCAGTGGATTCTATGCCCTGCTCTGGCTTCAGTGGGAGAAGGGGCCCACATGCTTACATGCAGGGTATGATACCCATATATATTTCCTGGTACCTCACTCAGAACAGTGACAGATTTGATTTAGAGGCCTTGGATTTTCTGTTGTTGTTTTTTTAATCCTGGGGTAAAATAATAAATTAAGTGGAAAATTTGCATGTATTTTCCTCAAAACCAAATGTTCTGAGATTATGAAGACCAACCAATGGCAACAAACATTGGATTTGATGACTCATTCCAAAAATCTATATAATTTAAAATAACAGGTATTCCTAAAACATCTAGGCAAAACTTGCCTGGAACCAGTTGGGCACAATGTATACGTAGGTATCTACCTCCTACGTATTTATATTTACAGAGCATACGTCCACAAACAGAAGTAAACTGGTCATGATTTCCTGAGTTTGACTCAGCTAAAGCCTTCCCATCTCAAAATCCTTTACAAAAGGAAACACCTTAGAAAGTTTGGGATTTTTTCCCAATGCTACTTTTTTCTCTTCTGCTTCTTTTCGTCAGCCTCCATCTTGAGCTTAACTTCCTCCGCTGTAAGAGCGCCCAGTTTCTTCGTCTTTGCTTTCTTAACCTTTTCCTTGATAGCAGCCACATCAATCTTCGTTTCGGTAGAAGCTGCAGAAGTTTAAAACAGACGCAAATGTCATATTATACTTTTAAAGGTCATCTATGAAACAGAGACATCTGAAAACAGTTGGTCCCTCGAGATGAGCACAACCATGCAGATGAAACCCCATGGCTGACAGCATACTTAATTCAGTCGGTCAAACTCATTCTTTACACATCACATGATTTGTACAAATTACACATAATTTTGTACTTTGGAACTTTATTCATTAAGAAGCCAATTTTCCACACTACACACAAAGTATTTTAAAATTATATTTCATGAAAAATAAATATAGAGAGATCCCTTCAGTAACTATAACAAGGCTTATCAAATTAAGCTAGAAGTATTTTAACATGATTTTGTTAGTAAAAACTGTAATGTGACAGCATCTAGTGTTTTTTTTTGTTTTTTTGTTTTTTTTTTGGTTTTTCGAGACAGGGTTTCTCTGTGTAGTCCTAGCTGTCCTGGAACTCACTTTGCAGACCAGTCTGGCCTTAAACTCAGAAATCCGCCTACCTCTGCCTCCTGAGTGCTGGGATTAAAGGCGTGCGCCACCACGCCTGGCTGCATCTAGTGGTCTTAACAGGCCAAACTATTTTAAGGCTAAACTAAATACAAAAAACAATTTTAAAAGGATGCAACTTTTTCTTAGCATGAAAGAATTAAAACTTAGAATGTACCATCCAAAAAGCCTAGAGATTTTAAACCTCCACTCTACAGGGTAACTACATCTTTAATCATTGATGGTTACACAGCTACCAAAGTACTTAAAAGTGGGTATCCCACCTCCTTGTGCTGAGGTTGGCTTTGGACGGTTACTCTGACAAGTGCTACCAGAGTCAAAGGAAATGGAGGACAGGTCAGAATGAGGCCAGGTGTGGTTAAGCGGTGACCTGAGGTTTTTCCTCCTGACAGCTTTTTTTTTTTAAGATTTATTTTATTTATATGAGTACACTATATAGCTGTCTTCACACACACCAGAAGACGGCATCAGATCCCATTACAGATGGTTGTGAGCCATAATCTGGTTGCTGGGAATTGAACTCAGAACCTCTGGAAGAGCAGTCAGTGCTCTTAACCACTGGGCCATCTATCCAGCCCTCCTCTTGACAGCTTATTATCAAGACCTTAAGCTGATGAGAAGTATGTGTTAACACAGAAAGGAGCTTTTAAGCCACAGCTGGGAAAGGCCTCTCCAGTGTGGCAACAATGTTTGCATGTCTTCACAGAGATGACACGTGGTTCTGGGGTTACATCTTTCCCAATAAGGAATCTAACCCCAGCCCAGGACAGACAGACACACACGCCTAGATTATAAAAACCTCGAGGGTCACTTTTGCCTAGGCTCGTGAGTAATTCACCCAGCCGAGGAAGCCCGTTGTTTCGTAGAGGCTGACATGCACTCTGGGGTTGTCTGTCATAGACCGCGGACTTCTTACCTTCCTTTGGCTTCACAGCTGGCTTTTCCTTAGGCGGAATAAACGCTTTGTTTCGTTCTTCCTGCCTCTTTGTAAGAGCTTCTGCTTGCTTAGCCTACATCGGTGAGAAACGCCTTAGTGAAACACAACTAGTAACAAACTGTGCTCTTGATGCTGTGTGGAATCTGAAAAATCCTTACCTTTATTGCTTCCATTTTCTGCCGCTTCTTCTGATTCGCCTTCAGAAAGTATTCACCACTGGCCAATTCTTTATCAATCTATTAGAAACAGCATTTACAGTTAGAGCAGAAATAATGTAGACGAGGGAATTCCCTAAGAAGTCAGTGTCCTTGGGGTTAGGAAGGGTGGCATCAATACTGATTAATGACTGGTCACATAGAGGTAAGTACAAGCTGAGGTTAATGCACATGTGGAGCTAGGATAGAAGGTGTTTGTGATCCGCACAGCTGACTAAGTCAGGTAGGATCAAATGTCAGGGTGTCAGCAAGGTATGAAAAGCAATCAGATGAGTCTGGGGGAACCTGAGACTCCAAGAAGGCAGAACAAGTCTTAGAAAGGATAGAAACTACGGCACAAAAGAACAGTGAAAGGCTCTAGGCCAGGTGTGGCTGTGCAGGCCAGGTGTGGCTGTGCATGCTTTTGGTCCACACCCCCAGGGAGGCTAAGGCAGGAGGACAGAGCTCAAGGCCAGCCAGGCCTACAGGACTAGACCCTGTCGCAGAGGAGAGGGGAGAAGCTAAGAGGAAGAGGGGACCCAAACAAAGCCACTGTCTTAATTCTTATACTTTCTCACTTCAAAGTCCCTTGAGGTCAATGTCATCACCTCACTTAGGCATGAGGACACAGACTCACAGTCATGTCATATAAAATATCTTACTCACAAAGAGGTGTGAGCACAAGTCAAGGCACTGCTGTTTCAAGAAACCCCTCCCTTCACAAAGAAGAGACAAAGTAATGGGTGTACAACCTTGTTTTGGGGTGAAAAAGCACATGGGTCATCAACAAGAGAGACTGAAGTACTATAATATTAGAAAGCCCACAACAGTGGGTGTCACAAAGGGGGTGCTAAGGTTCCTACCAACTTTCCTGTGGAGCTGCTGGGCCAACATCCCTGACTGTCAGATATAAAGACAAAAAGCCCACAGGGCAACGATCAATACTCACCAAGAAAAGAGGTAAGACCCAAATAAAACTATTAGGAAAAGGGGGAATACTAAAACCCACACTAACTAAATACAAAAGTTTGCTAGCAGTTATTACACAACTACATGCCAATTATATGACTTGAAGGGAAACATGCTCTAGGCATTTATAAATCTGTCAGTGACAAAGAGACTAAATGAGTATTGTCTCCTAATAAAAGGGAAAAAGCCCAGGACCACCAAATGGCTTCAGTGCTGAACTTTTATTTTAAACTTTCAAGAACTGACTGTTTTCACTCAGCATGGCACCAGAGGCCGGTAAGTAGGCAGTCCATCGGTTTATGGATTCAGTTACATAGAAAACGCAAAGGATGCCATGGAAACATTTAAAACTGATGAGTGAACCCAGGAAAAGATACAAAATCAGCAGTCAAAGTCCTTAGCTTTTCTATCCCCAGTAACAAATTTACTATAGTCAAGGGCATCCAATCTTTTGATATATGACACCATAACACCCATCTACAAATGTAGTGGCTGCATTCATGGTTATCCAGGGAAATGTGAGCAAAAGGCTGGGAATGCCGGGAAGTTACCTTACTCACTAGAACCAGCTTTAACACACACGTGCGTGCACACCAGCAAACTTAGTAAGAAAGCACAAGACCTCTACGATGAACATTATAGATCAACAATGAAATGGCTGAAGATAGAGATGGGAAGATCTTCCCTGTCAATGGATTCAAGGAATTAATAGTGATGAATGTCCACGTCACCGACAGCAAACTATAATCAATGCAATTACTGTTCTTCACAGATGGGAAGAGACAATCCTAAATTCATATGGAAGGACACAAGATCTTTAGTCACAATCCCTGACTTAGCACAGAGCTGTAGATGTATAAAGACCACCCCTGCTATGTAACAGGGCTCCTTTGGCTCCCACTTTCCTTCCTTCCCAGAACAGATGCATTCCCACTGCTGTCTCACTACGAACACCATTCTCACTAACACCCCTGCCCCAGCCACTGGCCTTAAGGGTTTCCCTGAAACCCCAAACACAGGTCAGTGAGGAAGGGAAGACGGTGGGCAGAAAATGGTTTATGTTTAAATGAGAAACGACATAGTAAAGACTGAGTACTGTGAGATACAGGCAAAGAAAGGAAGAGTCAAACCAGATCCCAGATAGGTGGAGCTCCAACTCAAGCACAAAAAGAGACTTTACATGGGTCAGGAAATGCGAGACAAGAAGTCTAAGGAACTCTTTTCTGATGACCTCAAATATTCCAGAGCTGTACAATGCTGGGATCTGCCGGGTGTGGGAGAGAACAGAAAGGGGACAGAAAGGACTGCAACGTAGTTAGGCCGAGCAGAAGTTGGAGACACAAACTTTTAGTGAATTTAATCCAATTTCTCCACTTTAATTTTTTTGCCTAACTCCAATTTTTGAGTTTTCCTGGGAAGGTGTGGCTAAAGAATGTGTATATGAGAAAGAGAGGCGGAGAGAGGAGAGGGGCTCCTGGCTGTATGTGTGAAGGAGAGGACCAGAAGACAGCTGACAAACAAGGAAGGAACCTGCAGCTCACAGCTACGGCAACAAATGCATGTCGGAGGTAAGACTTTGCAGTATGTAGTCAAAATGTGAAATCCCTAGGTAGCTTTTAGCCTCAGAGCCCTGGCTGCCTGACACCCCCCTCCCCCAACACAGTTACTCACAATGGGATACCCACTCCCCAGACCCTTGCTATCAAGTTCTCACGTCCTAACACATGCACACCTACAGCCAACCCAAACTCTAGTGTTTCCAAACTCAGGATAATGTAGTTTCATCCGCACCCAGCATTCGCCGCTGGCCACTGACCTGACTCTCGGGCTGTGGGGGCGGGAAGGGCGTGTACTCCTTCTTGATGCTCTTCTTCTTTGGTTCCTTGCGCTTATTCACATTTTTGTGCTTGAACTGTGGCAAAAATCTTTCCCAACTTTGTGATCGTAACTCAGAATCTTTTGCCAACTCCCGTTTAATCATCAAGGTCTTTAGGCACATACATATAAATAAAATTATTACTTTAAAATTCATACATCATCATCATCATCACATTGCTTCTAAAAGTAAGGACAAGCTTCTCGCGTGTTCAGAATGAAACGAAACTAAGCCTGCACAACCAGCCGGAAACTCTAAGTCTAGATCAAATGAAGATAACATATGGAAACGAAGCTCAGCTTCCCTGCCATCGTCCATTGAATAACAGGGGGAGTTGGTGCTTAATTAGCTGTTGCTTCCAGTGAGTGGGAAGCTTTCAGTAGCAACTGAGGTATCGTAAGGCCCAGGAATTTCAAATCACTTTTACCCCCAGCTTCCTGAAATGTCAGTGCATCCCGCACAAGCACCCATCAATACTATGGCTGCGTTCCAGCTCAGTCAAGTGTCTCCCACACACGGTGCACGCATTAAATCCCAAAGGAAGCTTTCATGCAACCTCAGAGTCCAGACTTTGACACAGGCAGAAACTCTACTGATGCCGCCTCTCCTCAGTCCTCAGCAGCCTCTCTTCACTGTACTGCAATGCTACAATAAAGGTCAGTGTCTCTCCATAGTTTTTACAAGGGAGATACAATCTCCAAAGAGGGCCAGGGTGGGACAAATTTTATCCCCAATTCTCTGCACATTACATTTTCATACAATGTTTAATTTTCAGTTTGTGAAGTTAGAACTCTGACAATCACTAATTACTAATGTATAAACAAGACTCACTTTAATGTTATAAATTGGATGGATATTCTTCATGGTATCAAGGACTACTTTTCGAACCTGAAATTTACAGAGAAAAATGAAGCGGTCACAAAGATTTCAACAGACTGGACAGAAGAGGATTAAGCTCCTGTAAACTATCCCATGAATCAGAGTCTATGGCCACACTGGATCCCGTGAATCGAGTCTAGAGCCACACCAGATACACTTTAACTGTTCTCAGTGGCTTCTCCATCTTCTGTGACAGCAGTCAACTGTTTTAAACAAATTATGTCTCATGACTATGACCATACAGTAAATAACTAACAAAATACCCAAGGCCCTACAAGTACTACTGATTTAGGGCAAGACAGCTGGATTTAGAGTCAAAAGACGAGGGTTCAAATCCTGGCATAGGGGCTACAGCTCAGCAGGAGAGAGCTTGCCTATTGTGCACAAGGCTTTGGGTTTGATTTCCAGCACTGCAAGAATAGTAATTGCTATTATAATAATAAATAATAACCCTGGGACTACCACATCATGTAAGAGTCAATTAATATTCCTATTTCAGCTTTATATCTGTAAAATGGAGATAAAACTATATCTCAGATCTACTGTAAGAATTAAGTAACATATTTCCAAAAATGTAAAACTGTAAAGTATTTGATGTTATTATTGCTCCATTAGAAAGAGTAGGTAATTTTTGAGAGAGAAGCCATAAGAATGCCTACTAAAGGAATTCCAAGAGGGAGGCAAACCACACAGCCAGATCTAGCTCAACACGGTAAGAACAGGACCTGACAGGAAGCTATGTCCCATGGGTGTTCTCACAAGATCGGAGAAGGTGCAGAGATGTCTACAAAAAACACTAAAGCAAAAGATCCAGTGGTTTAAAGGGAAAGGCTGCAGAGGCTGACCTCTACTGGTTGCACGAGTTACTACACTACCAGGACCTTGGCTCAGTATCCAGATGCTGGCACCCTGTGTGGATGCAAGGTCTATTAGGTAAGCTAAGAGGATCTGAACTCCCTCTGAGGTCTTACAGTGGGAAGGATGCCTATGCATACACCTAACTGGGAACCGCCATGTCTCCACAGCTGTCAAAGGTTGCCCAAAGCACCTGAGATTCTAGGAAGTGATGACACCCTCAAGTTACATGTCGAACAATTTACAACTTAGAAATCAAAGCACATTCTAAAAATACGCAACGATTAGAAGACATTACCCGATGAACACTTATGTGACAACCACGTTAGTTATTTCATGTGTGTCTGGTGGCAGTGTCGGGTCCTAGCTCTCACCTCTTTGAGGCCACTGAAAGGTCCGATGGCTGAGACCGTGTTCCCCTGAACCATGACGTAACAGTTTGTCAGGAGCTCCAGTGCCTGAGGCAGAAGAGCAAGATCAGACTCAGTGCTCGGAGAGTCAGCAAGAGGTGCCCATGCCCCGTAACGACAAGTACCTTCAAGGTGGATCCTTTGGGACCAATAAGCCGCTGTCTTCTCTTCACAAATCTCTCTTTATTTCTCACTAGAGAGCCGATTTTAATGATGTCACACGCAACATCATCCTGAAGTATCCGTACTGCCTTTTAGGAGAAGGGAAAAAGTATCAGCATTCTTCTTTTCCAAGCCCAGGCTACTAAAATGCAAGTACAAACATGGACACTGGGAGGAGGGTGGTGGGCAGATGGAAAGACACAGTATCACAGGCTGGGGAACACGCTCCCGTGCTTTCCTGAGACCCTGCCCACTTTGTTTTTGTGTGCAGAGTCTCTCACTGGCCCAGAGCTCACCAAGTTAATCCCCCTGGCCCAGACACACCTGTTCAAAGGAAACGCTCCTGGCCAAGAGCTTTATTAGGTCTCGGGCCCTAATGATGATGTAAGGGTCAAACGTCTTCTTTGTTGTACAAACAGTCATGCTACCCTCGATCAAGTCCAGCGTTGCTTTAACATGCTACAAAAAGAAGGAAAGAACCCAAAATGGGTTCAGTTGTAAATCAATATAGAGTCGACCCCAACCAAACTAAGAACCTCTGTGCCCGTGAGCTAACTACAAAGCCTCTCAACTCCCTCCCCGAATAATCTGGGCCGTTAAATACAAATGATGAATACTTGATTAATTTCACACTTGGCAGGATGTAAGAAACTGAAGCAATTGTAACCCAAGACTGAGAAATGAATTTTCCTTTTCAATTTCTTTCTACCTGGTTAAGGGACTAAATACAAAACAAATTATGACAGGTTTACAATGCAATAGTTAGCAAAAGTGAGCACTAACTCTCAAGAACAAGACCCACGTGAGGGAGGAGGGAGAGTGCACACTCGTGCACATGCACACGTGGAGGCCAGGGGTCGGCTCTCAGTGTCACTCCCTAGGCACTGCTTGGAGCTCACCAAGTTAGCTGCTGGCTAGCCCGTGAGTCCCGGGTCTTCTGCCTCCATCCCTGGCTGCTTACACGGGGTCTGGGGATGGAGCTCCAGGCCTGAGGCTGGCATTACAAGCACTTCACCAACTGTGTGAGCTCCACAGCCCCAGGAACTGGATTTTACCAGAGCAAAGCAAAAGGCTCTGTTCTGCCTTGTGACACATTCAGAAGAATCCTGCATCACGATGGGTGAGCAATGAACATCTCAACACCGGCACTCTGGAGACCTGGCGGCAGGGAGCAAACATGGGAAAGCTGGTGCTCCAGCGAGTGTGCTTTAAAATAAACTCTGAAACGTGGCTTGGCTCAACCTGGCCAGGTACATGAGCCCATGCTTACCACCACTGCCTACGAAAGGCAGTTGGAGGTCTGGATGGAACAGGTAATCCTAGATGGCTTGAGGAACCTCTAAACCATTATGAATGAACTCTAAGAATAAAGGTTACCTAGATTCTTTTAAATACTAAAGGAACCAAATTAAGCAGCTATTATGGCATTTCAAAACCAAACTCCACCAGCACACACAAATTTCACTAAAAGTAAAGGCACAAGCAAGAGCAAGCTCTCAAAGGAACTGTTTAAAGCAGGCGTACATGCTCATTCAAGGCCTTCTGCACCAGCGGCCAGCACTCCTTCAGGTAAGCCTCTCGGTATTTCGGGAACAAGGTTGCGAAGCTGCTCTCCTCCAAGAGTCCTCTGGGATTGTCCTCTTTAGAAAAAGCTGGTTCCTTCCAACCATCAGGGACAGTGAGGAGCTCCGCCTCATCTACAGAGGAAAGAATTCACATCACATGGTAATGGTCCTTCACACACACTCTATGCACATCTTCATAAGATCACCAATGCATTGTTTCATATCCGCATCCCTGGTTGTTACATTATTCAGCATCATGACCATGGCCCCATCATCATCATGCTGTAATAGGATCATCTGAATACATTGCGGTTGCCTCATCACAACAAGGATGCTTTCCCTGTACCCACTCTAACTGGGATGCACCAGTAGACAGCAATTACTAAGACACTTTCACTGCACAATAATGTGGTTCAAACACCTTATCACTTTTATCCCTTATTATTAATAACCTTTCTGACTTTCTTGGTACACAGTCCTACCCCCACCCCAACATGTCTGTGTGTGTAAAAAATTCCTAAAATTGGATTCTGGTGTACAATGTCAATTAACAGCCACTGTAAAAGAATTTTAGGATTTCCAAAGAGCTTTATACACACCTTTCATCAATAAAAGAAAGCCACTATTACTATTTCTACTTTATAGAAGATATTCAAACCAAAAGGACAGGCCAGAGGGACAAATGCTGAAATGGCCTAGGATCCTGACAACTATATGAGATCACCTCTGGAGAGCCTGCTTCACTTCTCAAAACTCCCTGTCCCAGAACTTTAGAAATCCCTCAAATCCAATAGCTACACGTTAACTCTACCCAAAGAGAACCATCCTTGATCTTGCAGCGTCAGCACACCTGTGGGAGTTTGTGGGCATGGCCATCTGGGGCTCCATCCCAGGCAGAGTGAATCTGCTTCTCTGGGGTGAGGCCCAGAGATCTGTGCTTAAACGTCATCCTGTCCTTAAACCACCGAGGTCTGAAAGGCAGGCCCTTGGCCCACGTTATCAGCCACAGGTAAGAAAATGTACTTTCTACTTCCATTCACTCTGGTTCAAGCTCCTGACAACGGGTCCTCATCAACCACTCATTCTCCAATTCCTGCTTTTTAAGAACTGCAAACTAAAATCCTATGAAAACCAGGAACATGGGGCGGTCGTGGCCCACGCCTTTAATCCCAGCACTCGGGAGGCAGAGGCAGGAGAATTTCTGAGTTCGAGGCCAGCCTGGTCTACAGAGTGAGTTCCAAGACAGCCAGGGCTATACAGAAAAACCCTGTCTCGAAAAAGCAAAACAAAACAACAACAACAAAAACCGGGAACATGAATTGCATTATGAGTGTGTCCAGATCCAAGTTAAACAGTTCAAGTGCTGTCAATCGGTAACAGGGAAAGGGGCCACCTGCCAAAGCACTGAAACAGGCAAAAGAAATAAAAGCCACTTTCACAACACTGGAAGCACAAATAGCCCCAAAACATGAAACTGTGCAACTTCATCATTGGTGAAACCCAATTAAAAACACAATCTGTATCTGAAATTGTATCTACTTCTTATCTACCAAATAGCACATTTTCTAAAGTGAAATAAAAAAAAAAAATCATGCTGGGCGGTGGTGGCGCACGCCTTTAATCCCAGCACTTGGGAGGCAGAGGCAGGCGGATTTCTGAGTTCGAGGCCAGCCTGGTCTACAGAGTGAGTTCTAGGGAAACCCTGTCTCGAAAAACCAAAAAAAAAAAAAAAAAAAAGAAAGAAAGCAAGCAAGCTCAGGCCCAGGGTTAAACCTTCCTAAGAGAGAATGTGCGAACCCTAGTAGAGGAAGGGCAAGGGAACTAAGGCCACTTAGGACCAAGAATATCACTTGTTTATTAGGTGAGGGTGAAAGTCTAGCTATATAAGTACATCCAGGACCTCAAAAACAAAACAAACAAACAAACAAACAAACAAAAAATCACTGTAAATTTGGATCGATGAAAAATCTCAGCTATTAGAGTTGAGCTGGCCCAGTTTCCCCTCCATGGTTGACTGTACCCTCACGCTGTGAACATAAACAAACCTTTCCTAAAACAAAAGAAAAAAAACCTGGCCCAACTCCTTCCGGTAGCATTAGCATAACTTGAAGATACACTGCAATTGAGTTTCCAATCCTAAGTTCCTACAGAGATCCTGAGGCATTGCCAGAAGACATACACAAAGGTGCTTACAAGAGCAAGCTGAAGGCAGAGCTCAAATGTCCGCCAACGGCGGAATTTAAATATTACACAGCATCGTAAAGAATCAGAAGCTAAAGACACAGACAACGTGCATAGAGTACACAGCTCCATTCATTCTCCTATAATTCAAAAGGAGACAAAAATCGAAGCGTTTTGTTAAAAATCATAATAGCTGTAGATAGGTAACAGAAAGCTCGAACGAATTACTCCGGGTACCAGAAAGGAAGCTATATAGCATCTGTGATTGGCACATAGATAACTTGAGGAAGATGGTCTACTCATCCTGTCAATTCCTCGAGCGTTGGTTTGAAGCTTTTACCGGTGTCTATAGTCCCTGCCGTATTTTACGTACTTAGTTTTTAAAAGAAAAAAATTTTTTCTTTTTAAATTGAAGGTAGGCAAAAACCAAACTCTCATCATAACGGAAAGAAGCAATCAAACTAGAGCAGCCAAAAATCAAACTAGGGGTTAGAGCTAAAGACTGAGAGCTGTGTCATTTAGCAACTTAATAACCAGATAAAAGTTCTGACAAAACTTCCTATTGAGCTCCGTCCCCACCTTTCCCCGTCCGCCTCCCTCATCACCATCGGCGCTCGCAGGACCCGAAGATTCTCCCACCTGATCCTGATCCGCATCCTCTCAACCTCCCCTCCCAGAGCTCAAGGCAGAACTGCCGCGCCTTCCACAATCTCTGAGTCCTCACGCTTTTACCGGGGACAAAAGGCACATCGGGTACACTTGCCAGGGACGGTCGCTGGCAAAAACACTGCGTTAGCTGCACGTGGCCGGCGCAACCATCAACACCCGCAACCCTCGGCTACCCCGGCTACCGCAGGCACTGCACAGCCTAAAGGAGGCTCAACCCAAGTGCGCGACCAAGGAAAGAGACAAAGATGCTTCGAGATCTGCCAGCTCCGGGCTTCGGGTCCCGCACTGCCTCACCTTGGGTCTCACGCTTCTGTTTCTGCGGCTGAGAGTCACGTTTTTGAGCTTCTTTCGCAGGCGCCTCCGCAGAAGTTGCCATCGCAAAACTGCTTCCGGCGGCCCCGGAAGCGGAACTGTTCTTTAAAATCCCGCCGGCTACAACGTGTAAAACGCAAAACGAGTTCCGGATAATCCCTACCAGACCTGCGTGGTCTCTGCTCAGACGAACAGGAAGCCGACGGGGGGTGGGGGGTGGGGGGAGCTTGACACTTCCTTCCCAGGATGCATTGCAACCTCGGTGTTGCACGCTGGGAATGGTAGTTTTCTTGTATCAAGCTCTAAATTGTAGCTACTTGTACTTCTTTTTTGAGAGGGAAAGGAAAGGAAAGGAAAGGAAAGGAAAGGAAAGGAAAGGAAAGGAAAGGAAAGGAAAGGAAAGGAAAGGAAAGGAAAGGAAAGGAAAGGAAAGGAAAGGAAAGGAAAGGAAAGGAAAGGAAAGGAAAGGAAAGGAAAGGAAAGGAAAGGAAAGGAAAGGAAAGGAAAGGAAAAAGGAAAGGAAAGGAAAGGAAAGGAAAGGAAAGGAAAGGAAAGGAAAGGAAAGGAAAGGAAAGGAAAGGAAAGGAAAGGAAAAGGAAAGGGATAGAAAGAGAGCGAAGGAGAGAGGAGAGAAGAAAGGTGGGTGAGGATGAGGGAGAGAAGGGAGGGAAAATTATTAAAATTATTATTTGAGGGGGATTAGAAATCTAATGAAAATGGTGAATTGTATCAAAAATCTACCCAAACTTTGTTACCATTCTTTAGCCCATTTGAAAACCTACCATGAGTTTTGCGTTTTAAATCTCTCAACTTCCAGATTGGTTTTAGAAGACTTTTCTAGTTTATTTTTATTTGTTTGTTTGCTTGCTTGTTTTGTTTATTTTGGTTTTATGAATCGAGGCCACTGTATATCCTTCACTAGCCTGGAACGTGCTATGTATGTATGGCTGGCCTCAACGTCATAGTGATCTTTCTGCTTATGACTCCAGAATCTGGGATTAAAGGTGTGTACCACCACACCAATCTTCAGCATTCAAATGTTTGGGGTTTTTTGGTGGGGGTTGGAGGGAGCTATTACCAAACTTTATTGTTTATTATTCTTACATCATAGCTTTAAAAGGCTTAGAATATAGTCAGTAAAAACAGCAAAAAAAAATATTAGCACAAAAATATATTCACTAAATTAGATGCTAAGATGTGAAGAGATGTAACCAGGGTCTTAAAACACACTAGGACCTCTCCTTCTGAACCATGCTCTCCCCAACCTCCAGGAAATGTTTAATAAGCACGTGGGTCAATAGACCAGATAAGGGAAAGAGGAGTACCCACATATGCTTAGTAAAACTGAGACACTGAGAACAATACTTCAGGTGCTTATATCGGTGGTTTTCAACCTGTGGATTGTGACTCCTTAGAGGGTCAAACTACCTTTCACAGGGGTCGTCTAAGACCACCAGAACGCACAGGTACATTATAATTCATAACAGTGGCAAAGTTAGAGTTATGAAGCAATAACGAAACGATTCTGTGGTTCAGGGGTCACAGAAACATGCAGAACTATACTGAAGAGTTGCAGCATTAGGGAGCTTGGTAACCACTGGATTCGACTAGGTTTTGAACAAATTTTAAGGGAAATTCTCTGTATGCAAACTGTTGCCTCATAATGGTGCACCCATCCCAGGCTCTTTGAGAATCAAACGTAGTTAGTATTATGTTTGAATGGTTATAAGCTTCAAGCTTCTTTCAAAGAGTGCTTTTCACATGTGGGTGTGTAGGTCTGGGTTCCTTTCACTGGAAAGAGGCTGCTGGCCTCGCTTCAACTTCTTCCAAGCCCTTGTTATTTTTTTTTTTAAGTTGAAAGCATAATAGTATTTCAATAAATACTAAAAAGTCTTCTAAGGTCAACCGAGAAGATGGGAAATTCGACACAACTATCAGGTTGGGGGTACCCACATGTTCTGAATAAATTTCATCTAGATTTTAATGAGTCTGTTACTCATTGATCACAAAGTATTTAAATCAATAATTTAAAAGGGAAGAGGCTTATGGGACTTTATTGTAATTTGTTGTGTTGTGTTCGGTTGATATCCCTGGGAGGCTTTTTATTTGTTTGTTTTAAGAGAAACAGAGGAGGAGTGGATCTGGGGAAGAAGGGAGAGGGGACTAGGAGGGATGGAGGTAGGGGAAACTGGTTGGAATATAATGTGTGTAAAGAATGGAAATAAAATAAAAGGTAAAATGCTCTGCTGACTACAGCAACGGTCCCAGCACTTGACAGGTTGAGGCAGGAGGAGTGCCTCAAATCTGAGGCCAACCTGATCTACATAATGACCTTCAGCCCAGTCTGTTTCTAAAACACCAAACAAGCACTCATCGGAAGCCAATGTCTTAAGAAATCATTTAACAAAATTAAAGGACATAAAATCTGAGAAAATATTTGCAACACACTGATTTGACTAGTATTACTGGTTTGAAAAGGAAAACAGGCCGGGCAGTGGTGGCGCATGCCTTAAATCCCAGAACTTGAGAGGCAGAGGCAGAGGCAGGCGGATTTCTGAGTTCGAGGCCAGCCTGGTTTACAGAGTGAGTTCCAGGACAGCCAGGGCTATACAGAGAAACCATGTCTTGGAAAAAAAAAAAAAAAGTAAGAGAGAGAGAGAGAGAGAGAGAGAGAGAGAGAGAGAGGGAGAGAAGGAAAGGAAGGAAAGGAAGGAAGGAAGGAAGGAAGGAAGGAAGGAACTCCTCTCCAGCAAGAACAGATTCTGCAGCAATAAACCTCAAGAGTGAACTCACTGTGGCTTTCCCAGGATCAGCCGCCATCTTACCATGACTGTTATTAGGTGAGTGGCTTTTTCATGTATGATTCTTAGCGTCACTCCTGCTACAAAGTGTTCAGACTTCACAATAAAAAAAAAAATCACTTCTTGCCCACCAGATTAGCAAGAAGAGAGAAGACAGAGAGAATTAATTCTGCTAGAAGAGACTATTTGCAAACACTTCTAGTGGAAATGTACACAATTGCTGGCATTTTGCAAAACAATCTAGCAGTATAAAGCGTTCACATCTGTCCCATTAGTCTCCCAGGGAAAGTACAAAGAGAAGCAAGTACATAAAAGGAAGAAATTGTATTCAATTATCGGCCCAGTTTACCGAGTACTTGGGAAAGGCCCAAGAATTTGCACCCTCATAGACAAATAACTATTTAAATTAAAATCTCAGTAGCTGCAAGATGAGAAACACTGGTCTGTATCTCTATGGTTTTGGATTTGTAGGATTCCAAAATGAAGGGCTAGCAAATGCCTTAATCTCAACCAATCATGTCATACAGAGTCAGTTTCTGTTCTTCTGTCAGTGTAGGAAGAACCTATATCAAAAGCACATTGCCAGATAGCTGTTCTTTATTCTGCTGGTCTTCTTTTCAAAAGTCTCTTATTTGTTCTTTGACAATTTATGTTCAATAGATCCAACCCCAACTGTAGGCTTCGATTTTTCAAAACCTACTTTTAATAAGGGTTCTTAAGTGCTTCAATCCCCTCTCTGGCCCACCATCCACAGGTAAGGAGGAAAAGATAGTAAATAGGACAAGGGAATGTGGACCTGTTTTGAAGTAGTTCTTTGGGGAGATTACAATCTCCCTTTTGTCAGGATACCAGCAGTCCAGCCACTTCAATAGGGTAAAGATACCAGAAAGGAATCAGTAGCAGTGGCATGATCCAGCAGAAACCACCAGGCCTCCACTGAATCAGCACGAGTCAGTGGGGAGCAACCAGAACCAGCTGGAATGACTTGAGAAGTTCTCTGCCATGCCAGATAGTAAATATCAGTGAAGACGTGAGACCAAGGGAGATGCAGAGCTAGTTATGCAAGAGAGCTGTAGATGTCCATTGAGTCCTATTTATACTCTGTACTGGCTGGTTTTGTGTGTCAACTTGACACAAATTGGAGTTATCACAGAGAAAGGAGCTTCAGTTGAGGAAATGCCTCCATGAGATCCAGCAGTAAGGCATTTTCTCAATAAGCGATCAAGGGGGGAGAACCCATTGTGTGTAGTGCCATCCATGGACTGGTAGTCTTGAGTTAAATAAAAAAAGCAAACTGAGCAAGGCAGAGGAAACAAGCCAGTAAGTAGTATCCCTCCATGGCCTCTGCATCAGTTCCTACTCCCTTACCTGCTTGAGTTCCAGTCCTGACTTCCGTTGGTGATGAACAGCAATGTGGAAGTGTAAGCAGAATAAATCCCTTCCTCCCCAACTTGATTCTTGGCCATACTATTTGTGCAGGAATAAAAACCCTGACTAAGACATACTCTCTGCAAATATCACATGTCCTCCTACAGGTCTTACCTCAGCAAAACACCACGTGTGTGAGCCTGTATCACATGACACTACCAGAAACTTCCATTTCATCCAACTCTCCCTGGATATCCTTACATAGCTCCCTCTCACCATCATGCCCTTACAGTTGGTGCTTCTGGCTAGAATGTTGGCTTCATCATGGACAAGCATTGTTTAGGAAACCAGATCTGCAGTGAGTTTGTGGGTTAAAGGGCCATGTCCTATCCAAAAGACAGCACTTCGCAGAACTCTTGCTGACATTTCTGATCCTATTCTGTGACTTTCCCTGGGCCTTGAGGTTGGTTTGGGTGTCCCATTTAGGACTTGACACTCAACAGTCACTTCTCAACATTTAGACCAGTTTTGAGTGTCTCCACTGAGTCCTACTATACTCTCTGGTCAAGTTTGAAAGCATCACTCGCCTATGCATACAGTTATAAGTATTTAGAAGGTAGCTTGACAGTACATCTATTTATCTGCTAGGCTTCTTGATGAGCAACCCTGTTCCATTTCTTTCAACTTCACCTCTGTCGTCTGGGAATCAATTTCCTGTTTACCCACCCAATGGGACTTGTAAGCACAGGGGATGCTTGTTGTCTAAAGACATTCACTGTGGCTTGAATATTAGTCCCTCTGGTCTCTAGACCAATAAAACATTTATATTTCTTTGGAAATCTAATCCCCTCAGCCACTTCTTACATAACAGGCTTTTTCCTTTCTCCTTATGACTGTTTTTGTTGACAAGCAACAGCTTTGATTTCATTTGCAGTTATAAATATTCTTTCTCCCTAAAGGAGAACTGGAACACATTTCTTAATATTAGGTTGTAGCATAGCAGCAGAAGGGTTTGAAATGCCTGCATGAATATTCAAGATTTAATTGGTGGCATGTGAGACATATTGATATTGCTGCAAAGTATTGTATGAAAAAGGAACAAACTACAGTATTTTATTTTTATATACAACACGGGAGGAATATTTGAGCATTTGGGAAAGTAGATCTTTAGTCATTTGTTAAATTTTTATGTTCCTCCCATTCTTGATGGAGATAATGGTAAATGGCTGGGAGTAAAATGAGATTTTTACAGAAAGTATTATAAACACGTAGTGGATATATATTTAACTAAGTCACTTGACGGTATTAGTAAGCATTGCAACTTCATTACTGCAAATTCTCCATTTAAGCCGTCTAGCTGCCTAAGATCCATTGGGAGACATGAAGATTCAAGCTTTTCATCATTACACTTTATGAACATGTAATGATTATAACCCACTTTTGTTTACTAGTCCCTGTACGGATCTGATAAGTCTCCATGTTGTTCCACGGAAAAGAACATACATTTGGCAACACAGAAGAGCACCTTTCCCCAGACGCTCTAGTGACTCAGGTGTCAAGGGCATACTTCCTTTTTCAAGGATCAAGGCAGGAATATCTCAAGGGGCCAAGGATGCTCTTATGAGCACTGCATACTCTGAGATTCGAGCTTCTCAGGAGAGACTTGGGGACTTTTTAACCCCAATAAATAAGCACAACACTCTACAGTTGGAACCAACTTAGCATATAGCAATCTTCTCGAGATTCCTTCAAGAGACATAAAAGCTTAACTTAAACTCATTAGCGTAAATAGGGTGGCCCATTACATAATCATGGGATTATAAACCTACATACTAGATTTAAGAGGCCGAGTGACATAAAGACATTCATCTCCTCTCTCTGTGTCTCTTCCTCCTGTCATGTTGGAAAAGTCAATTGCCACTCTCCAGGAGTGAGCAGCAGCCATGTACAGAGGTTGTCAGTTGAGACACCAGAGTCTCACGTCGGCAGCCCCATGCAACAGACAGTTGACAAAATCTTCACTACGTAGCTGTTCATGTTTTAAGCAGCACTTGGAGGGGTTAATAAATTTTTATACAAACACAATGAGTATAATATTGACATAAGCATAAGAATTCATTGGAACATTTATCATCTTTTGATGGGTCTGCCTTTGGTTCTTGCCACTAGAGGGCAAGTGGTCACAATGATGGTATTGGTTAAAAGGTGAAAGGCTTTGCCTGTATTCATGGAATCCCAGAGTTTAGATTTAAAATAAAAAATTATCTGAGTCAGCTGTTAAGTTGAGCATGAGGATGAAACTATCCAGAGACACTAAAACTCGTACAGGCTAGATCTAAGTCTACAAACTCAGCCAGAGACACTAAAACTCATACAGGCTAGATCTAAGTATATAAACTTAGCATCATCTAACAACATACAGATCAGCTAACTGCTAATACTAACCAATTTAGTTGGTTTTTTTTTTTTTAATGCTAGGCATAGAATAAAGGGTAAAAGTGGTTTTTTTTTTAATCCTTTCAGTTCCTTAATTTAATTAACATATTAAAATTTCTGAAATGACAAGACTTAGGAAAAGAACCCCTTGTATGTGTTGGATGCCTGTTACAAGCCACTATTGTATTGCTATGTGGCATTTTATTCAATGTACACAACATGGCTGTGACATTTTTGTCCATTAATATATGAGAGTCTGTAGCTTATCTGAAGATAAAACTTAAAAAAAAAAACAAAACTAAGTTTGACTCTGAGATATCGTCTAGGAGATGGAGATGGTGCATGGTCTCTCATTATACCAGATTGCTTATTTGTTTATTTATTTATTTATGCTTCTGGAAATATTTTAGCATGCTGAGATATTTAAATAGTCAGCTATAAGACACTGGGAGACAAAATACCAAATAATTTGATAACTATGTTAGCTCGCTTTCCTGTGGCAGGAAACACCATGGTCAAAAAGTGAGGAGGGAAGGATTTACTTCGTCTGACACTTCCAAGTCATAACCCACCACTGAACAGAATCAGGAGAGGAGCTCGAGGCAGAAACAACGAAGAGACATGCTTACCAGCTTGTTCAGCATCCTTTCGTATAGAGCCTGGGACTCACCCTGCTCAGGAACGATGACATCCACGTCAGTCATCAAGCAAGACGGTTCCTCACAGATGCAGTCACGGGCTAATCTGATTAGGGCAGTTTTTCAGTTGGGGTTCCCTCTTCAAGATTATGTCAAGTTGACAATGAAAACGAACGAGGACGTTGTCTGTGGAATTTTGAATGAGCTTGGCACTTGAATACACCATCCCCAGTTTGTGGCACTGTTTGGGTAGGATTAGGAGATGTGACTTTGCGGGAAGACATGTATCACTGGGGAGTTGGCTTTGACATCTCAAAAGTCACATACCATTCCTAGTTTCTTCTGCACTTAGGGATTGTGGTATGGTTTGAGATGTGAGCTCTCAGCTGCTGCTCCAGTTGCTATGCCTGCCCGCTGCCATGCTCTCTTAATGTGATGAAAATGGACTCTTACTCCCCTGGAACTCGCTGGCTAGTTTTCTGTCAATTTGACACAAGCTAGATTCACTTGAGGGGAGGGCATCTCAATTGGGGAAATGCCTCCAAAAGTTCTGGTCGCACATAAACCAATAAAGCATTTTCTTAATTAGTGACTGATGGGGGAGGCCCAAGCCTATTGTGGGTGGTGATATTCCTAGGCTGGTGGTCCTGGGTGCTATAAGAAAGCAGACTGAGTGGGGCAGTGGTGGCTCATGCCTTTAATCTCAGCACTTGGGAGGCAGATGCAGACAGATTTCTGAGTTTGAGGCCAGCCTGGTCTACAGAGTGAGTTCTAGGACAGCCAGGGTTACACAGAGAAACTCTGTCTTGAAAAAAAAAAAAGAAGAAAGAAAAAAGAAAAAGAAAGAAAGAAAGCCGACTGAGCAAGCCAGGGGAAGCAATCCAGTAAACAGCACCCTTCCATGGCCACTGCATCAGCTCCTACCTTCAGGTTTCTTTCCTGTTTGAGTTCCTGCCCTGACTTCCTTCAATGATGAATAGTGATTTGGGGGCATAAGCCAAATAAACCCTTCCCTACAAACGTATCTTTAGTCATATTATTTCATTACACCAATAATAACCCTTATAAGGACAGAAACCATTAGCCCAAAACAAACCCTCCCATGTATAAGTTACCTTGGTCACGGAATTTGATCACAGAAATCGAAAAGTAAGTAATACATTGTCCCACTTGTTTACAGAGGACTCCCCCTATGTGATCTTGGTTAACTTTCTCAAAGCTTCCTTTTGTGTTACTGTTTTTATGTTTAAGAATGAATACACCCTTGCCTTCCCTAGAGTGGTTTGAATGAGAATGGCCACACGTAGGCTCAGATGTCTGGCTGCTTGGTCTTTAATTTGGCAGAACCATTTGGAAAAGGTAAGGAGATGTGGCCTTGCTTGAGGATGTGTGTCCCTGAATGAGGGCTTTGAGGCTGCTTAAGACTCTCACCGTTCCCAGTGTGCCTCTTGGTTTCTCTGCTTCCACCTTGCAGATGAAGGTGTAAGCTCTCAATCCGTTGCCGCCGCCATCCCTTTTCTCCCCTATTATGGACTCTAACCCTCTGAAACCATAAGCCAAGTGACTGCATCCTTTCACAAGTTGCCTTGGTCATGGTGTTTTGTCCGAGCAATAGAAGGGTAAGCAAGACAAGGTCTCAACAGTAATGTTGTGGTGATTCATCATCAACAAACGACAATGACAACCCTCCATGAATCTCATTTGACTTTGTAGAAGGCGGCTGTTTACTAATGCTGAAGAGTCGATACAATGATTGATTAGTTAGTCATATTTTAGGGTAGATGATCAGGTGCCTGGCAGGGGTGATTTTGGTTGAAGCAATTATCCCCCCAAAGCTAATGTCGACAATTCAGTAATAGGAAGTCAGGGTGAGAGAGGTACAAAAGTGTTTTTTGTTCTCCTGTAATAATTGTCATCTCTGGGGCTTACTGCCTCTGGGCCTAGTTAGAAGCTTCTAACTCCATACAATCTTATTTAGGTCTAGAATGTTTTCAGCCTCTGAGACTTGCTGCTGAATAACCCTTTCTAGTTATTTCTGACCTCTGGCTGGCTGGTTCAACTCAGCTCTTCTGGCTCAAACTCCTCTCTAAGCTGATTCAATCTGGTTTCTCTGGACTTCTCCTAAATTGATCTGCTTGGCCTCATACTAATTTTGGGAATTCTGGCCCCTTCTCCTTCTCTGGCTCATTCTGTCTTCACCTGTGTCTAACTTGTTCTCTCTCTCTCTCTCTCTCTCTCTCTCTCTCTCTCTCTCTCTCTCTCTCTCTCTCTCCCTCTCTCTACTAAGTAGCTTTCCTTTCTTCCCTCTTCTTCTGAGAGTCGGTCGAAATCTTTCTCTGACCCGTCACTTTGTCTACCACTCAATTAGACATCATTTTCAAACATGGCTGCTTCCTTCTCAAACTAACATTAAAGTTGTGTGCTAGGGCTGAGCATCATCACAACTAGAAACAGGTATTTTCAGTAAATAACACATTCTCAGGGCTCACAGTGTGATCAAAGATCACACCACCCACGCATGTCTTAACTTCTCATCCCTGCTAAGAATATATTGTTACAGAGACTCAGTACTCCCAAGGTAAATAAGCAGGTAGCCCAAGAAGACCTATTGAATGAATATGGTACAGAACTCTTAAATAAGCCACTATTGATACCTTGTGTATGATTCTTGTCATTCCTCACACAAGCAAATGAGTCAATTTCTCCCATCTTGGCATCTGGCCAAGTTCCTTGGTTTACTTAGACCAATTGAATGTCGCAGACATGACTCTGCTAATTCTAGGCTTTAGGGAGACTGGCAGCTTCCTATACTTATTTCCTCTCCCTTGCGATGTGTCCCCAGTCTGTGATGTCCAACCACACTAGGCCCACCTACCTGTGAGGAAGCCCAACCTAACCATGGGAGGGAGAAGCAGAAGCAACCCAGCTAAGATTCTGGCCATGTGTGAGAGAGAGAGCATTCTTAAATTTTATATGACACAACTTTGGTAGATTCCACATGGGACTGTCCCATTCACATTGTAAAGCCAATTCACATAGTAAAAATTCATAATAATTTGTTAACATTATAGTATGTGACCTTTGTTACCTAGAGATAGCTATTTGAAACACCGCTGTTTATAATAGGGCCACTCTTCTCCCAGCCTCTTCTCATTACCAAATTTCTCTTTTAGAAAAATGAAATGAGGAAAAAAGTTAACTCTTTGGTAAATTGGAGTCATGATTCCATTTCAGAATATGGAAGTGTTAACTTCTTAAGATCTCTGAAGAAAAAAAAAAAAGAACATTTACATTATCTTTCTTCTATAACTCATTTATATCTAGGAAGGATTTGTTGAATAAATGCATTGCCTACTGTGCATCAGGCAGTTTCAGGCACACATCTACTGTACCAAAGATACAGCATAGTCAGGCTTCTGATCTCATAGTGTGTGCCTCCTAGAACATTACACAAATAACAATTCTAACACACACACACACACACACACACACACACACAGACACACACAGACACACAGACACAGGATTGGAGGTGGGGATTCAGCCAGTCACAGAGCATTTGAGAAGAGAACAGCATACATGATTGTAGAGCCCTCCTGGACTCATCAACAGTAATGCAAAACCCTGGGGTGCAACAGACTTTAATTAAACACTCTTAAGTCAAGATGTGAGTGATTTCCCTCCATTATGTGCTTCGTAGCTTAACTAATGATGAAATTGATCTGACAAGGTGATTATTACTTTTTCTACCTTATCAGCTTTGGGAAGGAAAGATGGTATGTGACAGTATTGAAAGAGTGGGTAAAAAATTAGTTTATGCCATCTAATGATAGAGTTTCTAAGAGGCATGGCTGCCACTGAGCTCAACGAAAGTAAGCCCGATCTAGGAAAGATGATGAAGAGCCTGATGCTCTACAGTCTCAGTGAAGCTCGAGAAGGCTGCAGGTGCTCATTTCCTATGAACCAAGGGCATGATGGGATTCTAAGTGCTTGTGATATCAGCTACTTGGGAGGCCGAGGCAAAAGAACAGCTTGGATCCAGGGATTTGAACCTAGAGTATGAAGCTGACGTGAGCAACTTAGCAAGACTTATCTCTTAAAAAGCCAAAGGACCCCCTCCCCCAAACTCATTGTTCTTTTATAAGGAGAGTGGTTCTCACCCAAAGACTGTTCTGTGGTGGTCCTTCCATAATGATGGGAGGTTGTCCTATTGTTTGGGTTCCTTTTGCTGTTGTTGGTTGGTAGGTTTATTTGTTTGTTTGTTTTGTTTTGGCAGGGTCTTGCTACTTAGCTCAGAGTGGCCTTGACCTCTGGATATTTCTGTCTCAGCCTCCCAGTGCAGAGATTATAGGTATGTAGCATGATACTAAGTTCCTTCCCCGTTCTTTTAAAGTCATCAGTGACTTTGAAAGAATAAAAGTCTATTTCCCTTTCCCCATTTCCTCATAGTCTCCGGAGGTGTCATGTCCTTGGTACGTGCTCAGTAAATATTTGCTGCATGAGCAAATATTGGGCAAATAGGCAAATGTAAGCAATTGAATTCCAGCTATGCAACTTAGGAGCAGTGTGACCTTGGTCAAGTTACTTAACTTTTCTAATTTCCTATGTTCTCAATTTGAAAAGGAAAGAACAATGGTATTTTACCTGCTTGATTATAAAAAAAATTAAACATCAATGATATAATAAAAATTACTACACCAATCTCTTCTGAGGGCGATGCCTCCAATGATCTAATCCACCTTCCATGAAGCCCCACCCCTTAAGAGTCGGTAGAACCTTTCAGCTTCTTCAACTGAGACCAAGTTTCTAATGCATGATCCCTGGGGAAGCAAACAATTATATAAGATATCCTCTCCTTCCCCACCCAACCCTGTGTGTGTGTGGGGGGGGGGGGCGCGTGCGCGCCTGCCTGCCTGCCTGTCTCTCACTCTTTGTGTCTGTCTCCATCTCTCTCTCTGAGTGTCTGTCTGTCTGTCTTCCTGTCCCCCTCACCCCCACCCCCCACTGCTCTTTCTCTCTCTGTCATGTGTATGGTGTACAGACATGAGTATCTAGGTAACAGTGCCTGGGTGTAACTGGGACACACTGAGAGGGAGGAAGGGGAAGATGTGGAACCACAGCTGGATCCCAACATGCATACCACAACAACTCACCAGGCCTCACCACAATGTAGTCTCTCATCCCAAAAGCTACTTGATTTCAGGTAAATCAGGAGACATGAAAGGTCACAGTGGCTAGAAGGCAATTTGAATGTGTTTTCCTTTCAATGGTGACTTCAAATTCTTCTCCTCCTTCTCCTTCTCCTTCTCCTTCTCCTTCTCCTTCTCCTTTCTTCTTCTTCTTCTTCTTCTTCTCCTTCTCCTTCTCCTTCTCCTTCTCCTTCTCCTTCTCCTTCTCCTTCTCCTTCTCCTTCTCCTTCTCCTTCTCCTTCTCCTTCTCCTTCTCCTTCTCCTTCTTCTTCTTCTTCTTCTTCTTCTTCTTCTTCTTCTTCTTCTTCCTTCTTCTTCTTCTTCTTCTTCTTCTTCTTCTTCTTCTTCTTCTTCTTCTTCTTCTTCTTCTTCTTTCTTCTTCTTCTTCTTTCTTCTTCATTAGATAAATTTCTTGTTTGGTCAGCATTCACTGGTGATAATGGAACATCTATTACAACTTGTGGGGAAACCCAGTTCATTAAGGTTGCAGTCTACCATGGCTGGATAGCTTCTCTGAGCTAGATGCAAACTGGAGGACTCCCTTTACCAGCAAGGTCTCCCCTTGTCTGATCTTGTCTGGGGAGCCAGTCCCACCATACCCTCTGCCTGTGGAAGGTCAAGTAGTCCTTGGCAGACCTACAAGTTCAACTTCCTCCTTCTCCATAAGAACCCACCTAGCAAGCACTTGGGACTCCTGGAATGCCTCTCCATACAATGAGGAATTTCCAGTACTTTAAACTTCAGCCAATGGAACTTCACCCTAAGAATTCCTTCCCATTCTCCAAGTTCCTATATATAGCCCTTGTTCACCCCAGTGAAGTGTATATGTAAAAGCCCGCCCCAAATAAAGGTATGCACACAAGCTAAGATTGTCTAAGAGAGCTGTTTCATTGAAGATTGTTAGAGAAGGTCTTTGCCTAAAAGAGCCGTAACACTAAGATCCTTGGAAAAGCCCTCCCCCATCCCTTTCTGCAGATCTCCACTGGTTCCGGACTCTTCTTCATCCTTCCAGCCCAGTTTGCAGCAATATCTGGACATCCCAAGACGGAGGAAGTGGAGGACATGAAACCACAGCTAGACCCCCACATGCATACCAAAACAACTCACCAGGACTCGCCATTTTTTATACGAGTGCATTAGTATAGTGAATGTACTAGTATAGTGGTTGAAGTTTTTTAGAGGCAAAGAGAGAGATTGACGAAGAGAAGGAACCAAAACTCTTGAGTTATTTTACAACCTATAGATGTGATGTCCAATGTTACAAAAACACATATATGATTATATAGATATAATTGCCAATCTTGCAACATCTTTTATAGAAAACACTGAAAAATCCCATGCTAACAAGGAGGTAAGTGGTGAGCCCTGTCCTGAAACAAACCTAGCAGAAAATTTGAAAAACAAGATGCAATAAAATATAATTTTGTAAAATGAAAACAAAAGCAAAAATTGGTAGATTGTGTCATTACTTATGTTTATAACTGTTGGGAGTCAGACCTGGGACAAACAGCTGAGGTGTGTATTTTACAAACCAACATGAACCTGGCATCCAGGATCTCCCAGCATCCCTCAGTCTTTACTTGGTATACCTAGCCCTCTACCCTAAACTTTCCAGCCCAAAGGCTGGGCTTCCCCTCCCCAGAGGCTCTTCCCTATACAATCCAGACATTCTAGTCTCCATCTTCTTCTCCCTCTGTGCAAGCTTTCTCTCTTTCTCTTCCCCCTCCCCTCTGTCGCTCTTCCAATGGCCTAGTTCCTTGGGACTAATGAAGCCTCCTGAGAGTGGCTTCCCAATGAACCTGCCTTTATATACTCTAATCTGGCTTGAATTGGCTCATTTTACTGATGGAGAAATAACTTATCAATAACATGTTTATGGGCTAAGAAGTGACAAATTATTGATGCTTGATTCAACAGATATCCAAGGAACTTTACTTGGCTTGCCTAGTGGTTTGAAATGAACGATACAGAGACAGTGTATCAGTTATCACAGTCACCATAAGCCAGTGGTTCCCAGCCTTCCCGATGCTGTGACCCTTTAATGCAGTTCCTCATGCTGTGGTGACCCCAACCATAACATTACTTATATTGGTACTTTATAACTACAATTTTCCTACTGTTATGAATTATAATGTAAATACCCGTGTCTTCTGATGGGTTTGGGGTCGCGGCCCACAGGTTGAGAACCTCTGCCTTAAGGTCAAACTCCACCTATTTATACCCCAATTTAAAGGGAAACAAAATCACTATGTTCAGTTCACTTGTCTGTCTCTGTGAGAGGAAGGAGTCTGATTTTCTCTTTATCACCACCAGGGGGAGCCCTCATGTGTTGTAAATATACCCTAACATAACTGATGTTTCAAAATCACCACTGCTAACTGTGGTGGCTCATCCTGCAGTGAGCACAGGGTTTACAATTAGACCTAGAGACAGCAACAGGTGAGTCCTCTCTCTGTAGCACATCTTACCTTGGGTAACCAGCTACTGCCTGACATCGGCCCACCTCCTCATATGTTGTTCTTACCAGGCCTCCTGTATAGTGTGTGTGTGTGTGGGGGGGGGGTGCACAGGAAATTCTCCACCCCTCCAGATCTTAAGCAACATCTCTATTCGGAATGAAATTACAAAATTAACTCTGAAGCCATGGGAATGGCACTCGAAAAGTAAGGTATTGAAAGCATAAGGCAGACAGCAGAGTCCAAAGATAGTTAGGACAAAAATAATCCCCACCACACACTCCCTCGGTGGACTCCAATTGGCTAAGGTCTGAGGATGAAGAATATTCAGACAAGCTGCACATTCCACAGCAGCCAGGCAGCTCATGACAGTACCTCAGGGGTGATTGCAACAGGCACAGTCTTACCTTTTCTAGCTCTCCAATGAGAACATCTGAGTGATTTAGTTTCCACCCCAGGCTCCTGTCTATTTATCACTCCAGGGTACCCAATGTCTCTTCTGAAATGGAATATTTTCCTAGAAATCTCTCTCCTTCTCTGCTCATAGATTCACACACAAGATGGGCTTGAATGCTCCTCAATTGTGGAGAACGGGGGCGATGAGAAAGTCAGAAACTGAGCAAGCGGGAACCTCTAGTCTAGCTCGGTGTTGACTCTTTATTCAGCCTCTACTGTGATCTCAGTGACAGACAGCCTTGGACATTCTGGTGACTTGAGGAAAAAAATACGATCTCCTCCTCGTGTTGTTTAGCATTTAAATATTTTTAAATAAAGGTTTGTCTTAGGGTTTTACTGCTGTAAACAGATACCATGACCAAGGCAACTCTTATAAGGGCAACATTTAATTGGGACTGCTTTACAGGTTCAGAGGTTCAGTCCATTATCATCAAGGTGGGAGCAGGGCAGCATCCAGGCAGGCATGGTGCAGACAGAGCTGAGAGTTCTACATCTTCATCTGAAGGCTGCTAGGAGAAGACTGGCGTCCAGGCAGGTCTTAAAGCCCACACCGACAATGACACACCTACTCCCACAAGGCCACAGGTTCTAATAGTGCCACTCCCTGGGCCAAACATATACAAACCATCACAGGTTTTTTTTGTTTGTTTGTTTGTTTTTTGTGAAATTACTATGACTTTATTTGTTGACAATTTCACATGTCTGTATAATATATTCTTGCCACTCTTGTCCTCCCACCCTCTCTTATCTGCCTCTGTCTGCCATCAGCCTTCCACAAAGTCCCCATCCTACTTTCATGTCCTTCTGTTCTGGTTTTGCTTCACTTCAGGGCCCACTGGGCTTTACTGGGGCCTGGTTAGTATATTTTGAATGGTAAGTTCTGTCATTGATTAATTCTGTGAAGATATATCTAATAACAACTTCATCACCCAAACAGCATTAGGCTTTAATAAGACTGACATCATTCCTACCTGCATGTGAACATGTGGTGAAGAAGAGGCCGAGTCTAAACTAACCTAAACTAAATGGCTGGTGTTAACTAGGCAGATACTAAACTAAACTGAACTAAATGCATAGAGTTAGCTCTTCAGGTCTGTGTTCCACATGGTGGGCACACAGTACAACAGAAACACACTTCGGTGTTCTTCTAATTATTTCAAATGGTAGGAAATAAACCAGGGCATCAAATGACTTACATGGTGACATGGTGGGGTGAATGGCTTGATTTCCTAGGCTTCAGTTTTCTCACAAACAGCTAGCAGGGCTTGGATAGAATTGGCTTGGATAGAACTGGCAGGTTCTTTCCAGTACCAAGGTAACAGGATCCCTGTCAAATGCCACATGGTGCGTTTACATCGTTGTAACCACTTGTCTGACAAGGACAAGTTACAGGTTGGAATTATGTATTTTGGCTGAGGGTTTCAGAGGTCTCCATAATTCAAGGTAGCAAAGGAATAACAGAGCAGAACTGCTGACCTTGGGGCAGGAAGAAAGCAGAGCAAAGAAACCCCAAGAAAAGGTCAGAGTTAGACATTGCACCCCCAAAGGCACACCCTAACAACTCTAGCTAGGACCCACCACCTGTCGGCGTCCCCACAATTTCAGGATATGCTTTCTACAAATTTAGAAGATGACCTCTTTCCTCTTTATAGAAACATGTTTAACTTTATTGTGAAAGAATGCAAGCAAGATATTCTCTCTAGACAGTAAAAAACAAACAAAACAAGCCAACCAACCAACCAACCAACCAACCAACCAACCAACCAACCAAACACTGTTACCCTTGAATCCCAGCAGTCAGGAGGCAGAGGCAGGTGAATCTCTGTATGTGTGAGGCCAGCCTAGTTGACAAAGCAAGTTCCAGGACAGCAAGGGTTAAACAGAGAAACCTTATCTTGAAAAAATGAGAGAGAGAGACAGAGAGAGAGACAGAGAGAGAGAGAGAGAGAGAGAGACTAATGTCCAGCATATGAGCCTATGGGAGATATTTTCTTTCCAAATATAACATCCCCTTAACTTCTATGGTAGATTTTTAGGGCTTTTGGAGACCCAGTGGCAACAGTGAAGTTCAACACTGCAACCCTAAGGCCCTTACCCATGCTGGAAATACCATGGCAAGACCACGTGACATCCTGTCTCCCAAAGCCGCACCCTGCTTTCTTGTTCCTACATCCTGCAGACTCACATTTTCTTCCAGTTCATAGTGAGCTACCTGTGTCCTGATGGGGCTACCCATCATTCCCCCCAGAACTAAGTAGATTTGCAAAATTCCCTCAGACCTTGTACTACCCAATACAGGGATTTCATTGCATGCAGGGACATAGAAGGATTCTGACAGCTTTTAGAGTTCTAGGGTGACTTCCAGCAGATGCTGTAGCACGTTTGACACTCTCAGTGCCCCTCAGGGGTTCTCCTCTGTTGTTAAGGCTGGAGGAGGATGCCTGACATGCTTCCTGGCTTCTCTCTGAAGGAAGGAGAGCTGTGCTCACTTCTCAAGAAGCCTCCTGGGGATTAAGAGACTTGCGTTTGGGAGCCTCCCAGCATAGAGCAAGCCTGGGCTGCCTGAAACGCTAAGGGACATCGTGAAGCCGTGCAGGTGAAAGTTGACTCTGAAACAGACACAGCAAAACCAGAATGAACAGAGATTGAGTTATGACTGTTTACTCGATTGCTTGTTTGTTTTTTGTTGTTTTGAGATAGGGCTTCTCTGCATAGCCTTGGCTGTCTTGGAACTCGCTTTGTAGACCAGGCTGGCCTGAAACTCAGAGATCTGCCTGCCTCTGCTTTCTGAGTGCTAGAATGTGACACCAGTTTTGAACTGAGTCAGTTAATAATGCTTTAGGGGGGAAAAAGCTTGCACAATCTGTATTAAATCTGATATGTTTGTTTTACCTTATCTAGTGTTTGTCTATCAGAGATTAATATAATCCTAAAATATTAATTTATAATAATAATAATAATGACAATAGTAGTATTGACCATATATAGAAAGGTCATAATGAACATTTTCATCAGTCAAAGGCTGGTCAGAACATGCTGATACTGCTTCTGGGGTATGAAGCTATCTTAGCAGCGTTTTATCTTCGAGGTTTGAGGTTTGATCAATAAACATTGGAATAGCCTAACTAAATAAAAATAAATCTGCCAGCACCGATCTGCCTCTGTGGGAGGATGAAAGTACTTTTAATTCTGAGAAGCCCAGAACTGTGACCACTCTAAAGTGAACGGTAGAAAGCTCTATCTCATTCAGAGATGAGTCTGAAGCTGAGAGGATATGATTTTAGGATTTTTTTTAAATGTCAAGTTAGAGGCTGGGAAGGTGATCAGAGGATAAAACACTTAGGGAGGACAGGAGTTAGAATTCCCAGAACTTGTTGGAGACAGCTGCCTATCTACCATGCCAGTTCACAGGGGAGAGAGAGACAGAGGCTCCTCAAGTCTCTGTCTCTAGTGAAAGTAGCAGAAATGGCAAGCTCTCGGTTCAGAGTGAGGCTCTGCCTCAACACAGAGGCTGGAGAACAATTGAGAAGGAAACTCAGCATCCATCAACTTCCAGTCTTCATGACCACACTCATGCACGCCCACCCACATGCAAACACATCTATACACACACACACACACACACACACACACACACACAGGAAAAGTGTGTAAAGCTGCTTAAAGCTGCCAATCAGGGAGCATATTTTCCATTTTGGCAAAAACAGCTCTCGGATATTTAGATATGTGTATTATCTGTGAGATTCTCTGTCTCATATGAAACCGAGGTTCGAACATCAAATGTCCAGTCACATCTTTGCTAAAACACGTTTAGCCACGGAATTCTAAGTGAATGTGGAACTTTGAGAAGGCTGTGTGTTTCTTTGCTTTAGATTATTATTATAACAAAGTACTCCTGGCAGGGTAACTTTATAAAGAAAATAGTTTCTATTTTGGAGGTTCCTTGGGGGTGGAATCCTTGGCACAGCATATGGTGGCTCATGTCTATGTGTGCTTTCTCTCTACTTTCTCATATACCTACCAGCATCCCGTCATGGTGACAACATCCTAATGACTTAATCACGTTCCAACAACCCTACATCTAAAAAGCATAGTTGACTTAAGCCTTCACCTTCATAATATCAAATGGAAGAGATATTTTAAGACCATTAGGTCCCTAGCAGCTCTGTACACTCACGCAAATCTTTTGGGTCTTGCTTTGCTTACAGTATTGAATTATGGAAAAAAATTCAAATTGCCCGAATTTATTTATTTACTAGTTTTGTTCAAGATGATTAGCAATGATATCAGATTTAAATTTAAGCCACTGAATTATTTATTAAAATTCATATTACTCTGGCAGGATGAATAATAGCCAGAGCAAGCCATATATTTTACCAAGTCTCCAGAAGCTAATTTTATGTTGCTGGTAATTGCACAAATAGAGTCCAGGTTCAAAAGTGACAGGGTGTACTGGCTATTTTTGTGTCAACTTGACACAGCTGGAGTTATCACAGAGAAAGGAGCTTCAGTTGAGAAAATGCCTCCATGAGATCCAACTGTAAGGCATTTTCTCAATTAGTGATCAAGGGGGAAAGGCCCCTTGTGGGTGGGACCATCCCTGGGCTGGTAGTCTTGAGTTCTATAAGAGAGTAGGCTGAGCAAGCCAGGTGAGGCAAGCCAGTAAAGAACATCCCTCCATGGCTTCTGCATCAGCTCCTGCTTTCTGACCTGTCTGAGTTCCAATCCTGACTTCCTTTACTGATGAACAGCAGCATGGAAGTGTAAGCCGAATAAACCCTTTCCTCCCCAACTTGCTTCTTGGTCATGATGTTTGTGCAGGAATAGAAACCCTGACTAAGACAAATTGGTACCAGCAGAGTGGGGTATTCCTGTGACAACCTGACCATGTTTTGGGGAGGACTGTGGAAGGACTTTGGAACTTTGGGCTTGAAGATCCATTTGTTGTTAAGAGCTCTGTCAGATGTTGTGTAGGAGCTTGGAAGATAATGTTGAGAACAGTGCAGAAGATGGAGGCCTGGTTTGTGAAATTTCAGAGGGAAAATTAAAGACTCTTTTCAGGGCCATTGTTACTTTGGTTGTGAAGAGTCTGTGGTTCTGGTTAGCTGGGGCTGAAGAATCAGCTGTGATTAACAAGATACCAGAACTACTAAAGCAAAAACTTTGCATTACTGGGACTATTGATGCTGGTTAGCTGGAGCTAAGAAATTAGCGGTGATTAAGAAGAGACCAGCATCGTTAAGGTGACATCTTCTGGGAAGTGTTTTCTGAAAGCACAAAGAGGCTGTGTTCCAGAGATAGGCAAGGTTGTACTCCTTCTGCAGCGGGACTTGGTAATGTGTAAGGGTCACCCAGGTGGTACTGGTTTTGAAGGCATGAAGGGGTCATGCAGAGCAGCTGAGGCTCGGCACTGTGAGAGGCCATGGAAGGCCATTGGTGAAGGTGCAGCCTCAGTTGTAATTGAAGGCCCAGGACTGAAGGGGTCATGCAGTGTTTTGGAGATGCCAGTACCATGAGATGACCACCAAGAGCAGCAGCAGCAGTGGAGTACAGGCATCTGGAGCCCAGAGGACGATGTGTGTGCTACAAAGGGCACGGCTGGAGAAGTGACCCAAGCCCTTGGAGGAGCCCAGAAGATCGTGAGTTGGATCCCAGAGGTTGGACAGTTGGAGATTGATTTTTGCTTTGATTGTGACTGTGCCCTGATATTTTCCCTCTTGAAGGAAGAAACTGTTTTAGTGGAGCCCACAGTTAAGAGACTGTTAATTGTAAAGAGACTTTGGATTTTAAAATAGATGGATATTTTAAAGAGATTGAAAATTTAAGAATATGTAAAGACTGTGGGACTTTTAAAGTTATTTAGATCTTGGGGATGAATAAGAATGTAAGAGTTGAGGCTTACTAGTGATGTGTTTGTGTGTCAAGTTGACAAGGGGTCAATTGTACTGGCTATTTTTGTGTCAACTTGACACAGCTGGAGTTATCACAGAGAAAGGAGATTCAGTTGAGGAAATGCCTCCGTGAGATCCAACTGTAAGGCATTTTCTCAATTAGTGATCAAGGGGGAAAGGCCCCTTGTGGGTGGGACCATCCCTGGGCTGGTAGTCTTGAGTTCTATAAGAGAGTAGGCTGAGCAAGCCAGGTGAGGCAAGCCAGTAAAGAACATCCCTCCATGGCCTCTGCATCAGCTCCTGCTCCCTGACCTGTCTGAGTTCCAGTCCTGACTTCCTTTAGTGATGAACAGCAGCATGGAAGTGTAAGCCGAATAAACCCTTTCCTCCCCAACTTGCTTCTTGGTCATGATGTTTGTGCAGGAATAGAAACCCTGACTAAGACACAGGGTATCCATATGTTCTGCTTCCAAAAACTAAAAGTGTTCTTCATAAACAAGCAGTACTTGGAACTCTTAGACTATCATTGACTATAATTAATTTGTAAAGACAAAGTTACTCTAGTTATAGATGAAAATGTAAATTGCCAAGCTACGTGAACCCAGCAGGTGTCCCCAATCGACCTAGGCATTCCAGAAGCTTAAACGAGAATGATTTCATATTATAGTCAATAGAACATAGGCAGAATACAGAAAATCCCAGACATAGAATAACAGTCTCCCGCACTTTGGGTTAGGGAAATCCACTTGATGCCTTGAGGTTTTCCTTGACTCCTCATTTTTGTACTCGTCTATCTTTAGAATTTCATTCTTCATCCTTTCTTCATTTCTTCTAGTATCTCCTACACGTATCAAGCACACTTATTTTATAGTCTTTTTTAGATTACTCAGTCAGGTCAGTCCTCATGGCACATTAGCCTTAGCAGCACTCTTCTTTAGGACATTACCACACCCATTGTGCTGATAAGATTATACACTAGTCTGACCAGCACTTGGCATCACCTACAGAATTGGGTTTGATCACTACTTGGTTCCAGAGAATTGGACTCAGGAACATTTCATATGGTCCTTTGTATTTCTGCCTGCAAACAACACAGACAACTGTTTAAGCAAGCAGATTCTCCACCATGTACTTGTGTGTATATATATCTATTTCTTTAGATTTGCAACTAAGTCTTGATTTCTTGATAAAGAAAGACTTAAATAAATTTCTTTACAAGTAAATGTATTGGAAAGGTCATTTGTATGGCAACAATAGGCATATTAATGATATATCATAACAGATATGCATCTTAGAGAGATACTTGAAGCATACATCTTTAGCCATGAGAGAGAAACTAATTAAATGATAATAAGATGCTTTCAATGTGCCATTATCCTAAACAAGAATAAATGGACTTGGCTGAGTATCATCTGTAAATAAAAGACACACAAATCCTTTTCAGCCTTCAGTAAAGTTTTCATCTGATTAAATAAAACTAATAATAAAAAATTCTAATGTTCTTTAATTGCCTACTTAATGTTAAGACTTTCAAAGATGCTGACCTAATTTTATTATTTGAAACTTTTTTGGTTCAGTTTTATTTTTTTTATAGTGAAACATTTAATTGTCCCTGTGATGGTAACTATGGGAGATGATAGTAAGTAAGTTAGAGATGGCTTTTGCTCTAAGAATATCACAATTAGAGACATGAGCTCATAAAAAAATGGTTATAATAGTCTTCGGTAAGTGTTTGATAAGTGTTATGGTGATTACACATAATGAAGGGTCGTGGAGATGGCTCAGTGGGAAAGAATGCTTTGCTATGGAAATAAAGTGACCCGAGTTTGAACACTCACATGCCTTGCAAAACCCAGGCCTAGCTACCTCTGTTGCGCAAGACCCTCCAGGATGAAGACAAGCAAACCCTAGGCAGTCAGCCTAGTTGGAACACTGAGTTCTGGGTTCAGTGAGAGACCCTTTATCAAATAGTTAAGATAGAAGCAATATAGGGAGACATTCAACATACCCTTCTCTGTCCTCGGCATGTGCATATGTGGGCATACAACGCACACACACACACACACACACATGCACCTGAAAATCTTAGAGATGCATCTATAGAAGACTTCACTTAATGTGAACTTTAAAGCGTTCCTTTTCTTTCAAAGGCTAGCATGCATTTGAGGCATTAGTAAAGTATACTGCTGTGTGGCATGAACTGGGAGTTGGCGAGTGAAACCAGCCCTGAAGGGGAGAGAAAACTGTATAGACCAGTTTATGTTTAGACAACATGGTACTGATATGGATGGGAACTGCAGAATATCCAGGGGATTGTGAGTATGCACAAAATGGCCAACACTGGATGGCCAGGGAACCAAAAGTAAATAGTGGTATAATTCATTACACAACTGTTCCTCACAATAGTTGTGGCAATATATGACTTTTGTGTGATTCTTTATAACTATGGCCTTGAGGTCAAAGGTGAGTGTTTTTGCTAGTTCTCCTGTGTGTGCCCATCCATGTAGTCTGTGTGCCAGTCTAAATATGTGCTTGTGCCCACCTATATGCAACCTACATGTGCTGGTGTGTGCCTGGGTAACACAATCTTCCTGCCTAGTGGCCTGTGTACAGTAAAGCAGGTCTTATTTATCTATAGTTCCCCAAAATCTTTTCCCAGCCTGCGGTGACCCTCATTTCTTGGCATTGAAACTTGGATTTCACAGCTCACTCATGGGGATTCTTGCAGCCTGTCCTAAAAACTAAAAATTTATTCCAGAGAGGGAAGAAAGCCAGTGACATCTTAATTGAAGGAACAATTTGAGCAGGTTTCATACTTTGTCGCTAGGACATTTGAAGGGCTCCATTTAGAGACAGGTGTCTTAGGGTTTAATTGCTATGAGGAGACACCGTGACCAAGGCAACTCTTAAAAAGGCAGACATTTAATTGGGCCTGGGTGACAGTTTCAGAGCTTCAGTCCATTATTATGATGGTGGGAAGCAAATCAGCATGCAGGTAGACATGGTGCTGGAAGAACTGAGAGTTCTACATCTTGATCCGAAGGTAGCCAGGGGGAAGCTCTGGATCACGCTGGACAGACTTGAGTAAATATCTGAGACCTCAAAGCCCTGTCTCCACAATGACACACTACCCCTAAGAAGGCTACACCCCCTCCACTAGAGCCACAAGTCCTAATCATGCTATTTCCCATGGACCAAGCACGTCCAACCCTCCACAACAGGGACACCAGTGAGGAGGCTATTGCTGGATGCTAGGCAAGCGAGTTTTCAGCTCACCTAAAGGGATTAACCATAGAAATGAAGGTAGGGGTGATAGAATATAGTCAAGAAGGTGAGGGGGGAAAAGAAGTCTTAAGTGACTCTATTTTAAGGACTCAGTAATGAGGATGTAGGAGCCATTAACTGAGATTAGTGAGATTGAAAGCAGGTATGTGGTTCCCTAAAGGGCTATAAGTGCCTAGGGCTAGCCCAGGAGACTCTGGCGCTTAGGTGAGAGAAGGGTACAATTTCATCACTATTATAAACCACAAACAGAATTTGAGTGTATCTAAGGAGAGTGTGCAGAGAAGGGTCTGAGAGCCCAACTGCAGAGACAATGAGAACAAACGGTGGATGAAAGGGAACTGTCACAGTGAATGAGGAGTCCTGGGAGCCACAGTACAGGATTAGAGGCAATGAATGGAGGGGGTGGATGTGTTGGGGGTAAGGATTTCATTTGCCCATCTCATTCATTTGCCCATCTCATTTAGAAGCATCAAAGATAATTCCATCCACTGTCTTCACACTTCCCAAGAACTTCTGATGGAAAGGTGGGACCTTTGTCTAAAATCCGCAGGTGTTAAAAGAAAGCAAAGATGCTTTGAAATTACTGGGTAGTAAGTGTCTCATCAGGCAGCAGGATGCCGCCATTATTGCTAATAGCCGTTGTTAATGGAAGAGTGAAGGGGCTCTTTTGAAGGGAGAGATATCCTTTTACCCTTTAAGTTACCAACTAAAATTCCTTGCTATCGCCCAAATTGAAAACCAGGAGGCAAATTTTAATTAAACATATTTATAGAATCGAGATAGCAGCTGCCAGTTTCTCTCACCGCTCCTGAATGCATTCTGCAGCTGGCCATAGTTCTCCATTCCAATCAGCTTAACTGATAATAACAGCTGTTCATTAGACAGGGGACTTTTTTTTTTATTAGTGACCATGTGGTATGCAGTCCATACCGGTAAAGAAATCTTTAGTGTGATGATTTTTAAAATAACTACCCTATGACTTGATAAATTATTCTTAGAAGGTTTTTTATTATTATTATTTCCTTAAAGTGTTTCCTTCTTCTGTCCTATTCATTTTAAATGGTAAGAATGCTTTACAGGACAATAAACCAAACAGGAAGAGGAGGAGAGGAAAGAAGAGGGAGGAGCTAAAAGGATGATTTCTGAAGGGACCCTGTTTCTTTCTTCTTCTTCTTCTTCTTATTATTATTATTATTATTATTATTATTTTATTTATTTACATTCCAAATGTTGCCCCCCCCTTTCTGGTCCCCTCTCCCCAAGTTCTTTACCCCATCCTCTCCCCTTTGTTTCTGAGAGGGTGATTCCCCCCAACCCCACCCCCAACTCACCCCTGCCAGCATCCCTCTCCCCAGGGGGCATCAAATCTCTACAGGATTAAGTGCATCCTCTTCTACTGAGGCCAGACAAGGTGTCCTCTGCAACATATATGCCTGGGCTATGGACCGACTCATGTATGCTCTTTGATTGGTGGCTTAGTCTCTGGGAGCTATGAGAGATCCGGGTGAGTTGATGATGTTATTCTTCCTATGGGGTTGCAATCCCCTTCAGCTCCTTCAGTCCTTCCCCTAACACATCCTTAGGGGTCCCTGACCTCAGTCCAATGGTTGGCTATAAGTATCTGCATCTGTCTCAGTCAGCTGCTGGTAGAGCCTTTCAGAGGACAGCCATGCTAGACTCTTGTCTGTGAGAACAATATGGCGTCAGTAACAGTGTCAGGATTTGGTGCTTGTCCATGGGATGGATCCTAAGTGGGGCAGGCCATGTCCCTGCATTTCCTCTAGACAGAAGCAATTCTGGGTCAAAATTTTTGAAGATTGGTGGGTGGCCCCATGCCTCAACTGGGGGCCATAACTATCTACTGTTGGTGGTCTCTTCAGGTTCTGTCTCCCCACTCTTGGGCATCTCAGCTAAGGTCATCCCCATCGAATCCTGGGAGTCTTTCTCATCCTGGGTCTCTGGGACTTTTTAGAGGTTCCCCCACCCTCAACTCCACTCTGCTGCATATTCCCATTCATTCTCCTGGCCCTCCGAGCTCCTCTCCTGTCTCTCCCCATACCTGATCCTGCCCCCTCTTTTTCCTTCCTCTCCTCTCTCCCATCCAGATCCCTCCCTCCCTCTACCTCCTGCGATTATTGTTCCCCCTTCTAAAGTGGGATTGAAATATCCATACTTGGGCCGTGCTTTTAAGCTTCATGTGGTCTGTGAGTCGTATCATGGGTATTTTGTGCTTTATGGCTAATGTCCACTTATCAGTGAATACATACCATGCATGTCCTTGTGGGTCTGGGTTATGTCACTCCGGATGATATTTTCTTTTTTTTTTAATTTTTAATATTTTTATTACATATTTTCCTCAATTACATTTCCAATGCTATCCCAAAAGTCCCCCATAGCGCCCCCCACTTCCCTACCAACCCATTCCCATTCTTTTGGCCCTGGCATTCCCCTATATTGGGGCATATAAAGTTTGCAAGTCCAATGGGCCTCTCTTTCCAGTGATGGCCGACTAGACCATCTTTCGATACATATGCAGCTAGAGACAAGAGCTCCGAGGTTCTGGTTAGTACATCATGTTGTTCCAACAATAGGGTTGCAGATCCCTTTAGCTCCTTGGGTACTTTCTCTAGCTTCTCCATTGGGAGCCCTGTGATACATCCAATAGCTGACTGTGAACATCCACTCCTGTGTTTGCTAGGCCCCGGCATCTTCTCACAAGAGACAGCTATATCTGGGTCCTTTCAGCAAAATCTTGCTAGTGTATGCAATGGTGTCAGCGTTTAGAAGCTGATTATGGGATGGATCCCTGGATACGGCAGTCTCTAAATGGTCCATCCTTTCATCACAGCTACGAACTTTGTCTCTGTAACTCCTTCCCTGGGTGTTTTGTTCCCAATTCTAAGAAGGGGCACAGTGTCCACACTTTGGTCTTCATTCTTCTTGAGTTTCATGCGTTTAGCAAATTGTATCTTGTATCTTGGGTATCCTAAGTTTTGGGCTAATATCCACTTATCAGTGAATACATATTGTGTGAGTTCTTTTGTGATTGTGTTACTTCACTCAAGATGATGCCCTCCAGGTCCATCCATTTGGCTAGGAATTTCATAAATTCATTCTTTTTAATAGCTGAGTAGTACTCCATTGTGTAGATGTACCATAATTTCTGTATCCATTCCTCTGTTGAGGGACATCTGGGTTCTTTCCAGCTTCTGGCTATTATAAATAGGGCTGCTATGAACATAGTGGAGCATGTGTCCTTTTTACCGGTTGGGACATCTTCTGGATATATGCCCAGGAGAGGTATTGCTGGATCCTCCGGTAGTACTATGTCCAGTTTTCTGAGGAACCGCCAGACTGATTTCCAGAGTGGTTGTACAAGCTTGCAATCCCACCAACAATGGAGGAGTGTTCCTCTTTCTCCACATCCTCGCCAGCATCTGCTGTCACCTGAATTTTTGATCTTAGCCATTCTGACTGGTGTGAGGTGGAATCTCAGGGTTGTTTTGATTTGCATTTCCCTGATGATTAAGGATGTTGAACATTTTTTCAGGTGCTTCTCTGCCATTCGGTATTCCTCAGGTGAGAATTCTTTGTTCAGTTCTGAGCCCCATTTTTTAATGGGGTTATTTGACTTTCTGGAGTCCACCTTCTTGAGTTCTTTATATATATTGGATATTAGTCCCTTATCTGATTTAGGATAGGTGAAGATCCTTTCCCAATCTGTTGGTGGTTTTTTTGTCTTATTGATGGTGTCTTTAGCCTTGCAGAAGCTTTGCAGTTTCATGAGGTCCCACTTGTCAATTCTCGATCTTACAGCACAAGCCATTACTGTTCTATTCAGGAATTTTTCCCCTGTGCCCATATCTTCAAGGCTTTTCCCCACTTTCTCCTCTATAAGTTTCAGTGTCTCTGGTTTTATGTGAAGTTCCTTGATCCACTTAGACTTGACCTTAGTACAAGGAGATAGGAATGGATCGATTCACATTCTTCTACATGTTAACAACCAGTTGTGCCAGCACCATTTGTTGAAAATGCTGTCTTTCTTCCACTGGATGTTTTTAGCTCCCTTGTCGAAGATCAAGTGACCGTAGGTGTGTGGGTTCATTTCTGGGTCTTCAATTCTATTCCATTGGTCTATTTGTCTGTCACTATACCAGTCCATGCAGTTTTTATCACAATTGCTCTGTAGTAGAGCTTTAGGTCCGGCATGGTGATTCCACCAGAGGTTCTTTTATCCTTGAGAAGAGTTTTTGCTATCCTAGGTTTTTTGTTATTCCAGATGAATTTGCAGATTGCACTTTCTAATTTGTTGAAGAATTGAGTTGGAATTTTGATGGGGATTGCATTGAATCTGTAGATTGCTTTTGGCAAGATAGCCATTTTTACAATGTTGATCCTGCCAATCCATGAGCATGGGAGATCTTTCCATCTTCTGAGATCTTCTATAATTTCTTTCTTCAGAGACTTGAAGTTTTTATTATACAGATCTTTCACTTCCTTAGTTAGAGTCACGCCAAGATATTTTATATTATTTGTGACTATTGAGAAGGGTGTTGTTTCCCTAATTTCTTTCTCAGCCTGTTTATTCTTTGTGTAGAGAAAGGCCATTGATTTGTTTGAGTTAATTTTATATCCAGCTACTTCACCGAAGCTGTTTATCAGGCTTAGGAGTTCTCTGGTGGAATTTTTAGGGTCACTTATATATACTATCATATCATCTGCAAAAAGTGATATTTTGACTTCATCTTTTCCAATTTGTATCCCTTTGATCTCCTTTTGTTGTCTTATTGCTCTGGCTAGGACTTCAAGTACAATGTTGAATAGGTATGGAGAAAGTGGACAGCCTTGTCTAGTCCCTGATTTTAGTGGGATTGCTTCCAGCCTCTCACCATTTACTTTGATGTTGGCTACTGGTTTGCTGTAGATTGCTTTTATCATGTTTAGGTATGGGCCTTGAATTCCTGATCTTTCCAAGACTTTTATCATGAATGGGTGTTGGATCTTGTCAAATGCTTTTTCCGCATCTAACGAGATGACCATGTGGTTTTTGTCTTTGAGTTTGTTTATATACTGGATTACGTTGATGGATTTCCCTATATTGAACCATCCCTGCATCCCTGGGATGAAACCTACTTGGTCAGGATGGATGATTGTTTTGATGTGTTCTTGGATTCGGTTAGCAAGAACTTTATTGAGGATTTTTGCATCAATATTCATAAGGGATATTGGTCTGAAGTTTTCTATCTTTGTTGGGTCTTTTTGTGGTTTAGGTATCAGAGTAATTGTGGCTTCATAGAAGGAGTTGGGTAGAGTACCTTCTGTTTCTATTTTGTGGAATAGTTTGTGAAGAACTGGGATTAGATCTTCTTTGAAGGTCTGATAGAACTCTGCACTAAACCCATCTGGTCCTGGGCTTTTTTTAGTTGGGAGACTATTAATGACTGCTTCTATTTCTTTGGGGGATATAGGGCTGTTTAGATCATTAACCTGATCTTGATTCAACTTTGTTATCTGGTATCTGTCTAGGAACTTCTCCATTTCATCCAGGTTCTCCAGTTTTGTTGAGTATAGCCTTTGGTAGAAGGATCTGATGGTGTTTTGGATGTCTTCAGGATCTGTTGTTATGTCTCCTTTTTCATTTCTGATTTTGTTAATTAGGATGCTTTCCCTGTGCCCTCTAGTGAGTCTGGCTAAGGGTTTATCTATCTTGTTGATGTTCTCAAAGAACCAGCTCCTTGATTGGTTGATTCTTTGAATAGTTCTTCTTGTTTCCACTTGGTTGATTTCGCCCCTGAGTTTGATTATTTCCTGCCGTCTACTCCTCTTGGGTGAATTTGCTTCCTTTTGTTCTAGTGCTTTTAGGTATGTTGTCAAGCTGCTAATGTGTGCTCTCTCTAGTTTCCTTTTGGAGGCACTCAGAGCTATGAGTTTTCCTCTTAGAAATGCTTTCATTGCGTCCCATAAGTTTGGGTATGTTGTGGCTTCATTTTCATTGAACTCTAAAAAGTCCTTAATTTCTTTCTTTATTCCTTCCATGACCAAGGTATCATTGAGAAGAGTGTTGTTCAGTTTCCACGTGAAGGTTGGCTTTCTATTATTTATTTTGTTATTGAAGCTCAGCCTTAGTCCATGGTGATCTGATAGGATGCATGGGACAATTTCAATATTTTTGTATCTGTTGAGGCCTGTTTTGTCACCAATTATGTGGTCAATTTTGGAGAAAGTACCATGAGGTGCTGAGAAGAAGGTATATCCTTTTGTTTTAGGATAGAATGTTCTGTAGATATCTGCCAGATCCATTTGATTCATAACTTCTGTTAGTTTCACTGTGTCCTGTTTAGTTTCTGTTTCCATGATCTGTCCATTGGTGAAAGTGGTGTGTTGAAGTCTCCCACTATTATTGTATGAGGTGCAATGTGTGCTTTGAGATTTACTAAAGTTTCTTTAATGAATGTGGCTGCCTTTGTATTTGGAGCATAGATATTCAGGATTGATAGTTCCTCTTGGAGGATTTTACCTTTGATGAGTATGAAGTGTCCCTCCCTGTCTTTTTTAATGACTTTGGGTTGGAAGTCAATCTTATCAGATATTAGAATGGCTACTCCAGCTTGTTTCTTCATACCATTTGCTTGGAAAATTGTTTTCCAGCCTTTCATTCTGAGGTAGTGTCTATCTTTTTCTCTGAGATGAGTTTCCTGTAAGCAGCAAAATGTTGGGTCTTGTTTGTGTAGCCAGTTTGTTAGTCTATGTCTTTTTATCTGGGAGTTGAGTCCATTGATATTAAGAGATATTAAGGAAAAGTAATTGTTGTTTCCTGTTATTTTTGTTGTTAAAGTTGGCATTCTGTTCTTGTGGCTGTCTTCTTTTAGGTTTGTTGAGGGATTACCTTCTTGTAGTTTCTAGGGCATGGTTCCTGTCCTTGTATTGGTTTTTTTCTGTTATTATCCTTTGAAGGGCTGGATTCGTGGAGAGATAATATGTGAATTTGGTTTTGTCGTGGAATACTTTGGTTTCTCCATCTATGTTAATTGAGACTTTGGCTGGGTATAGTAGCCTGGGCTGGAATTTGTGTTCTTTTAGTGTCTGTATAACATCCGTCCAGGATCTTCTGGCTTTCATAGTCTCTGGTGAAAAATCTGGTGTAATTCTGATAGGCTTGCCTTTATATGTTACTTGGCCTTTTTCTCTTACTGCTTTTAGTATTCTATCTTTATTTAGAGCATTTGTTGTTCTGATTATTATGTGTCGGGAGGTATTTCTTTTCTGGTCCAGTCTATTTGGAGTTCTGTAGGCTTCTTGTATGTTCATGGGCATCTCTTTCTTTAGATTTGGGAAGTTTTCTTCTATAATTTTGTTGAAGATGTTTGCTGGTCCTTTGAGTTGAAAATCTTCATTCTCATCCACTCCTATTATCCGTAGGTTTGGTCTTCTCATTGTGTCCTGTATTTCTTGGATGTTTTCAGTTAGGATCTTTTTGCATTTTACATTTTCCTTGATTGTTGTGCCGATGTTCTCTATGGAATCTTCTGCACCTGAGATTCTCTCTTCCATCTCTTGTATTCTGTTGCTGATGCTGGTATCTATGGTTCCAGATTTCTTTCCTAGGGTTTCTATCTCCAGTGTTGCCTCATTTTGGGTTTTCTTTATTGTGTCTACTTCCCTTTTTAGGTCTAGTATGGTTTTGTTCATTTCCCTCATCTGTTTGGATGTGTTTTCCTGTTTTTCATTAAGAACTTCTACCTGTTTGATTATGTTATCCTGTTTTTCTTTAAGGATTTGTAACTCTTTAGCAGTGTTCTCCTGCAATTCTTTAAGGGATTTTTGTGCTTCCTCTTTAATGTCTTCTACCTGTTTAGCAGTGTTCCTTTGTATTTCTTTAAGTGTGTTATTAAAGTCCTTCTTGAAGTCCTCTACCATCATCAGGAGATATGCTTTTAGATCCGTGTCTAGCTTTTCCAGTGTGTTGGGGTGCCCTGGACTGGGCGAAGTGGGAGTGCTGGGTTCTGATGATGGTGAGTGGTTTTGGTTTCTGTTAGTAAGATTATTACGTTTACCTTTCGCCATCTGGTAATCTGTGGGGTTAGTTGTTGTCGTTGTCACTGTTTAAAGATTGGAGCAGAAGCTGTGTTCCACTCACCAGCAGTCTCAAAATCCTGTGGTGGGGGTCGTGGGTAGCTGGCGGTACCCCGGTGCTGGTCCAGCCGGAAGAGGCCTGTGGTCCTACTCAGGCCGGTTTCTGCTTCCCTAACTAATGCAGTCTCAGGTCCCGCGCGCAATTGGATTGGAGCAGAAGCTGTGTTCCACTCTCCAGAAGTCTTAAGATCCTGTGGTGGGTGTTGTGGGTAGCTGGCGAGTGTCAGCAGACCCTGCGCCCTGGCTACCCCGGTGGTTTTCTGACCGGAAGAGGCTTGTGGCCCTACGTAGGCCGGATTTCTGCCTCCCAAACCAAAGCAGTCTCAGGTCCCGCGTGATTGGACTGGAGCAGAAGCTGTGTTCCACTCACCAGCAGTCTCAAAATCCTGTGGCGGGGGTCGTGGGTAGCTGGCAGGTGTCAGTGGACCCTTTGCTCTAGCTACCCTGGTGCTGATCCGGCCGGATGAGGCCTGTGGCCCTACTCAGGCCGGTTTCTGCTTCCCTAACTAATGCAGTCTCAGGTCCCGCGCGCAATTGGATTGGAGCAGAAGCTGTGTTCCACTCACCAGAAGTCTTAAGATCCTGTGGCGGGTGTTGTGGGTAGCTGGCGAGTGTCAGCCGACCCTGCGCCCTAGCTACCCCGGTGCTTTTCTCAGGATGATATTTTCTAGTTCCATCCATTTGCCTGCAAACTTCACATCCTCGTTTGAATAGCTGAGTAGTATTGAGCTGGACAGTAAATGAACCACATTTTTCTGTATCCATTCCTCCATTGAGGGACATCTGCGTTGTTACTAGTTTCTGGCTATTACAAATAAGCTTGCTATAATCATAGCGGAGTATGTGTCCTTGTGTTACAGTGGGGCATCTTTTGGGTATATGCCCAAGAGTGGTATAGTTGAGTCTCCAGGTAGATCTATTTCCAGTTTTCTGAGGAACCTCCAGATTGATTCCCAGAGTGGTTGTACCAGTTTGCAATCCCACCAGCAATGGTGGAGTGTTTCTCTTTCTCCCCATTCTTACTCATGTCATTATCTTGGACACATCCTGCTCTTAAGTGTAGATCAAGATCATCTCTGAGTCAATTCAAATTCTTGCTTGTTTAGTTTCATTGATCAAAAAGTATTGCGAAAAATTTTAGAAAGTAAAAACTAATCTAAATAGAATTCATGATTCCATTAATAGGGTCAAAGAAAATACATGAAATAATAAATTAAAACCACAGCAACAACCAAAACTTGAACCTTATCAACAGACCAAAGATCCAGAAGTACCCAGAAAATAGACAGGCCCATCAGTTTTCAATGTGTTGAGAATTCCTTTGTAAATCCCTTATAAAGCTATTTCCAGATCCCTCTTACCAGGAATTATTATTTGGAGGCTTGTACTGGCTGGATTTATGTCAACGTGGCCCAAGCTAGGATCATCAGAGAGAAGCCAGCTAGCTTCAATTGAGAAAAATGTCTCCAAAAGATCTGGTTGTACACAAGCCTTTAGAGCATTTTTTAAATTAGTTATTTATGTAGAAGGCTCCAGTCCATTGTGGGTGGCTCTATCCCTGGGCTGGTGGTCCTGTGCTCTATAAGAAAGCAAGCTGAGCAAGCCATAGGGAGCAAGCCAGTAAGCAGCATCCCTCCATAGCCTCTGCATGGGCTCCTGCCTCCAGGTTCCTGCCCTTCTTGAGTTCTTGCCCTCAATGCTTTTGATGATGAACTGTGAGGGGAACAAACTCTTTACTTTTTAAGTTGCTTTTGATTATGGTGTTTCATCAAAGCAACAGCAACTCTAAGATAAGGTCAAAGAGATGGATCAGCAATTAATAGCACTTGTTGCTCTTGCAGAGGATCCTGGTTCAGTTCCCAGAAACCACAGGGTGGCATAAAAACATCTGCCATCCCAGTTCCTGGTCACCTGATGCCTTTTTCTTACCTTGGTGAACACCAGGCATGTGCATGGTACACATACATACATGAAGGCAAGACACTCATACACATAAAATAAATATTTAAAAAAATTCAAAGGAAGTACTATTGACATATCAGAGTTCAACCTGATTCTTAGTTTTATTATCTAGATGTCTCATAAATTGAACTTTTAAATTAATGATCCATTGAGTTGTATAATATATTTGAGTTGCATATGTGTGGCCTAAAAAAAGAATTTCTGGTTTTGTTGTTGTTGTTGTAAAATAAATAAATAAATAGATAAAAATCGACCAGATAAAAAGGATATTTCTAGACAGAAGTTTTCCTCACTTATACTTAAATATGATGGTTCTGAGCAATCTATTTTAAAATGAAAGGATACTTGAAATAGAGTGTGAGGACCAGAGTGAGCAAGCTGAACTCTGAAAGAGACTGAAGTTGATCCTAAAACTCTAACCGGAGGCAAGGATTTCTTAGGACAGATGATGCAGAGACCCAGCCTGAGTTTAACCTAGCTGGTTTGATTTGTAGCCAAGGGACTTTTTTTTTTTTTTCCAGAGACAAAATTCCATGGCTTTGTTTTCCTGCTTTCAAGAAGAGACTCTACCCACTTTAAATCACTCTTTCCTCATCTGATTTTTCCCCCAACTTCTGAGTTCCTGCACTTGAGTGGCTGTACAACATTTACAAGGCAGGAGTAGAAATAGGCTAGATGCCAAACTTGCATCCTAAGTGGGCCAGAGGAGATTCATGCTAACTTAGAAGAGAACTGGTAGGAAACAGGAATGAAGCTACTGCAGGAAATTCATAAGAGAGACAAGCAACTGTTTTAAAGGTGAAAGCATAAAAACAATGCTGAGGGGGAATGAGACAGAGGGGGAGCATGCAAGAATTAACTTTTGTTATTTCACTTATATGCTTAGAATAATCGAGTTGTTTGGAGAACAACTATTTTAGTTCAAAGGAAAAATACAAATAGGAGCTTTTAGGATGGCAATTTTAGAAACAGTAACATAGAATTTGTTGTTGCTGGTGCTGTTAGTGGTGCTATTGCTGTTGGTGGTGGTGGTGGTGGTATTGTTGCTGCTCTTGTTGCTGTTACTGCTGTTGGTGGTGGTGTTGCTATTGGTAGTAGTGTTGGTGGTGGTTGGTGGTATTGCTGCTGCTGTTGTTGTTGTTTGTGGTGGTGGTGGTGCTGCTGTTATTGTTGTTGTTGTTAGTGGTGGTGTTTTTGTTGTTGTTGCTGCTGCTACTACTGTTGTTGCTGTTGCTGCTGCTGTTGATGGCAGTGGCAGTGTTGGTATTGGTGGTGGTGGTAGTTGATAGTGGCTGTTGGTATTGCTGTTGCTGCTGCTGTTATTGTTGTTGCTGTTGGTAGATGTGGTGTGATTGCTGTTGTTGGTATTGGTAGTAGTGTTGGTGGTGGTGTTTTTGTTACTGTTACTGTTGCCATTGATGTTGTCTTTTACTGGACATCTCCACTGAGAACACTCAGGAGCTCCTGTGCAATCCTCACATTTACAAGGAGACCATCCTCCTGATCTGCTAATCAGACCAGGCAGAATAATTAAATGCTGCAAAGCACAAGTCGTTATCCTTCCTCTTATTCCATAAACACAGGGAGAATCACCAATTAAACACACCCTCTTAGTTTGCTACGAAAACATGTGCACACAGGAAGCCAGTTGCATTTGGATTCTACTACCTTCCCTGTTTCCTAAAGGTTCTTACAAACCCTGTTATTTTGCGAAAATTTCAGGAAAAATTTCCTGAAAAATTTCAGGAGCATGATCTGTGTCTTGATTCATGATGCTGCAAAGTACAGTCAGAGGAAGAGAGCAGGGTGTGAGCAAACCCAGAGGCCGGTGTGGCCTGCCGGGAGCCGCAGAGCATCAGAGGGCAGTACTGACTCTCCCTGCATGGTTATTTTCTACTGCATTCATCATTACACTACAAGCCATGCTATCATGGTACTTCTCAAAGGATTAGCCTGTGGCTTAGTAGAGGAAAAGACGATTGATCAAGAGAAAGAAAAGATCAGCTGGGCTGAAGAGATGGCTCAGAGGTTAAGAGCACTGGCTGCTCTTCCAGAGGTCCTGAGTTCAATTCCCAGCAACCACACGGTGGCTCATGACCATCTCTATTGAGATCTAGTACCTTCTTCTGGCCTGCAGTCCTGCATACATGCAAACCGAACACTGTATAAA